>NC_085929.1:55351372-55669833 GCF_028885655.2 Pongo abelii | reverse complement strand
TAAATAATAGCATCATAGGAGAGAGGCAAGTACTAACTATAGAATTAGCTGCATGCAGAAAGATTTGGCACGTGGGGTTTGGGGAAGGAAGAAAAGTCTGGCCAGGCACCCTCAAAATAGTCTATTTGTGTTCGATCCCTGCCCAAAATACAGACGCCACATTGGCGCAGGTACAAGCTGTCTGTTTTCATACAGTCTAGCAAGTCTGGAAAGTAAACACACCACCCTGGGTTGCCTGCCTGGGAGGAACAGAGGAATCCGATTAAGCCATTTCCATGGAGTAGAGCTGTTCAAACCAGAATAAAACGGATTTGGAAGGTGCAGTGTCAGTGGCTGTTAAAATGCGTGGCGGGGAGGGGACGGGGGTGAACATTCATCGACATCAAATTGGTTTTCAATTTTGTCTGCTCTTTAATAAGATTCAGCTCCTTGAAGTCACCCTGGGTGTCCAGGGACTGCTCTCTGTGCCACCCCCTCCCAGGCGCTGGGCTGAGAGAGACACGCTCGGTTCCCTGCGTGTGTCCACGGTGGGCCAGGCTGGGCTTTGTGTCAGGGAAGGTCAAGGCCAAGGCTGCAGACTCAGAGGCACTGGTACCAAGCACCCAAGCTGTAGACAGGCAGC
This sequence comes from Pongo abelii, assembly GCF_028885655.2. NCBI lineage: Eukaryota > Metazoa > Chordata > Mammalia > Primates > Hominidae > Pongo > Pongo abelii. Next base: position 55,669,211 of record NC_085929.1, on the reverse strand, counting down.
CAGCCTCCGGGGCACTGGCGTCTGAGCACCAGGACATCGAGTCCTCTTGTTCCCTCCCTCCTTCCAAGGCAGACAGCAGACCATCCTGACGGTGGCTGCCTCCTGGGAATGCAGCACGGAACAAAGAGAGACACAAGCCTTGCCCCCAGGGGCTTGCATTGGATGGACATAAACAAGGTTCACCTCAAAATGAGCATCCGCTGACTATGAGTGGGGAAGGCAAGGAGAGAAGCAAAAAACCAGGCGGGGTGGGAAGTAAGGAAGGAGTGAGGCTGAACTGTGGATGAGGAGTCCAGGGGACTCCGGGGAGAGCAGCATTCCATAAGACATGGGGAAGAAGGAGGGAGCCCTAGAGCCAAGAGGAGAAGGATCCCGGGAAAGAACAGCAAGCGCAAAGGCCAGAAGGCACATTGAGGACCAGAGATCCCTGGGGCTGCGGGAGGATGCGAGGGATGGGAAAGGAGGCTGCCTGGGTGCGAACGGGTAGGTTTCTCTTGGGAGGAAGGTGCTAGGCCTTGAGTAGCAGGAAGATAATGGGTCTGGCTTCTTTGTTCCAGGATCACTCACTAAGTTGCTGGGGGACGCCAGGGTCAAGTGTGGAAGGGACGCACCCAGGCCTAAGGTCCACATTAACCCAGGTGAGGTCAAGGAGAAGCCAGCAGAGGCCAGCATGCTGGCCAGTTCACCGTGCTCCCCACCTGCATGCTGTGCTGAGCCACAGGCTCCCCGGGGCCAGCACCCGCCCTCTCTTAGGCAATTAGGGCCCAGCGTGTGTGGGGCTGCAGGTTTGCTCTTCCATGAACATCCGCGCACATTCTAGACAACCCGCTTTGGACCCTTTCCCTCTTGACTTGTGTGTAAGTGTGCGTGTGCACGTTTGTGTGCACACCCTACATGCTCTGGGTCTGCAGTGTGCACAGCTAATAGGCTGGTGGTTCCATAGCAAAGGGCTTTTCTGTGACTGTCCAGTGAGAGGCAGTGGGAGCACCTGTCTGCTCCAGTGTGGCAGGCCCCAGAGGGCACACATTGCACCCCAGGTTGGAGGAAGGGCGCCCTGGGAAAGCCAATGTCCCCAGCTGTGTCTGGGTCTCTGAGCCCCGTGTACTTCCCCATCCTCTGTGGAGCTCAGACAGACACAAGTAAGAGCCTCAGCGACCTGGCAGGACACAGCTGAGCTGGTGCCGACAGTCGGCCGGGATTGGCACAACACGTCCCCGCTGTGCCGAGTCCCCATGGAGCACCCTCATCATCGTAGAAAATTTCCATTGTTCCGCCCTCGGGGCAAGGTGGAAAACAGCAGCAGCCCCACCAGCCTCTCCCTGTCTGGGCAACTCCAGCCCGCCCAACTCAGGCTGTCCTCTGGGAGGGCTCAGCTGTTCCCTGCGCATCGCCTGCACCCCACCGTCTGCCAGCAGAGGCCCTCGTGCTGAAGGCTGCCCTTTGGAGCCTGCAGAATTCCCTGGGAGATTCTAAAAAGCCTCCCTGGCAATTTCTAAGCTCAGTCGCAGACGCAGCCACAGGAAGACGGCATTCGCCAAAGCCTTCGGAATCCGGAAGCCCTTCTGCAAGGGTAAATGACTCCCAAAGTCTGGGAAAAGCAGCCCAGCCTCAGGGTCCCGGGACCCCAGGTGAGTGAGTAGCCCCCAGCTGGCCAACTCCCACTGCCTCCTGCCCTGGCGGCAGGCTCGGACTCCCGACTCCGGACTCTGATGGGGACGCGCCAAGCTGCTTATGTCAGAGTGTGCACCCAGGTAAGTACGGTCTCCTTTGTGTCTTTGAGGAGAGACTGAAAATGATCTCCCATTCCCCTGACTTCATGCTAACCCAGTTTATGAGATGCTGGTCTGAGCGTTCAGGGAGGCAGAGCCTTTCTAAGTCCACAATCCAACAAGGCAGTCCTTGTGCACAGTGCACTGAGGCCTATGCCTGGCAGGGGTCTTGAGCTCTGGCCCCCTCTCTACCCTTAGCCACTGGATCCTCCTCAGCCTGGGCTGGGAGCTCTCAAACCTCCAGACCACCCCCGTCAGGAAAGTGCGATAAGCTTACTGGTGCAGAAACGACTTTCTTGGTTCATAATGCAATTGTAGGAATCCCAGGACAGCAGCGAGAGCAAGAAGCAATAAAACGTTCTGCAGCCAGAGCCGGCGGGCCGCGCTTGGGACGCTTTCAGACAGTAAATTAGAGACGCGCTTGAAATCATTCTTTGAAAACAAGATTGTAAAATATGCAAAGCATCTTATGCTAATGTTGCATACTTAGTTTGAGTAATTTCTTCCTTACTTCTTTCCAATCTAACCCACAGCGTGGACAGGGTCACGGGGGTGACTGTTCTTTCAGGAATGGTCTGAAAGGGCCTCACTCTGAGTCCTGGGAGGGAGGAGCCAATTCAGTACCTCAACTTTGGCACGTCTCGGGGCACACACACTTGTTCAAAGTCCCCCTTCCAGGTGCCAGGCCCAGCTGACTCTCTGTGGCGGGGAGCAAGGCAGCCCAGCTGGCAGTGCTCCTCTTTTTATGCCCAGGATCCTGAGGAGCCAGCACCACTCCTAGCACAAATGTCCCTCCTAACTGAACCCCAAATCTTGCTGGGGACAAGGGACATTCCAAGGAGGATGGGGTACACAGGATGGAGTACAAAAGCCTCTGGGAATGACCCATAGTTCAATAATTCACCAGTCCCTTGCCGGGGGCTGCTGGCAACCAGACGTGGGTCCACCCACCCTCCATGCAAGCCTACAAGTTGACCTGGCACACAGTTCATGCCCATTTCCAGAGCAGGAAGCAGGGGAGACTGGGAAGGCAGGCCTGATTCACTCTTAGCACAGCCCACAAGCTGTGTAATGGGCTGAATGGGGGCCCCCAGAACAGGCTCACTGTGAACCTAGGACTGTGCCTTACTTGGAACCGGGGTCTTTGCAGATGTAATCAAGTTACGGATCTTGAGATGAGATCATCCTGGATTATTCAGATGTGCCCTAAATCCAATGACTGGTGTCTTCAGAAGAGGTGTGGACACAGAGAAGACACGCAGAAGGCAGGGGAGGGACAGTGAAGATGGAGGTAGGGAGGTTGGCAGCAAGGGTCACGGCCACCTCCAGAAGAGCGAGGGGGCAGGAAGGGTCCTCCCTGGAGCCCCTGCAGGGAGTGCAGCCCACCTTGGTCTCAGGCTTCAGGTCCCAGGACAGGGAGAGAATGGATTTCACACCTGCCTGTGCCCACCCTAGTTTGTTGTACTTGGTCGTGGCATCCCCGGGAAACTCATGGGCACAGCATAACCTGGGTCCTGTCCAAGGTCGTCCATCTCCTCTGCCAGGTGCATCCTACAGAACAGAAGGGGCCAACCACTGCCGACACAGGGCCTGGCAGCCTGTCCCCCGACCCAGGTTCCAGGTCATCTGCCCATGGCTGAAGCTTCCATCTCCTGGGAGCCTTCCTTCTCCTGGATCCTACAAACCAGGGGTTCCCAACCCCCGGGCCACGGTCAGTACCAGCCGTACCACGGGAGGTGAGTGGCAGGCAAATATCACCGCCTGAGCTCCGCCTCCTATCAGATCAGCCGCGGCACTAGATTCTCATAGGAGCACGAACCCTATTGTGAACTGCACATGAAAAGGATCTGGCCGGGCGCGGTGGCTCACGCCTGTAACCCCAGCACTTTGGGAGGCCGAAGCGGGCGGATCAGCCTGGTTTGAGACCAGCCTGGCCAACATGGCGAAACCCCGTCTCTACTAAAAATACAAAAATTAGCCAGGCGTGGTGGCGCATGCCTGTAATCCCGGCTACTCAGGGGACTGAGGCAGAAGAATCGCTTGAACCTGGGAGGCAGAGTTTGCAGTGGGCGGAGTCCTCACCGTTGCATTCCAGCCTGGACCACAAAAGCAAAACTCCATCTCAAAAAGAATAAATAAAATAAAAAGGATCTAACTTGTGCGCTCCTTATGAGTGTCTGATGGTCTGAGTCTGAGCTAGAACAGCTTCATCCCAGAACCATCATCCCCCCTACTTCTGTCCATGGAAAAATTGTCTTCCAGGAAACCGATCCCTGGAGCCAAAATGCTTGGGGATCCTGCCTTAAAAGCACCAGAGAGGACCACAGCCCCAGAAGGAGGAGGCATTTCCAGATGGCAGGAGGCATTTATTTAAACTTGCCGCTACCATTTGCGGGGTTTATGCCATGCACAAGTCAAGTGGCATCTGCTGGCAGAAAAGGGATCTTGATCCAGGCCCCAAGAGAGCGTCTTGGATCTGAAGAAATTCAAGGCAAGTTGCAGAGTGCAGTGAGAGGAGAGGGTTTACTGAAAGCTGCTCCACTTCGGAGGAGGGCGTGCTAAGACAGCGAGTGGAAGAATGCCCCATCTCTGTTTTAAGGTTTTTTTTTTATTTTTTATTTTATTTTTTTACCTAGGGGTCTTGTCTATGTAAAGACTAAACTAAGCTGTGCGTATGTGAACAAGGGGAGACAGCATGACAAAATGTATTATTCTATTGATTTAAAGAAAACTTTCCTTGACATTCTAGTGTGTAAGTACATCAAAGCATAACTATATCTTGAAAGCATATATTGTTATGGGTATTAGACATCTGGACTTTCTGTTGTTAGGGTAGTTTGTCCTTACAGCCATCAGCATGCTGCTTCCTTCGCTGTAAACATCTTAGGACCATGGGTAGTGACAAGTAAGGAATGTGCCTTGCTAGTTTTAAGGTGCAGCTGATTTTAAAATGGTGTCACTCTGGCTCTCCTGGGCTCCTGCTTCCCTAGCACATCTGCCGGCCTCTCACATCCAGGAATGTGGGAGCTCTGCGGAAATCCTGACCCTGAGTATAGTTGCTGCGACTACCCAGAGCAGCAGAGAGGACACTGCATCCTGAGGCTGAGGCTGGCCGGGCCACAGAGGCCCCGAGGAAGGAGCAGCTGTCCTCTGGGCTGCAAGGCCTCTCTCCCCTTGGGGGGGCTGCTGGCTCCCCTCCCAGCCCTCCTTACTGAGAGGGAGGAGTCAGAGGGGATGTGTTGGCCAGAGGTCCTCTGTGGTTTTGCTGGGAAACTCCTAAGAGAAGGATGAGAGCTGCCCACACCCCATCTGCTCTATCTAGGGTTCTAGGATTTGAGGACATTCACGCTGCACTCACAGTCCCCTCATGGTTGATGTACAGGGGTCATCCCTGCCCCACTGCTGTGTGCTTTGCAGATGACAGAGGTGGACAGGAAGGGCCTGCCTGGCTCCCCACTCTGCCCAGTGGCCAAGCTGCACTGGACCTCAGTGTGGCCTCCTGGGTTGCTGGACTCCTGGAACCCCGACTGCCTGGCCTGGCTTCTCCGCCGCAGGGCTGGTGCTGAACGACTTCCCGCAGGATGAGCCGTGGCCATGTCCCATGACAGCAAGAGCCAGGACCCTACAGGCGGCCATGGGCCATTTTCACAGGAAGGCAGCTCTCTGTCTCTCCGGCACAACTGGGAACTAGAACAGAGGCCAGCAAGTGTCTGGAGGGCATGGCAGCCAGGGCTGGTTGTGTTTGCACTCAGACCTTCTCCTAGCAAGAGAATAGCCTCCCAGAGGGGCAGGCACCATGCAGCCAGTGCCACCCCCCAGCCCTGGAGCAGGGTTGACATGGGCACTGGAGTCACTGGCCCTTCTTTGTTATAATTCAGGTGGTTGAGCACAGCCCCCAGCTCAGGCAGCGCAGAGACACCTGCCTGTGGAACTTCAAATCCAATTGGTGGATCTGCATGGGATTCATAGCCCAGGATCTGCACCTCGCTGAGACAAAAGGAAAACACAGCAGGCCCCTCTCTCCCTCTCTCTCCCGCACATACACACACTCACTCACACAAAATCACACATGCACACACACACACAATCACATGCATACACTCACACATGCACACATGCACACACACAATCACACACTCACACCCACACACACACGCACATAATCACATGCACACATGCACACATTCATGCAAACACACATGCGCACACACACACACACTTGTCTCCAGCTAGGAAACTGCACTAAGTCTGCTGGAAGTTGTTCCAGGACAGGCGTCTGCTGCTCTCCTCTCACCTGCACTTCTGATCTGGCATTTCTAGTTGCAGATGTGTTCTGCTGTTAGCTGCTGCCAGGATATCCTGGGACCTGGAGATGCAGCTACACTCAGCAAATGACCCTCACTTCTTCTCATTTCTTTCCAAAGAGCTCCAGATTCCATTATGCCCATTAAAGATGCTGTCGGCCCATCCTCCCCAGAGTATTCCATAGGCTGGAGAGCTTCTTCTGAGCTGATCTTCATTTTCCAACAATGAGAAGTGACATTTCTGAGTTTTGACATCAGGTAAAGTGCCTGACGAGGCCATGTCAGAACCGCAGCAGACGCACGGGGGCCTGATGGATGCACGTGGGCTGAGTGGGCTCCTGGGGCTGAGGGAGAGCCAGGTCTCAAATCCCATCACCTCTCAGCTTAAAGACATCAAAAGAATATTCTGCCTGCCCCCACCCACCCAGCACCGTAACTACACACGCATACACAAGCATGCACACGTGTACAGGCACACACAGACACACACTTGCAACACATACGCATGAGCACACACACATGCAGGCATGAACACACATGCACACTGCCCATGCACACACGCACACACACACACACACGCATGAACACATGCACACGTGCGGGCAAGAACACACATGCACACATGCAGGCATGAACACACATGCACACTGCCCATTCACACGAGCACGCACACACACATGCAGGCACGAACATACATGCACACTGCCCATTCACACACATCTCACAGCCTTCTTCAGTCTCAAGAGTCAGAGTTCCCTGATGGTGTCAAACAGAGCTGGAGGCTGATTGATCGACAGCTTTCAACAGAGCCGGCAGTGGTGTCTTTAAGGACCTCTCCTCTGCAAGTGTTCTGGTCTTCTCATATCTGTTCACTGAATTTTCACAACTCAAGGACCTGGGCTATGATTGACCTTTGGCCTTTTTCTTAACTAGGACAAGGGCTGTGAGGTCTGGTCATTTTCAGGGAAGGAGTGGAGCTGGCACCCAACCCCAGGCCCACAGGGTGGCAGAGCCACTGCCTTCCCCGAGGCCACAACGCCCTCCGTGATAGATATGAGAGCAGAGGAGCTGCTGCGGTGGCAGGTGTTTGTGCTCACGTGCCCAAGGCGCACCTGCCTGATGCAAGTCCAAATGTGTCTCTCCATATTTTGGCTGAAATGTTGATGAAGCACCCCTATTTCAAAGCAATTATTACATCTCTAATGTTTATGCTTATGTAACTATTCACAGAACGGATCAAAGAGCTTTCATGGAGAGAAGCTGGGAGTTCATCTCAGCTGGATGCTCTGCCAGACATCGAAGGCCAGGAGGGGCAAAGCTGGAGGGGCCAAGGCTCCCCTGTCTGCCACCCTGTCCACCTGTTTGCCAGAGCGTCCTGCCTCCGCCGAGCTCCTGCAGACCAACACCTGACAGCGTGGCCCTTGTCCCTTGTCATCAAGTACATGGGGTACTGGTGTCCTGCCCTTCCTCAGGTCTGCACGAGGACTGGGACAAGGTACCCCCTGTAGATGTTTGTCGGCGATGAGTTAATGGATGCGGAAGATGGATCAAGCGCAGCCCAGCACTCGTGTTGGTCTGGACAGCAGAGCTGGCCCTGAGGCCCCTGTGTCAGCTGTTTAATGAGGCCCTCCTCATGCTCACAGACTCGCCTCACCTCGCCTGCTCCCCCAGGTGAGCCCCATGGAGCCCTCAGCAAGGCGTTATCATCTCTGCTCACAGATCTGCTGTGAACACCTGCGAAGGTGACCGTCTTAGAAACAGCCGACTGTGAAGGCTGGGCACAGGCGCCCTGGCCAGGACGGCCTCCCACAAATGTGTGCAGCTAACAAATGACACAATGAAAGAATAGGAAGTGAATGTTGAAAAAAATAACAGGCAGACGAGTGACCCAGCCGCGTGGTTATGAAACAGCTCCGTCTTAATCACCAAAATGTGAGCATCCGGAGGCCAGCAAGAAGACTTTGCATTCACTTTAAGACAATGAATGTCTTAGCCCAGCACCTAGCCCAGGAATATATGCCGTGCTGGCGATTGATAAATACTCACCGGATGAAAATGTAAAGGGTTTTCCATTAAGTTATCATTAATGAAAATATTTTAATAGTATTCTAAATAAAGCCCAGAATTATTCTGGTAAGTTTCCATCCTGAACTGCACGTAGGGGAACCATCTGGGAATGAACGGATGGAAATGACAGGAGAAATACGTTGTAATATCTTTCTGGGCCATACTTTGGTGAAGTCATTACTGGAAATACTGGGAAAGGAAAGTGTTTATTAATGGTAAGCAAACCTCAAAAGTTTTGGAAGGTTCCTTTTCCTCCAGATAAGAATCCAATTATGTAAATGCATGCACTTTCTCCTTCAGAAATAAGCCTCTAAATAATAGAACATCAAATTCCAACTTAAAATTGTGTCTATTCTTTCTAACTTTTGGTGTGGAGGTAGAATAAATTTTGTGCTGTGAAGGGAAAGAATCTACCTCTTGACTGTTCTTCCCAAAATGTGTATCTGCTTTGAAAATGGAACTTTAAAAGGCTCACGACTGGGGCATGACAATGAAAACGACTAGAGAGAGCTTAGATCCTGCGACTCACCCAGCAAGGAAAACCAGCTGGGAAGAGGATGAGGCATATGAGCCCCACTCTCTAGATGAGGGCCTCGGGGCACAGAGAGCTTAAGAAACTTGCCCAGTGCAGCACAGCTGGGGGGCAGCAAACCAGAGATTCAAAGAAGGTCTGCATGACACCAGGGTCTGTGTGTTTTGCCACTTCTCTGCTAAGAGCAAGAAGTATCTCACCAGGGGCTGGGCTATCTTGTTTCTTCAGCCACTACCACTGTAAGCTAGACTAAATCAGTTAATTTAACATGAATTATAATTTTTAAATAATTTAAAAATCCCCAAAATAAACTAAAAAAAAGATATATTATCTTGGGATTAAAAAATTCTCAATTACATATATTTTTTTCTTAAGTTCCCATAAAATTATATCTGCTATTGTCTTTCGTATTCTTGTTGTTGTTATTTATAGAGGCAGGCAAACTGATTACAAAAATTCATCAGAAAAACAAGCAAAGGTAGCCAGAGAAAAGCTTTAAATAAAGGTGCAGTGAGTGGAAGGCTAACTTGTCAGATATTTAAAAATCACATAAGTCCTCTATAATTATAACAGTAAGGTGTCAGTGCATGAAAAGAGAGACTAATGGCAGAAAATAGAAAATCCAGAAATAGACACAATTACATATAAAAGTTTAGTATGCAGTAAAGGACAACATTTCTAATAGCAGAAGAAATATTTGATGAGCAGTACTCAGTAACTTGGTAATCATATGAAAAGATAATATCGGGGCCACTTCCCACACCATATATAAGGATAAATTCCAATTTGATAAATGTAAAAAAACCCCAAACAATAAGTACTGGAAAAATATGATGAGTTTGGCTGAAACATGGAGGATTATCTTGACTATATATAAAATGAAAACATCTTTGCAGGGCAAAAATACCATTAAGTAAAGTAAAATGATGCATAACAAACTGGGCATATGTATGGCTTATTATAGATTATGATTAATTATCCTTAATATGCAGAAATTATTGTAAATGATGAAGAAAAAGATTGAATACACTCAGAAAAATGAGCTGGAGCTATGAACACAGAAGATAAATGCAAATAACCACTAATAATGAGAAATAAACCATTCTCATGAGAAAAGAAATGGAAATTCAACCTGCACCTCTCTGGACGTGGTTCCAGGTAAGATGGAGAGAACATGCTGCACCCTGTGCATCTCACACAACTGCACATCTTGAGTGCTCAGAGTAGCATCAGAGGGTCTGAAAAGTAGACGGTAGCATGTGGACTGGTGAAAAAGGCCAGAATTAAATGTTCTACCAAACTGCTAGAGAGTTTATCATTTTTTTTCTTCTAGTATCACCTGGCCTCAAGGCAAAGGGGGCCCATGACTGTAAATGCACACTGATTACAAAGAGAAGAAACTCCAAAAGGAGCTGTCAAGTTCTGCTCTGAGGGATGGGAAAGGGAACATCTGAGTATCAGACAGTGTGGGAGGAAAACCCACTCTTTGTGTTTCTTCCTTATCTTAATGCTCAGCCGTTGGGCCATACAGCAGAGGAGACTGTGGCAGCATGGGGATGGAAGGCAGTCCATCAGGCACCTGTGACCCCGAGAGAGGGCTTTGGGCTTTTCTCTCTGGTTGGAGGAGCTGAGACCCTCAACCATGAGCATGTGCTGACTCCTCACTGTTTTGTTCCTTTTCCATCCTCCTGGTGCTTGGGTGCAGATGAAGAAGTAGTCACAGCAAGTGTGTGGCAGGGCCAGGATGCTAAAGTCCTGACTTTCTGTCCAGGACCAGGAAGGGAAGCTGCAGAGAGCTGGAAGATGTTAGTGAGATGATGAGAGAAGACAGAGTGAGAGGGTGAGCACATAAAATTGTGCATAAAATCTGAGCCTCACTTCTAAGCTGTGTATGTGCAGATCTGACCTGAGAAGCAAACTGTAGCCTTTGAGAACAGAGTGATGAGTGACGCAAACCACTGCCCAGGCCCCATACTGGGCACGCATGTGGGATTGATCTGAACAGCATACAGAAACTCAAAAACTAAACCTGTGTTAGAACTACAATCCATGGAAGGCAGATTGAAACATAAGGCTTGAACATAATCTGGTTGACTTCTTGTTAAAAAGCAAATGAACAAAAATCACCATTCTCCTTAGGCCATAAAATGCCAGAGTCTCAAAAGGTAATGTTGAAAATGTCCATAACAGAATCCAAAAATCCTGTAGCATACAAAGCACCAGGGAAACAAAACAAACCAACTTACCTAACAAGGAAAAAAATGATCAGAAATTAAGCCCAAGAACCAGCTGTTGGAATTATAAGACAAAGACTTCAAAGCAGCCTTTATAATCATGCTTTAAGAAGTAAGGTGAACACTCTGGAAACAAATAGTTCATGTATCAGCAAAGAAGTAGAATATCTAAAGAAGAATCAAAGATAAATTTTAGAACTAAGGTCTTCAATAACCAATTTTCAGAAAAAGTTCACAGCATGGAGCCCATACTACAATGGAGGTGAGAGTAGAAAGAGAAATTGACTTAAAAATAGATCAATGGAAATTATTTATTCTGAACATCAGAAAGATAAAAAGATTGGAAAATATAGGCAAATCCAAAGAACTTGTGGGATAAGATGACAAGACCAAAAATCTCTCATATGTAGGCAGAGAAAAATAATGTATTTTATAAAGAGGAATAATGATTTAAATGACTGTGGTTTTCTAGCCACATTTTGTTGTTGTTGTTATTGTTGCTAGAGTTAAAAGAGTTGAATATATACAAACAGATGCATCAAAGCAATCATGCTAAATAAAGAAAACAGAAAGAAAATAATCTATGATTTCATTTATAGACATACAAACCTATAGTGACAAAAAGCAGATTATTTTCTGGGGGTAAACATGGCAGGAAAGGGTGGGGTACACAGGGGCATAAGGCGACTTCAGGTGCTGATGGATGTTGACTTGTTGATAACTTCCTCCTTCTCCTTATTTTCCTCCTCCTCCTCCTCTTCCTCCTCCTCCTTCTTCTTGTTCCTCTTGTTCTTCTTCCTTCTTCCTTTCATCTTATTCCCTCCCCCTCCCCCTCCCCCTCCTCCCCCTCCCCCTCCTCCCCCTCCCTCTCCTCCCCCACCCCCTCCCCTCCCCCCACTCCCCCCTCCCCCTCCCCCTCCCCCCTCCCCCTCCCCCTCCCCCCTCCCCCCTCCCCCCTCCCCCTCCCCCTCCCCCTCCTCCCGCTCCCCCTCCTCCTCCTCCCCCTCCCCCTCCCCCTCCCCCCCTCCCCCTCCCCCTCCCCCCCTCCCCCTCCCCCTCCCCCTCCCCCTCCCCCCCTCCCCCTCCTCCCCCTCCCCCTCCCCCCCTCCCACTCCCCCTCCCCCTCCCCCTCCCCCTCCCCCTCCCCCTCCTCCTCCTCCCCCTCCCCCTCCCCCTCCTCCCCCTCCCCCTCCCCCTCCTCCCCCTCCCCCTCCCCCTCCCCCTCCCCCCCTCCCCCTCCCCCTCCCCCCTCCTCCCCCTCCCCCTCCTCCCCCTCCCCCTCCCCCCCTCCCCCTCCCCCTCCCCCTCCCCCCCTCCCCCTCCCCCTCCCCCCCTCCCCCTCCCCCTCCCCCCTCCTCCCCCTCCCCCTCCTCCCCCTCCTCCCCCCACCCCCTCCCCCTCCTCCTCCTCCCCCTCCTCCTCCCCCTCCTCCCCCCACCCCCACCCCCTCCCCCTCCCCCTCCCCCTCCCCCTCCCCCTCCTCCTCCTCCTCCTTCTTCTTCTTCTTCTTCTTCTTCTTCTTCAAGACAGGGTCTCACTCTGCTATCCAGGTCAAAGTGCAGTGGTGCTGTTACGGCTCACTGTAGCCTGGAACTCCTGAGCACAAGTGATCCTCCTGCCTTGGCCTCCCAAAGTTCTGGGATTCCACGCGTGAGCCACAGTGCCTGGTGGATGTTGACTTCTTGATGGTGGTGATGGGCACACAGGTTTATGCATATGTCAAAACTCCTCAAATTGTATAATTTAAATACAGCAGTTTATTGTACATCAATTGTATTTCAATAAAGCTGTAAAAATAAATTAAAAGTTGGCTTGATAAAAAACCAAAGTTCCTTCTTTGAAATGCTAATAACAAACTTGTTCAATATAAAAGAGAGAGAATAATCTTTATAAAAAATACAAAATATATAATGGTAAAATTTAAAAACTAAATGAACAACATGTACTTCAGAAAATGAAAATGAGAAAAGTTGTCTGAAGGAGAGTAATAGTAACTATAAGAGGATAATTTCCAAAGAAAAAATAAAAGCCAACAACAATCAACCTTGCATAGCACCAGACCCAGATGGCACGCAAGCATGTTCTAACAAACCTCTCATTTCACAGACAAAACCTTCTAGAACTTCCATAAAAGATGGAAAGTTGTTTCAACAAAGTACTTAAAAAATTAGTACATCACAACCAAAAAAGACCTTATATCAAAAACACAATAATATCTCAATGCTAGGAAATCTATTCACATGCATCAACTGATTACAGAGGAAATAAAACCTCTTATCATTGACAAATGCAAAATGCATTCTATAGATTGAATGCCCATTTCTAATTTTATATGTTTGTGTGTGTGTGTGTGTGTGTGTGTGATGGAATTTCACTCTTGTTGCCTAGGCTGGAGTGCAGTGCCATGATCTCGGCTCACTGCAACCTTTGCCTCCCAAGTTCAAGTGATTCTCCTGTCTCAGTCTCCCTAGTAGCTGGGATTACAGGCATCCACCCCCACACCTGGCTAATTTTTTTGTATTTTTGATAGAGACTATGTTTCACCATGCTGGCCAGGCTGGTCTCAAACTCCTGACCTCAGGTGATCCACCCGCCTCAGCCTCCCAAAGTGCTAGGATTATAGGCATGAGCCACTGCACCAGGCCTAATTTTAAAAACTTTTAATAAACCAATAATACAAAGAATCTTCTTTGGCTTGCTACCACAAGCCTGAAGTAAACACCCCAATTAATACTGAAAATTAATAGTATTTCCAGTGTCTAAAATAGATAACTTTCTGTTAATCCCTTCTTATGCTGCTTTAAAAAAAATCATAACATTTTGAGGGTTATCACCGCAGTGTGCATATTGTCCATCTCTTTATGATCTGTCACCCTCAGAATCTAAGTATGGAGTGACTTTGTTTACCTGATCTCCCCAGCATCTGGAATGAAAACAGGCAGACAATCCATGCTCCTTAAGTAATTGTGGAATGAATGAACAGGAAACAAGATTCATAGTCACTGCTACTTACATATGGAGGGGTTTTTAGTGCAATAACAGAAGACAAATGAAATACAGGTATTGAAAGGGAGAAGCTTTGCAAATATATATAATTATTCACAGATGGAATTATTGCATCTGAAAAAGCTGATGGAATGACATGGAAACAATTAGAACTATTTCACGGGTACAAAAGGTGGCTGGGTGCAGACCAAAATACTTCAACCTATAGCTGTATCAACCTATAGCCTACAATAACGAAGTGGAAAATTTAATGTATCTATTACATCATATTGGCAGTGGAAAACTCATAAACTGAAAAAAGTATATGAGAAATGCAATGTGTATATTTAATATAAGTAATAAAGATTATGGAAAAGACATAAAGGATGACTATCTAAATGGCAAGAAATACCATGCTTTTGTGTGGAAGATTTAACGCTGTAAGGATACAAATTCTTCACAAATTACTCTATAAATTCAATACAATTTCAATCAAAATCTCAATTTTGTATTTGCAAAATTTAATATTAAAGACTATTTGAAGTAGAAAACTGGCAAACGTAACCATGAAAATTTAGATAAAAAACAATAGAGAGAGGCTTCCAATGAGATCCCAAGAAAAACTGTGTAATAATGTAATCAAAAAGTAAGTATGGCACAGGGTAAATAGAAAGATTAATAGAAAAATGAACAATAGCTACAGACCCAAGAATATCTGGGAATTTGGCATGTGCTAAAGATTGTGCTGCCAAATAACATTGAGATGATAGTTTTAATAAATTGTTTTGAGAGAATTACAGTCTATCAGGGGAAAATAAAGACAGATGCCCAGTGCAAGATATAAGAAAACACATTCACCTTCTAAACAACATATAGAATTTAGGTGTTCTGAAGACAGACAGATTTGTTAGCCTGGAAGTTAAAATATCTGGTAAAAATGGCACCATAGGCAATGTGAATAGAAACAGTTGAAAAAATATTTGCAGGATGTGTACAAAGTTCAAAAAAAATTTGCAGGATGTGTACAAAGTTCAAAAAAAATTTGCAGGATGTGTACAAAGTTCAAAAAAATATTTGCAGGATGTGCATAAAGTTCAAAAAAAATTTGCAGGATGTGTACAAAGTTCAAAAAAATATTTGCAGGATGTGTACAAAGTTCAAAAAAAATTTGCAGGATGTGTACAAAGTTCAAAAAAATATTTGCAGGATGTGTATAAAGTTCAAAAAAAATTCGCAGGATGTGTACAAAGTTCAGTTTTCACAGTGTTGAAGGAGATACACTCAACAACAAAGAGAAAGGTGACCATAGGAAAAAGGGAAAGAACATGAATAGGTAACTCATAAAACAAACAAACAAAACGGCCAATAAAGAGAAGCCAATTACCCCATGGGGAACCAGAAAAATGGGAATGAAGATGTGGAGCAAGCACACTCGGCTGAACTGAGCAGCAGAAAGACAAGCCTGGTGTTGCCTGGTGTTGGTGTGGCATGGGGAGTCAGGTGCCAGGGGCCATTGTGGAGACCAATGTGACCAGACTGCTCACAACTTGAAACTTACATTGTCTGTGCTCCAGTTATCCCTTTGGAAAAAGGAGGGAGACCCACACTTGTGTGCCGAAAATGACGGGAAACACTTCGGCGTTCATCAGTGGGGAATCAGCAGAACGACAGAAACATGAAGGCAGGCTGATGTCACTTGGTTCCTAAATCCATCCACCTGTGCGTGTTCCACCTACATGCACACAGGGCTGCAGCACACGCGTCCGCATCCGAGTGTCTTCTTCCCTCTGGGACAAGGGAGCAGAGTGTGCAAGGCTGGGGTGGGTTTCACTCTTCAGGCTATATTTGGGATTGCTTGAGGTTTTACTCATATTTTAAAAAATACAAAGTGGATGGAGTGAAGAATTAGGGGAAAAATCGTAACTGCTGTGGCGATATAAAGGATGTGTTGAAGTAGAAGAAGGAGGAGCAGGAGGAGAGAACAGGGAGGGGAGATGAGAAGGTTATCCTGGGAAGAGGAGGGGGAGGAGGGAGGGGAAGAAGAAGAGGAGGGGGATGCAGAGGATGGGGCAGGGAGGAGATGAAAAATGGAAATAGAGAGGGGACTCCATGGGTAGAAAGAGCAGGGAGGAGCTGTCTTTCATCAATAATGCTGGTGTTTTCATTCTCTCTGCCTTTTAAAAAAATCATTTAAATTGTGTTTTTAATAGACAGATAATGACTGTACATCTCTATGGGGTACAGGGAAATGTTTTGATGCATACCTTGTACACGGATCAAATCAGGGCACTTGGCAAATCCATCACCTTCAATGCTTATCATGTATTTGTGATGAGAACATGCAGATTCCTCTCTCCTAGTGAGTATTTTCCAGTAAACACTACAATATTGTTCACTGCGGTCGCGTTACCTTGCTACAGAACAGCAGGACTTACTCCTCCTGATGGTGACTTTGTGCCCATTGACAACCTCCCCGCCCCTCCCTTTCCCAGCCTCTGATAACCACCATTCTTTTCTCTACTTCTATGAGATCAGCTTTTTTAGCTCTTGCATATGTGTGAGAACATTTGATATTTGCCTTTCTGTGCCTGGCTTATTTCACTTAACATTATGACCTCCAGTTTCATACATGTTGCCACAAATGACAGGATTCTGTTCATTGTTTATTGCTGAGTAGTATTCCTTCGTCTGTCTATCTATCTATGTATCTATCTTTCTATCATCTATCATGTATCTATCATCTATCTATCTATCTGTCATCTATATATCTATATATCATCTATCATCACCTATCTATCACCTATCTATCTATCATCTGTCTATCTGTCATCTATGTCTATCATCTATCATCTATCATCTATCTATGTATTATCTATCTATCATGTATCTATTATTTATCTATCATCTATCTATCATCTATCATCTATCTATCTATCATCTATCTATCATGTATCTATCCATCATCTATCTATCATGTATCTATCTATCTATCTATCTGTCATCTATATATCTATTTATCATCTATCTATCATCACCTATCTATCTATCATCTATCTGTCATCTATCTATCTATCTATCTATTATCTATCTATCATCTATCTATCATGTATCTATCTATCTATCATCTATCTATAATCTGTCATCTATCTACCTATCTATCTGTCATCTATCATTTATCTATCCATCATCTATCTATCATGTATCTATCATCTATCTATCTATCTGTCATCTTTATATCTATTTATCATCTATCTATCATCACCTATCTATCATCTATCTATCATCTATCTATCTGTCATCTTTATATCTATTTATCATCTATCTATCTATCATCACCTATCATCTATCTGTCTATCATCTATCTATCTATCATCTATCTATCTATTATCTATCTATCTATCTATCTATCTATCACCATTTTCTTTATCCATTTGTCCATTGATGGACACTTAGGTTGATTCCATGTCTTGCTACTGTGAATAATGTTTCAGATATCATGGGAATGTACATGAAAAAGTGCTCAGCATCACTGATCACCAGGGAAATGCAAATCAGAACCACCAACCACCTTGAGGCACCATCTTACCTTGATTGGAACCGAGATGATCAGAAAGACAAAAAATAATGAATGCTGGAGTGGATGTGGAGAAAAGGGAGCTGTTATGGGCAGTGGATGGGAATGTAAATAAGTAAAGCCTTTATGGAAACAATACAGAGGTGCCTCAAAGAATTAACAGAACTGCCATATGATCCAGCAACCCCTCTTCCAGGTGTTCATCCAAAGGGAATGAAGTCAGCACCCAACTCTGCCTTACCGGCCACCTGCAAGCACAGTACCCTTCTCGCTTACTCAGACCCAAGGGTTCCTGGAGGGAGACTGCCTGGCCAGAATGAGCTTTCCTTGTTCCACTGGAGTCTCCCCCATCCCCAGAGAGTTTGGGTGTTTAAGTCACAGACCCTGTTGTGTGTCAAAGGGGACCCTATTGCAGTCCAGCACCTCACTCTTGGGGAGCTGCTGTGAAAATGTGGCCACAAACAGGGATCCCTGCTGCAGAGAGAGGCAGAGGGTAGCTCTCGGGTGGGGAGCTGTGAGAGGAGCAGGGGCCACACACCCTACCCCTGGATCCCTGTCGCGGCCAAGGAGCGATTGGTTCTGGTATTGGCAATGGATATTGACAAAGGCTTTCAAAGTCATAGGTTGACTCGCTGGATCAATAATGGCGCAGGGGAAATAATTAAAACTGTCAGATGTAGAAAGTATTAAAGGTACTTAGAGCTTTCTGCCAACTATGGAAAACAGGGATTAATGGTGTTATCGTGAACACTTCTGAGCTTCGGAGCAAGTTATTAAAGTCCTTCTTTAACACTCATTTGCAGTGAAGGGTCAACATCAAAGGTTTCAGACACAAGCCATTCGAGTCCATTAACCCAAAGTGCAGCTGCGTCCCACAGAAGCCCACATGAGGGCCCACAGATTCGGAGACATCTTTGAGAAGAGGCTGTAAAATTAAAAGGCACTTAGAGCTCCCACACCATGCCATCCCACAGGGCCTCTCTGTGGTTCTGATAACTAAGGGTCTCAGCCATGAAGGGTGGGTCCCCATGGGTGGGAGCAAAACTCAGGGAGGGTCTTAGCCCAGGATGGGGGCCACTGAGCAACTCAGGCTTGCTCCGGGACATGTGGCTGTCATTTGGCTGGTGAGGGCCTGGGCTGGCCTGGAGTAGGGGCAGGGCTGCCGAGCCCAAGGAGGGGTCTAACTGTGAGAACGCAGCCTGTTGCCCTCCAGCAACGCTGTCCCTGGGCCTCCCCTGAGTCTGGGAGCAGCAGGAGGTGACCCCGCTGGAGAGCGGCTCCTTCCTCTCCTCACGGCCTGGGTCCCTGGTCTTCCCACCTCTCCAGGCTGCTGCGCCCAGCCCCTCTCCCCGAGTCCTTCCGCAGGTCTTTTCCTCAGCGCCCCTGTCTTGGGGTCTCTCCTCTTTCCTTGTAATCCTGCCCTTTAGTCTTGATTTCTCTCCACATCAAGGTTTCTGTTGGAAGGAGGCCCCTGAGACCCTGAGAGTGGGCAGCCGCCTGGGTTAAAGAGCGGGGTGGCCGGAGCTGCAGGGAGCCCACTCCTGGGATCATCTCTGCCCCGAAGCTCACAACCACCCCAGGGCAATGGACCTCACTGGCCAGAGCTGAGGATGTCCCCCAATTGCAGACGACAGAGGTCACAGTGGTGGTGTGACCCCCCGAAGAGTGGCACCCGCATGGTCCCTTAATGAGTCACATGTACTGTGGACCAGGTTTGGGGCCACAGAAACACATCTGACAGCACCCTCAGCCTTGGGAGCTGGCAAGTTCTGCAGGGGAGCAGGCAGCATCACACTGTAACTGGGTCTGGAAGGAGAGTGTAGTGAGGCAGGAGGGGGCCTCGGGGCTGGGGCCCCTCCTACTCAATACACCTGAGGCAGTGGGAGAAGGGAGCAACGTCAAGGACCTGAAGGTGATGTTAGGAGACAGCAGGGGCACTCAGGGCTCTGTTAGGAGACAACAGGGACACTCAGAGCTCTGCCTCAGCTTGGCTGAGGAGCAGAGAATGACTGTCATGGTCTGCCACAGAGTCAGGGACCCAGGAACAGCACCCCAACCCCGCCCTGGAGGGACACTGAGCAATGCCTGGTGGACTCTGGGGTCCTGGGGAGATCATGTTCAGGGGACAAAGCATTGGCTATAAACAGCTGCAGCTGGGTGAGAAGTAGGTCCCCCTGGGTCCCCAGGGCGAGAGCAGAACTCAGCTGTGATCCTTGAGCCCCTGCTGACCTGGAGTCTCTCACAGAGGGATCAGCACAGCTGTCCTTCCCTCCTGGCCGGATATGGACCCGGGCACAGCTCCCCAAAGGCCTGTGGTTCTCCCTGGACTTTATATGACCCTCTCTTCTAAACCTGCATTTGGCCATTGACATACTGGAGACTATGACAGTCACCCCCATAGGCAGGGAAGGACAGGACGGGCTGGGTTGCTTCTCTGAGGCTGTCATGTGAAGAATACAATCTCGCATGCAGCTGGTGCCCAGTGCTCATCTGCTGAGTGAGGGAATGAAATGAAAGAATGAACACAGAGGACATAAAAACAAATGGCTGATGGCAATGCTGGTCTTCAGGTGCAGTGCGTGGTGACTCTTTTTATGCCATTTCAAGGTCAGAAGCAGTGGCAAAGTCATATCTATCTGAGTGGACACCACCTGTGGCTTCAGCTCAGGATCCAGGAGATGTGGGCATTACAAAGGAAAAAAAAAGAAGAAGAAAACAAAAGAAAAAAATGGCTGAAAGTAAATAAACCAAAAACTTAGCAGTGGGCCTGAGGTTTACAAGAGATGCTGGATTGTTGTTTATTTGACTTATATACATCACTTCTATGAATGGGGAATAAAATGATGAGATCATAGGCTGTGCACATATAAAGAATTATTAGAAAATAATTATAAACACAATGATGCTGATGATAGTGGTGATGATGTTGATGGTGATGATCGTGGTGATGATGGTGATGGTGATGGGGATGAGGATGGGATGGTGGTGATGACAATGAGGGTGAAGATGATGATGTTGATAGAGATGGTGATGGCTATGATGATGGTGGTGATGGTGGTGATGGTGATGGTAATGGTGTTGATAATGGTGATGTTGGTGGTGATGATGGTGATGATGGTGGTGATGGTGGTCTTGGTGATGGTGATGGGGATGAGGATGGGAATGATGGTTATGACAATGAGGGTGATGAAGATGTTGATAATGATGGCAATGGTGATGGTGGTGATGGTGATGATGATAGTGATAGTAATGCTGATGGTAGTCATGGTGATGATGCTGATGGTGATGATGATGTTGATAGTGATGGTGATGGTGATGGCTGTGATGATGGTGGTGATGGTGATGGTGATGGCATGGTAGTGATGGTGATGGTGATGTTGGTGGTGATGGTGATCATGGTGATGGGGATGGGGATGAGGATGGGGATGATGGTGATGACAATGAGGGTGATGATGATGTTGATAGTGATGGTAATGGTGATGATGATGATGATGGTGATGATGTTGATGGTGATGGTAATGGTGATGATGGTGATGATGGTGATGATGTTGATGGTGATGGTGATGACTATGATGATGGTGGTGATGGTGATGGTAATGGCGGTGATGGTGATGTTGGTGGTGACGGTGACCATGGTGATGGGGATAAGAATGGGAATAAGGATGGGGATTGTATTAGTCAGGTTCACTAGAGGGACAGAACTAATAGGATAGATGTATATATGAAGGGGAGTTTATTAAGGAGTATTGACTCACACACAATCACAAGGTGAAGTCCCACAATAGGCCATCTGCAAGCTGAGGAGCAAGGAAGTCAGTCTGAGTTCCAAAACCCCAAAAGTAGGGAAGCCAACTGTGCAGCCTTCAGTCTGTGGCCAAAGTCCCAAGAGCCCCTGGCAAACCACTGGTTTAAGTCCAAGAGTCCAAAAGCTGAAGAACTTGGAGTCTGATGTTTGAGGGCAGGAAGCATCCAGCATGGGAGAAAGATGAAGGCTGGAAGACTCAGCAAGTCTGCTCTTTCTATCTTCTGCCTGCTTTATTCTAGCTTCTCTGGCAGCTGATTAGATGGTGGCCACCCAGATTGAGGGTGGGTCCACCTCTCTTAGTCCACTGACTCAAATGTTAATCTCCTTTGGTAACACCCTCAAAGACACACCCAGGAACAATACTTTGCATTCTTCAATCCAATCAAGTTAACACTCAATATTAACCATCACAGGGATGACAGTGATGATGATGACAGTGATGATGATGATGATGATGCTGATAATTATGGCAATGGTGATGGTGGTGATGATGGTGATGATAATGTTGATAGTGATGGTGATGGTGATGGCAATGACAATGGTGGTGATGGCAATGATAGTGGTGATGACGGTGATAGTGATGTCGATGATGGTGGTGATGGTGATGGTGATGAAGGTGATGATGATGTTGATAGTGAGGGCAATGGTGATGGTGGTGATGACGGTGATGATAATGTTGATAGTGATGGTGATGGTGATGACAGTGGTGGTGATGGTGATGGTGACAGTGGTGATGGTGATGATGGTGGTGAAAATGGTGATGGTGATGGCAACGATGGTGGTGATGGTGATGGTGATTAAGGTGATGATGATGCTGATAGTGATAGTAATGTTGATGGTGGTGATAGTGATAATGATTGTGGTGATGATGATGATGATAATGATAAAATTTCCTGAGAACTGGTTTTGGGTTTTATACTCTTTACCTCCTTTGACTCTCACAGATCCCTTATTAACAGTTGCTTGGTGGAACAACAATAGTACCCCACAAACATTGGTGCAGCTCTCTACTGAATATATACACACTCAATCAACCTCCTCAGGCACATGGGATTATTTGGGGCATTTGTCATGGCACGGAATTGCAAGTTCAGAGAGGGTACGTGTCTCAGGCAGATTCACCTAGCCCTGGAATCAGGATGACCAGCTGCAGCCTTTTGGCTGAGTGCTGAGTGCTGCAGATCTGTGTCTGCAGAGTGAGAACACAGCAGAGGACAGGGAAAGCAGAGAGCCATGTGGATGTTCTGGGACTGCGCACATGCATCCCTGGGTGCCTCACAGGCATGGGCACTGCCACTCTGCATCTCCCCGTCTTGTCTCAGGTGATGTCTGTGATCCCCCATCCCAGCGCATAGGGCACATTTTATAGTGGAGATTCCAAATGAGATAGGGCTACAGAGAAGCCTGTGAGGCACAGCAGGGCCCAGGCTGTACAGAGCAACAGCACAGCTCCTGTGTCTCCCTGAAGATGGAACAGATGCAGCCGGTCTCAGGCCAGGGGCAGGGACTCGGGGGGCCTTCCTGGGCTTGGACCCAGCAGTTAATCATGGACAAATGGTCAGGAGGACCTTCCAAGTCATGCACCATCCTGCTCTCAGTGCCCTGGACATCCATCCCAGTGCCATCCCTGTGCTCCCACTCAGCCCTCAGTGACCTGCCCTGGCCTTGCCCTCCCCTGCCTGCTGCCCTGCCCCAATCTGCACACCCACATCACTGCCAGAGCCTGAGATGGCTTGCAAACCTCTGCAGAGAGTGAGCACATTGTCATTGGTGCAGCTGGGGAAGAAAGAAGAGAGCTGGCAGAAGGGGACATTGTCACAGCTCGCCCACTCAACCAGGCCTTGTTTCTCTCCTTTAAAAATGGGGATGACTTTTCTAAAACATGTAAAACAAAAAGCCTTCTAGGGATACTGGAAAAGATCAAAGGTTTTTTGCAAGGTAAAGAACAGGGACTTCCCAGCATTTTACTCACTGGACCTCATTCAGGGGAGACCTCAAAAGGTGCCGGGACTGGGCAGGCTCACAGCTCCTCTGGTGTCTGTAGGAGGCCAGATTTGACCCAGGTCAGCTCCAACTCCAACTACAGCCACTCCAGCTTCCAGACACTCTGAAAGCAAACATTGGTATCCCAGATGGGAGGCAGGAGGTGGGGTGTCAGGCCTGCGTGCCTCCCCCAGCACCTGGACCCCAACTTCGTCACGCCACGCTGGGAGCTCTGCAAAAACGGACGGCTGGAAACGCGCCACCTCGCCCTGCATCCCCAGGGTCCTTGGGAGGTGTTCTCGGCTCCTGACCTGGGCCGTGGTTTACTCTGGCTCCTGACCTCCCGGCAGCCTGGGGACTTGTAATTGTCCTGGCTTCCGGAAGCCTCCCCTTTGCCACCTATGCACTGGGGTCTGAAGTGTGTGCAGGAGGATTTAGACGGGGTCAGGCACACTCAGAGAGGATGAGGATGAGGGCAGCGGACGGGCTGGTGTCCAAGAGTGTTCAGGCTAGGGAGTCACTGAAACCAGAGCAGGCCCAGCCCTGGCTCTTTTCCGGTATCTTTCCATTGATCTTTTCCAGTATACCTAGGAGGCTTTTTGTTTTACATGTTTTAGGAAAGTCATCCCCATTTTTAAAGGAGGGAAACAAGGCCAGGTTGAGTGGGCAGTCTGTGACAATGTCCCCCTTTGCCACCTTCCTCCACATGGCCGTACCAGGGAGCAATGGCTGTGGGCACGGCATTCTGCCCTCGGCCCACCCAGGGCACTGGGAGTGTCCATGCTCAGATCCCTCTATCCCAATCCTTCACCCTCTGCTGAATCAGCCCAAG
The DNA here is from genome assembly GCF_028885655.2 of Pongo abelii. Taxonomy (NCBI): domain Eukaryota; kingdom Metazoa; phylum Chordata; class Mammalia; order Primates; family Hominidae; genus Pongo; species Pongo abelii. Next base: position 55,645,126 of record NC_085929.1, on the reverse strand, counting down.
ACTATGGCCACTTCCAGGCCATCTCTGAGCCTCCCTCCCCCTGGCTTCCCACCTGAGTGTAGACCCCACACAGAGCAGGGGTCCCTGTGCTGTGGACTCAAGACCCAGTTGGGAGGCCCAGCCCAGTAAGATGGTCCAGGATGCCAAGGGGCACAGCCAGGGGGCACAGAGGGAGGAAGGGAGGGAAGAGCAGACGGTGCCAGAAGTAACACCCCCAGCTGGACGCAGCCTGCACCTGGGTGAGCATGGTGTGGTACACATTCTCACAAACACACCACACACACCACACACACCCAACATCACACACAAAATACAACACACACAGCACACACATCACCACACACACAGTACATCACACACAAAATACAAAGCATGCAACACACACCCCACATCACACACCACACACACACCACACCACATCACACACAAAATACACCACACACCACACACACCACAAACAAAACTCACACACATCACACACAACACACACACCACACGCACCACACATAACACACACATCACACACACCACACACAAAACACAGACCACACATCACACATAAAATACAGCCACACGCAGCCCACATCACACACAAAATACACCACACACAACACACCACAGAAAAACACCCCACATCACACACACACACACCACATATCATACACACATCACACACATCACACATCATACACACATCACACACATCACATCACATATCACATACAAAATACACCCCCCACACACTATACACAACACCACACATACCACACATCACACACATATCACACATGCCACATCACGCACACATCACACACACCACACAAAACACACACGCCACACAAAACACACACAAAATACACCACACAGATCACAAACAAAACACACCCCACATCACACACGACACACACCACAAATAACACATAAAACACCGTATATTGCACATAAACTGCAACCCACACACCACACCACACACAAAATACAACACACACATACACCACACAGCACACACAAAACACATGCACCACACATCACACACAAAATATACCACACACACCACACGCACAAAAAGCACACACACCACACATCACATACACATCACACACACCACAGTACCCCCAAAACACACACACACCGACATCACATACACATCACACACACCACACTACCCCCAAAACACACACACACCACACATCACACACATATCACACACAAAATACACCATGCACACAGCACACCATACATACACATGCACACCCCACATTACACACACACACCACAAACACACACCATCACACACACCACAGATACACACTGAATGGGATAAAATCCCACAGGCTAGCCTTTATAGTACATAATTGTGCAATATTTTTGTTGTAAGTACATACTATGGTTTGGGTCTGTTTATAATTGTGTAATAAAGTTAGAGTCTTGTGTGCACTTTTCTGAGTCTCTCTCTTCTTACCCAACAGCGCAGTGTAACCCCACTTGCTCCCAGCTGGCCGCGAGGGCCCTGACAGCCTCCCTCCATGGCTGGGGGACGCTCTGGGCTGGGGGCGTTTCCTGCCTCTGCGAACTGCACCTCCAAGATGATCCTCCTACCCCTGGCCTCCTGCAGGGCTGCGCTGATTTCTGAGGGATGGAGACTCAGGATGGGAAGGCCGGGCCAGTGTGCTGGGTACCGTTCACTGTCTGAATCTCTGGCTTCTGTGTCCATGATTCAACCAACCTCAGATAAAAAATATTCAGGAAAAAATCAATAAAAATTAAAAATACAGCAATAAAAAGTAATACAAGTTTTAATAATAACGTCTAACAACAATTTCCATAGCATTTATGTCCTATCAGGTCCTGTGAGTAAGCTGGAGATGACTTGAAGCTCACAGGCGGATGTGGCTGGGTGACATGCAAATACCACACCATTCTATAACGGCCACTTGGGCATCCTTGGATTTTGGCAACAGCAGGAGTCCTAAAACCAGGACCCCCATGGATACCAAAGGATGACTGCATTTTAATTCAAATCTCTCTTTCCAAATGGCTTTCCTAAAAAGCAGTTATAATTCACATTTCCAGCAATAATAAAAGAATGTTCTTTCCTTTGTATCTCTGGGAAAAGGTGTTACCTTTATATTTCTCTGTCTGAGAGGTGAAAATTGGTATCTACTTATTAAAATAATTTGCATTTTCTGTCTACATGTACATTTTATACAATTTTTGGCCATTTGGTCATTTTCTAGTAAGTGCCTATCCATATGTTTTGCCTAATTTTCAAGTTATTTGTCTCTCTAAAAAATCAATTTGTATAAGCTCCTTGTACAGTGTGGCTGTTAACCCTGTAATTGCACCCTACATTGTGAAATGCTTTCCTATCATTTTTACTTTTGACTTTGCTTCTGGCCTTTTTTGCTGGATATTAGTTTAAAAGTAGTTACATATGCTTCTCTGTGTATATATTTTTTATTAATAGCTTCCTAGTAGCTAATATTGATTTAAAACATTTGTGCAAACCACAGGCTATATGCATATTCATTTTCTTCTAAGATTTTGTTCTTTTCCTACCTTGTGATAATTAACATTTGATGTAACTATTTATTCTGAGTATGACATGACCAGAAGTCCCATTTTCTTTTTTCTTTCTTTCTCTTTCTTTCTTTCCTTCTTTCTCTCTCTTTCTTTCTTTCCTTCCTTCCTTCTTTCCTTCCTTCCTTCCTTCCTTCCTTCTTTCTCTCTCTCTTTCTTTCTCTCTTTCTCTCTTTCTTTCTCTCTCTCCTTCCTTCCTTCTTTCCTTCCTTCCTTCCTTCCTTCCTCCCTTCCTTCCTTCCTTCCTTTCTTCCTTCCTTCCTTTCTTCCTTCCTTCCTCCCTCCCTCCCTCTCTCCTTTCCTTTCTTTCTTCCTTTTTTTTTTTTTTTTTTGAGACAGAGTCTTGCTCTGTCGCCTGGGCTGGAGTGCAATGGCACGATCTCTGCTCACTGCAACCTCCACCTCCCAGGTTCCAGCAATTCTCCTGCCTCAGCCTCCTGAGCAGCTGGGATTACAGGCACCTGCCACTATGCCCAGGTAATTTTTTGTATTTTTAATAGAGATGGGGTTTCACTATGTTGGCTGGGCTGGTCTGGAACACCTGACCTTGTGATTCGCCCACCTCGGCCTCCCAAAGTGCTGGGATTATAGGCATGAGCCACCGAGCCCAGCCCAGAAGTCCCATTTTCTTTGCTTCTACCTGGCTAGGTGCTACGGTCAGCTGAGATGACTATGAAAAGCATCTTTTTTTCCCACAGAGTCAAAGCACCTCAGTTTTCATATACTCAGTTTCCATGCCTGCTGGGTCTCTTCTGGCCTCTCCATTTAGGGCAGTTCCATCCATTCCTCTGCAATCGTTTTGATTATAACAGCTGGAATTTCTCTAAGGCAAGATCTATCTCAATTTTCTTTTTCATAGATTTCTTGATTACTTTAGACATATATTTTGTTACATGAATTTAAGATAATTTTAGCTAAATCATAGACATTGGAATTCCATTTGGAATTACTTCAGTTTGCTGTTAATTTGTGGAGAATTGATATGTTTTCACAGGATGGTGCAAAAGTAATTGTAGTTTTCCCGTTACTTTTATTATGTCTTTCCATCCAAGATCCAAATATTCCTTTGCAAACATTCAGATCCTGATTTCCACCCTCCAGCATTTCATGACTCTTCAATGGATTCTTCGCAGGCTCAGTCCCCAGGCCTGTTGCCTCTAGCTCCCAGGCCCTCTTCTCTCCAGTGAGGGCTCATTCCTGTGCCGTGTTTACAGGGCAAGGCATGTGCCTCGGTGCCCCTTGGCCTGGCATCTGTCTTGGCACAGGTCAGCCTTTCCCTTGGGGTGACCCTCATTCCTGGCAGAGCCTGCCCAAGGGAGACTTGGCTCATTTGCCCAAGCAGCCCTCACCCCTCTCTTTCAAGCCCCCACGGAACTGTGAGTCTGGGCTGGGCCTGCGCCCAGTGCTGGGGACACAGAGCTGGTAGACAGGTCCTTTCCTTCAAATAGTTGAACATTCGGGCAGGGACAAAGATGAAGAAATGGACGCTTCCACTGCATTTAATGCACATTTATGAAGTGACTTCTATAGGTCAGGCCTCGGCTGGGCACTGGGGACAGAAGTGAGCGAAAGAGACTTTGTTCTACTGAGCATGGTGAGCTGTGTCTGGGCATAGCCACACGGTCAGTGATCTCAGCCTGGAAGCAAAGACAAGGAAACAGACCAGGAGGGCTGTGAGTCAGAGGCAGCTACAGGTGGTCCCAAGAGCATGGAGAGGAGGGTTCCAGAAGCCTCCCTGTGAGAACATCGGGGGAAAGAGGGTTTGGAAGGTTTAATCAGGTGGGGGATACTGCTGCTGCAGGGTACAGCCTGGCGTAGCCCACCTGTGGGGGCATTTGCATCCCCACAGGGAAAGAAGAAACCAGCCTCAGAAGACATCTGGAAAAGGATTTAGACCACCAGCTTGACCCCAAATCATATCTGAGGACAGAGTTCTGGAATCTCAACTCAGGGGTCCTCTCTGCCAGCTGACCTGCGGGCTTTTCCTGTGAAGGAAAATCGGACACCCGCTGAGAGTGAGCAGGTGCACGTGGACCTGGGACCTCGTCTCTCCATCTCTGTGGAGGCCTCGACCGACCTCAGCACTGGGCCAAGGGAAGGGAGGCCCAACGGGGAGACAGCACATCCTCCTTCAGGCAGCACATGCGGTTCAGAGGGGCGGAGAAAAATGAGACGCAGAGAGCTCAGTCCACGTCCCCCACTGCCCTGTGCACAGACGGAGAGGCTGTCAGCCGGGAATGATAATTAAGCCTTGCATCTGCCCCCTGAAAGATAAATTCCAGCATCACTAGGGTTTTCTATTTCACTTAACTAAAGCTGAGAACGAAGAAGGAACAATTAAATGCAACCCGAGGCAACCCAAAATATTATCCATCAAATGCATCACGTCCAATCCTCTCAGCACATTCATCAAATTGTCAGTTATCCCAAATACGGTTTCATCTTATTAATGCTAATTTCTTTCATGGAAAGACTGGCGATTTTACCTTTCAGTGGTTATCAGGGAGCTGGGAGAAATGCTTTGCATTTTAATTCAGCAGGTCGCCTTGTTTATCATCAGCTTATTTACAGCCAGCTGCTGATTTCCTAAATTCTCGGCTGTGGGATCCCTTTCCTGACACTGGGCCAGGATGACAAGCCGTGAAGTGGCAGTCGGGAACAGTCAGCTCAAGATTGTTCTGCCCTCCCCTTCCCTGCCTTAGTGCAGAAACCTCAGGAACGGTTGGTTCTTTTTTGCATAGCACTCACAGCCCCAGGGAGGCACCTCCACTCCTGCAAAGGGTACCAGGTACGTGGGGCGATGGGGCAGCGTTGGGGCCAGAGTGCACGTAGCTTGGCCACCAGCCTCCCAGATGGCATGGGTGGGAGTCAGAACCAGTCGGGGCCACCCCCACACCCTCCCTCTGCCCGAAATAAACTCCTCCTTGCAGACGCTCAGGCTTCAGGCAGTTGGTTTTCAGTAACACATTTAGAAATGATTTGAAGAGTCAGAAATCAAGAGCCTCTTTGGTAGAAATGCATAATGAACGGCCAGTCAGCACATCTGAAGGAAATATGGTCGATAAAGAGACAAATAATGGATGAACAGTGAGAGATGAAATAGATGCGGGTACCGGGAGGTAAGGCAGGACGAGGAGCGGAGGCGTGTTTATGTTTTCATGCCACTAAATAGTTTCCAAATGATCATCATATCAAAACGTTAACACGTTTAACATGGGTTGATTGTCTCTTCCTCACTCGACAAGCTCCGTGGAGACACGCTCCTTACATTCCCGTGATTTATGCTACACCCGTGTCATACTCTCTCCAGCGGAGACATGTGCTCCAGCGTGAGCCTCAGGTCTTAACCAGGTTTGACGAGGACCTGCTCCACGATTGGCCTGGGTTGGACTGGTGTGGGAAGGGCAAACAATGCTTGTGACCAGAGATGACTGCAGCTTAAAGGGCAAGGGTGCCAGGTCCCAGGTGCTCAGGTGGACCCCTGGCAGCAGGGACATAAAAGCTAGTCCTGCTGTTTAATGGTTAGCAGGTACCAAGCAGGCACAGCTGCAAAGAGCCAGTGAGGCCTGTGTCCAGAGATCCGTGGACAACCTGAGATTGAAGGTTATATTGTCTGATGATTGGGACAGGAGAAAGTCACTTTCCATTGGAAAAAGCACAAGAAAAGAGTTGTAAGAAACCAGGAGAAAGAAGGAAAGACACATTTGGCTGAGAATGAAGCTAAACAAATTGTTCAATACATTGTAGAGCTGGGAGGGTTTCCATCTTTTCAAAAAAAGAAGTCTTGATTTTTTTCCAGGGTGAGTGAATTTTAACATTTATTTGGTATTTGCTGTTGTTATAAATTAATGGATCATTGCATATCATTAACAAAATCAGTATATATGCATTTTCTATTTCATTCTTCTTTCTTCTTGTAAACTGTTTCAAACATAAAAAAAGAGAGAACAGTGTACACTCTTCACTTACTATTTTTTAATAAAATTTCAAAACTGTCCATACTTGTTCCTGATTTTTTTTTGAAAAATAAACTTACATACAAGTGAAAACCCTCCCACCCCTCCAGCATTTCAGATGCTCCCCTCCCCAGAGGTAACCATGGGGCAGGGCCTGGCTTCTGCCCAAGCCATTACCCCTTCCTCTTCAGGTTTTGTTAAACCTGGAGTTTACTCTGAGCAAAAGCACTCTCCACTCACAGAGCATTGGCTCAGTCACCTTTGCAGCCAGGTTTGGCCTTGAGCGATGGAGATGTAAGCCACCCTGTGGGGATTTTGGGGAATGCTCCTCAAAGTGAAAGGAGCATCCTTTCATCCTCTTTCACTTCCTTCAGCTATTGGCCTGGAATAGAGATGAGATTGCAGGAATGCCAGCAGCCACCCTGGAACATGAGGTAACCATGAGAACAGCAGCTGCTCAGAAAGGATGCAGCATGGGAAAGCAGCAGAAAGTGGGGAAGCCCACAGTTCTCACATTGCCACAGAGCCACACACCAGCCCAGGTTTAGACCTCATTTTTTTTTTTTTTGAGACTGATTTTTACTTTTGCTGCCCACGCTGGAGTGCAGCGATCTTCAACTCACTGCAACCTCCACCTCCTGGGTTCAAGCAATTCTCCTGCTGCAGCCTCCTGAGTAGCTGGGATTACAGGCAAGTGCCACCATGCCTAGCTAATTTTTGTATTTTTAGTAGAGACGGGGTTTCGCCACATTGGCCAGGCTGGTCTCAAACTCCTGACCTCAGGTGATTCACCCACCTCAGCCTCCCAAAGTGCTAGGATTACAGGCATGAGCCACCACGCCCGGCCTAGACTTCATAATTTTATGAGAACAAAGTCACTTCCCATTTTGTTTTCCTTGCTTTTACATAAGCTTCTTCCGTGCCATGCCACTGAGGCTACTGCTGACGGCAGTGGCCGCTCTCCCGAATCAGGTGTCCATCAAACTTTCCCACCTTTCATATTAGCCTTCCATGTGGGCATATGTCCCCGCACAGCACTTAATACCATCCTTCACATTTTACACTTTATAAAGTCGTGTTTTGTAGGACAAATCATTCTGCACCTTCTCATTCGACATGGCTTTTGAAACTTACCCATGTTAATAGACTCAGCTCTTCCTAATTCATTTTCACTAGCAATATTCTCAACTCATACTGATGAACATTTCGGCCATTTCAAAACCTTCTGTGTCATTAAAAGCCATGCTTCATTTGACATTCTTTCCAGCTTTTTCTTTCTGTGCCTGGCCAAAACCTTCGTTTAAGGCTAGGAGAAAGATTCTTGGGTCACAGGACACATGCCTTTATTTGCAGGAGCTCTTGTGAATGGCTGATTTCCTGGTCCCTGTACCCCAACAGTGATCCCCATGGTGATCCCCTGTGTCCCTTGTGTCCCCACGGTGTCCATCCTCACCAGCCTTGCTGTGCTCAGCTGTTTAAGATTTTGATAATGGATGCATGTGATCGTATATGATATTGCCTGAATGTTTATTTTTCCTGATTACTATTATGTTCAGAATTGTTAACCTGTTATTGGTCATGACTTTTGCCCCTTTCTGTGAAATGTTTGTTCATATCCTTTGTGCAGAGTTTTGTTAAGTTGCTTGTCTTTATTATACTTCCTTGTAGGAGTTTTTAAATATACCCTGAATATCACAGCATTATCCATCCACGCATTGCAAGATCTTCTGCAGGTCTTCAGCTCGTCTTTTCAGCTTTTATGATGGCTTTTATTTCACAGAAATTTAAAATTTAATGTGGTTGAATTAATCAATCATTTCCTTTATGACCTAGGCTTTTGGGTCTTGTTTAAGACATCTTTTCTAACTCAAGGTCATAAAGATATAATCCCATATTTTATTCTAAGTGCCTTAAAATTTTACTTTTAAAAAACTAGTCTCCAACTCAGTTGGGATTTACTTTCCTATTTGATGTAAGTTAGAGATCAATCTGACTTTTTTAATTTGAAAAACCAGTGGTCCCAGCACCATTTACTGCAGCCCGGCCCGCTCCTCCCCTGGGCTCTGTGACGTGCCCCTCTCCTGCTTGATTTTTTTATGTGTCATGGCTTCACTTTCGTGCTTCCTGTCCTTAAGGCTTCTCATCATCCTTCCGTGGTGGTGTGTACTTTCTTTTTCCCAAAAAGGATGTTGCGTATCTTCCTTCATATCCTGCACGGGGAGCTAACAGATCCTTGCCACGGGAAAGGGGGTTTCTCTGCTGCATTTTCCCATTGGGCATCATGGGTGTTGAGAGCTATTAAAGTGGATTAAAATGGGAACCAGGCCTGAGGAACCCTGAGTGGACAAAGCCAGGCAGACCTCATGAGTGACCTCAGCCTTGCTTGATTGGCAAACGTGAGCGAAACTTCACTAAGCTCTTCCTTGTAAATGTCTACATTAAAGAAAAACAGGAGGGAACAGACGCCGGTGTCCATGGTGGAAGGGCAGGGGCTGCCTCCCACCTCCCTGCCTCCCCCTTTCTCCAAGTCCTGGGTCTGCATCCCATGTTGGACCCAAGGTCTCTCCAGCACCAGAACACATTCTCAGCGCACCCACCTCCAGTGCTGAAGCAGAGGCTTGGACAGGTGGCTGTGACCTGCGCCCACCTTCAAGAGTCCCTGGGGGCTGACCAGTGCTCCAGCAGGCTCCACAGTGTCCCACTCATAGGTGTGATTTAGCAGAGGATGAACATTGCTGCACCAAGAGAGGATGGCCTGTGGCTGGAGAGGCAGACTCCACCACCACACAGGGGAGGCAGCTCCGGAGCATGTGGGAGGCTCCCGGGCTGCCACTGTGTCAACACTCCCTGCTGGAGGGGACAGGACACACAGGTCATGGAGGAGAGAAACGCACCTGACCTGCTGCCTGAGAGAAGGCCTTGTCACAGGCTGGAGTGCCAGCTTCTTCCCTGCCCTGGGTGTATGTGCTTGAACAAGGCCACTCAGCCCTCACAGGCCAGGGTTTCAGCATCTGTAGGACACAGCGACACCTGCCCCTGGCAGGAGGTGAAATGAAGGGGCTGGATGAGACCACCCACCAGAGAGGCTGGCCGTGTCCAGTGCCATCCAACCCACCCGACAGTTGGGATCCCCAGCGACAGACCTCCAATGCCCCACCAGACTCCGGGGTCCCACTTTACTGCCTTGGTGTTTCCCTTCAGCTCGGCCTCCTCCAGATCTCCCTCAGCCATCTCCCCACCGACTCCCCTGACCCAGTGGACACAGGAGAGGACCTCACTGCCGCTGGGATTCTCACTTCCAGAGCCTTGTCCCAGGCATCTGTGCTGGATTTCCCAGCTAAACTCCTGCCACCTGCTCTGGTTTGGAGTTTTCTGGAGAAGCCTGATGTGGGGTGAGCAGGGAAATGGGGGCTCCTCCCCTCGCCTCTCCCAGAGCTGCCCCTCTCCCCAGGAACAAGAGGCTGTAACCCCAACATATACAGTCTCCCTGCAGCAGCTTCTAACTCATCATGTTGTGTACTCTTTTTTCCAAATTGTCCTAATTATTCTCCTAATTATAAAAACCAGCATTTGGGAGGTTCCCAAGAGAGTTTACAAGTGTGCCTGGTTTTCCTGGGTCGAGGCACATGGAGGCCCTCAGCTCTCAAGGTTGTAGCCTGAATGTTAATTCTCAGAGGGGTTAAGAATGAAATCGCGGTCTTGCTAAAATGGCAGGAAATCCAGTCTTTTCCTGTTTCTCTTTCTTCTTCTTCTTTTTTTAATGTTTAGGGAGGGAAAATATCCATGTGCTTTGAGCAAATGTTCTTTCTACTGTCCCCATGGAAGGGCAGGGGAAAGGACTTAAAATAATTGTCCTCACTCTTTTCTAATCATGGGAAATTGACCTACTGGGGAAAATGAAATTTGAATTTCCTGAAGAAGCATCTCAAATGCTGACAATCTGCCAATTTTGTGAGCGTGAGGACTTCTGGGGATGAGAGGAAGGTTTGACGGAGCCCCTCAGTGCTGTGTCTTCATAAAAGGGTCTGACTTGTTCTAACTGGTTAGCTCAATAAAATAAGCAATTTTATGCTTTCTCTTAAAATATGTTTCAGACATTTAGTCTGAACGCTAAGATGTAATAAGCATGGCTATCAATGTGTGCATATTGGCTCTTGTAAAGACAATAATGAGATTTAGCTTGTAGGATATTAAGGGTAAATTACTTGCCATCAAGTTCGCTGAGCATCTTGGGAGGAAAAGCTATCACAGCCCAGGTCCGGAAGCCTTAGATGCTCCTCACCTGGGGGCTCATCTCGTGGGGGCCACACCTTGCTGGAGGCAGAGGGAACCTTCAAACGAGGAGTCCGGGCCTGGATCCCGGGCTGGGGACACAGACTCGCACAGCCTCTGTGGGGATCCAGGGCAGGCTCTGACGTTGCCCAGAGACAGAGACAGATGGTCTGAGTGGGGCAGAGGAAGAAGTTTCTCACTTGAAGATGAGAAGGAGGAAGTGAGTGCTGCAGGCTGCCTGCAGGGCCGGGGGTGCATTCCAGGAGGGGCAGCGTTGCCTGGGCAATAGGGCTATCCCTGTGAGCATTGCTTGGGCAAGATGGACTGAGGAGCTGACCTTGGCACAGACATGGAGCCTGGAAGCTGGGGGGACACGTGGCGAGGGGGTGGGACCCAGATCACGGAGGCTGCCTGACATTAGCTCTCGCAGCCTTCCACCTGGGGGGCTCCTCAGACCATAGGTCTGCACAAGGTGACCAGTCTCTGCGCCAGCGACAGAGCAAGGGGGTTCCAGCAGCTTCTGCACAGCCCCTGGCTGGACCAAGGCGCCAGGGCCTCTCTTGGTAGGCCCCTCATGGGCTGCAGGTGGCCTAGGACATTTTGTTTCTGATGGGGCGTGAAAGGCCCTGAACCCTTATCTTGAGCCTTTGTCACCAACCACTGGCCACGCGTTCAGGATGCTTGCCTGGGGCTTAGAATATGCCTGACAGCAAGTGCCACACCCAGGGGACACTTTGTCTCTGGGCTGCTGCAAGAGAGGGTGTTTCCTTAGCATGGAAGCTGGAAGGGGGCCGCTCAGCCACTGGAGCCTTGGGCTGTGAGGCCCTGCTGGGGTGGGGCCCCTTCAGGAGGAATTATGCAAAAAGACAAAAAGAGGCCCTAGCCCTGTGTATACAATGAGGATCATTCTGAGACCCACTACTCTGTGAAGCAGCTGTTGGGAGGAGCGGAGCCCTGGGCAGGGGCCTCAGCCAGAAGGGTCAGGAGGGACCCAGAGAGCGACGGGTCAGCGGTCAAGGTGATGGCGGTGAAGCCGACTCAGGGTCAGGCTCCCAGCCCTGGAGGGGTGGGATGAGGGCAGGCCCTGGGTTCTGGGCAGGAGGCCTGCAAAATGGGGCCTGCACCCTGACCTGGACAGTGTCCCCTCACCTGCCCCTCCCCTCCCTGAGTCCCCTCACCTGTCTGTCCACTCCTCCCCAAGCCCCCTCACCTGTCTGTCCTCCCCTCCCTGGGCTGCACTCTCCTGGTAGCTGTCATCTCCCCACGTCTGTCTCCCCATATGTCCTCCCTGGCTTCCAGACCTAGAGCACGAGCTGCCTCAGAGAAGCTTCTGTTGGTTTCAAGAAGGAGTTAGTGAAGGAGCAGAGGCACCTGGATCGTCAGGTAACACTGTCATCCCCAACAAATCAACAACCTCCACAGCATGCAGTGAACAGTGAAATAAAGCCCTGGAGCCCAAAACAGCCCAAAGGACCTCCTCTTGCGTTCAGAGGCAGGTCACCAAAGCCTCCCTGTGAACTTGGTGGAAGCAACTCCCCTAAAACCGCGTCTTCCTCCCAGCCAGGTGGGCAGCTCACCCGTGTGCTCCTCGGGGTGGTTTTTTTTCCTTGAGATGAGAATTATTTGACTGTCAAGTTTTAATTTACTTTTCTGTGGGGGAGAATCCCCATGGTTGTTTGTGTGCAATGAGTACATGATTTTCCTTGCAGCACGTTTTCAGCTGCAAATGTCTTCCGAATGTTTTAGGCAGAAAGGAGCATCTCAGCTCAAGAGCTGCAGGGCTGGGGTGGAGGCACAGCGGGATCCACAAGATTGCTGGATGCTGGAGATGTGGAGCTGCTCCGGGACCCGTGTGCCAGTTGCTGGAAGAGCAGCAGGAGGGAGGTTGAGGAAGAGCAGGGAAGGTCTCCCACTCCCTTTGGTAAAGCAATCCCCACTCTTCTCCTGCCGGGCACGACTCAGCTCCTGGGGAGGCCCTGGTGCTGGGAGCCCCCTCAGCATGTCTGCCTCGGGGGTGCAAGTCGATGGGATGGCCAAGAAAGGCTGCAGAGGTCTGTCCACAGAGGCTTCCAGTACACCAGCTGCCAACTGTGGATAGGACCCTGCACAGCTAGAGAGAGGGCCTCTGTGAGCCACTGAACACTTTTTAGCTAAGAACAGAGAGAAACTTGCATCTGAATAGAATCTCCTGCCAGGCAAAGATGGGTTCAGCAATGAGACCATCAGCCCAGGAGGCAGCAAGACCCCAGAGTGTTGGAAAGTGAGTTGAAACCAAGCGCCAGCCCCCGGGTAGGTGCTTCGAAGGCCATAAGTCCTGTGAGATGTTCTGTTCCCAGGGCTTGTCCTGTGGCATCCCACTGTCTCCCTTGCCCAGGTACCCACCTCCCTGGCCAGCCCCTTTTGATCCGGGTTCGAGTCAGGCATCTGGGGAAGGGGCAGGGGAGGCTCACCAGGCCAAGAATCCCACACCCACCTGCTCAGTGGTCACTGGTCTCACCAGGCTTTCAGGGGTGGTAGGTCCTGTCTGGGCTCTCCCCACAAAGACAGACAGCTGGAGGAGATGCCATGGCCTGTGTGGGGGCAGTTGATACTGCTGGTTTAATCAAAATAGACGAATCTTCTCAGTTAGCACTATTCACGATAGCAAAGACTTGGAACCAACCCAAATGTCCAACAATGATAGACTGGATTAAGAGTGTGGCACATATATACCATGGAATACTATGCACGCATAAAAAATATTGAGTTCATGTCCTTTGTAGGGACATGGATGAAGCTGGAAATCATCATTCTCAGCAAACTATCGCAAAGACAAAAAACCAAACACCGCATGTTCTCACGCATAGGTCAGAATTGAACAATGAGAACACATGGACACAGGAAGGGGAACATCACACACCGGGGACTGTTGTGGGGTGGGGGGAGGGGGGAGGGATAGCATTAGGAGATATACCTAATGCTAAATGACGAGTTAATGGGTGCAGCACACCAACATGGCACATGTATACATATGTAACAAACCTGCATGTTGTGCACGTGTACCCTAAAACTTAAAAGTATAATAATAAAAAAATTAAAAAAAAATACCCATACATTTAACTTTAATGTTCTTGCTTTGGTGAACACCTGATATTCACAGGTTATAAAAATGGTTAACAGGAAAACAACTTGGAATGATGATTGGCTTTGTCTATTGCCATGTTCTTATGAGTAATCTAGATAAACTGCTACAAATGAATACATTGAGTAAACATAAGTGAAATAAATGTAGATAAAACATTTGTGTAGCTTAAAATATTTTTTGTATGATTTTTTAAAATTTATTTTTATTTTGATAGGTTTTGGGGGGAACAAGAGGTGTTTGGTTACTTGGATAAGTTCTTTAGCAGTGGTTTCTGAGATTCTGGTCCACCCATCACCCAGGCAGTGGACGCTGTATTCAACGTGTAGTCTTTTATCCCTCACCCCACTCCCACCCTTTCCCTCGAGTCCCCAAAGTCCATTGTATCATTCTTATGCCTTTGTATCCTAATAACTTAGCTCCCACTTATGAGTGAGAATATATGATGTTTGATTTTCCATTCTTGAGTTACTTCACTTAGAATAATAGTCTCCAATTCGCTCCAGGTTGCTGAGAATGCCATTAATTCATTCCTTTTTATGGCTGAGTAGCATGTCATGGTATGTATATATACACCATGGTGTGTGTGTGTGTGTATATATATACACACATATATACACACACACACACACATATATACACCACATTTTCTTTATACACTTGTTGATTGATGGGCATTTGGGCTGGTTCCATATTTTTGCAATTGTGAATTGTGTTGCTATAAACATATGGGGCAAGTGTGACTTCTTATCCTTTGGGTAAATGCCCAGTAGTGGGATTGCTGAATCAAATGCTAGATCTACTTTTAGTTTTTAAAGGAATCTCCACACAGTTTTCCATAGTGATTGTACTAGTTTACATTCCCACCAGCAGTGTAAAATGTTCCTCTTTCACCACATCCATGCCAACATCTATTTTACTTTTTGATTTTTTGATTATGGCCATTCTTGCAGGAGTAAGGTGGTATTGCATTGTGGTTTTGATTTGTATTTCCCTGATAATTAGTGATGTTGAGCATTTTTTCATATGTTTGTTGGCCATTTGTGTATCTTCTTTTGAGAATTGTCTATTCATGTCCTTAGCCCACTTTTGGATGAGACTGTTTTTTTTTTTGTGCTAATTGGTTTGAGTTTCTTTTAGATTCTGGATATTAGTTCTTTGTTGGATGAATAGTATCAGAAGATTTTCTCCCACTCTGTGGGTTGTCTATTTACTCTGTTGATTATTTCTTTTGCTGTGCAGAAGCTTTTTAGTTTAATTAAGTCACATCTATTTATCTGTTTTTGTTGTATTTGCTTTTGGGTTCTTGGTCAGGAAGTCTTTGCCTAAGCCAATTCTAAAAGTTTTTCTGATGTTATCTTCTAGGATTTTTATGGTTTCAGGTCTTAGATTTAAGTGTTTGATCCATCTTGAGTGGATTTTTGTATAAGATGAGAGATGAGGATCCAATTTCATTCTTCTACACGTGGCTTGCCAATTATCTCAGCACCATTTGTTGAACAAGGTGTCCTTTCCCCACTTTGTGTTTTTGTTTGCTTTGTCAAATATCAATTGGCTGTAAGTATTTGGCTTTATTTCTGGGTTCTCTATTCTGTTCCATTTGTCTATGTGCCTATTTTTATACCAGTACCATGCTGCTTAGGTGACCATAGCCTTATAGTATAGTTTGAAGTCGGCTTATATGATGACTCCAGATTTGTTCTTTTTGCTTAGTCTTGCTTTGGCTATGTGTGTTCTTTTTTGGTTCCATATGAATTTTAAGATTGTTTTTTCTAGCTCTGTGAAGAATGATCATGGTATTTTCACGGGAATTGCACTGAATTTGTAGACTGCTTTTGGCAGTGTGGTCATTTTCACAATATTGATTCTACCCATCCATGAGCACAGGATTTGTCTGTGTCATCTGGGATTTCTTTCAACAGTGTTTTGTAGTTTTCCTTACAGAGGTCTTTCACCTCCTTAGTTAGGTATATTCCTAAATATTTTATTTTTTTGCAGTTATTATAAAAGCAGTTGAGTTCTTGACTTGATTCTCAGCTTGTTGCTGTTGGTGTATAGCAGTGCTACTGATTTGTGTATGTTAATTTTGTATCCTGCAAATTTACTGAATTCATTTGTCAGTTCTAGGAGCTTTTCGGATGAGTCTTTAAGGTTTTTTAGGTATATGATCCTAGTGACAGTTTGACTTCCCCTTTCCTGATTTGGTCACCCTTTATTTCTTTCTCTTGTCTGATTATATAGCTTAAAATCCTAAAATTATTTCAGGTACTCATTGAATGTCTGGGTCATTTCTAATTTAAGAAGGGTTATAATGTGTCTGGAATCTTTGGCAGACCTCAGTGAGCTGGATAAAAGCAAGGACCAGGTCCAGAAAGTAATCAAGGAACAGAAAGAGGATGGGCCACATGGGTGGCTGTACACTTGCCACAGCTCAGGCAGACAGTGAACGTGAGACAGTACTCCTGCTAGGGGACACTCTGAAACTACCCAAACAATTCAGGAATTACATAAAGTACAAATAGGCCTCCCACAGCCCCCACAACAGCCCTGTGTGGCCTGCAAAGAAGCCAGATGGCTCCTGGAGAATGAATGTAGACTACCATGTGCTGAACAAGGTGATACCACCTTACATGCAGCTGTGCCCAATATCCTCAACTGCTATGACAAGAGCTCTTTAATCTGGGAGGTGTCCATGCTGTGATTGACTTGGCTATTGCGTTTTCCAGTATCCTTTAGCAGAAGATGCACAGGACCAGTTTGCCTTCACTCAGGAGGACCAACAGTGGACCTTCCAGGTGCTACCACAAGGAACCTGCACAGCCCCATCAGTCACCGTCTGGTTGCATAGAAACTGTCTAAACTCTTTGCCTGCCTAAGTCTCCTGGTTTCACCAGATAAATGATAACATGCTAACCTCAGGGTATGTTACAGATTCAGAGACTACCCTAGAAACCCTCTTGGATGGCCTAAAGGACAGGAGATGGGAAGTCAATCCCAAAAAGATACAGGGGCCTGGCATAGCTGTCAAACTCCTGAGAGTTACCTGGTCAGGTAAGATGCAAAACAGACCCAGAGCTGTTATCAATAAGGTAGCACAGTAGCCTGTTCCCAGACAGCAAAGCAACTCCAGGTTTCCCTAGGTTTACTAGGCTGCTGGAGAATACTGATTCTTCACATGGCCCAAACCCTCTACCCATTATACACCCTAATAAAGAAAAAAAATGGGCAGGAGCACACATGGAGTGAGAGGCGCCTGACAAATCAAGAATGTTTGTGAGACGAGCCAAGGCACTCAGGGTCCCACGGCCATAGCACCCTTTTGTATTAGAAGCCACTAGAGATGTCATGGGGATGAGCTGGGGTTTACGATCAAAGCCACCAACCCGAATGTTACCTGCAGGGTTTCGTTCTCAATTATGGATAGGGGCAGAATCCCATGACCCCATCCTGGAGAAACAGGTACTGGCCATGTATCAGGCACTGCAGCAAAGTGGAGGCTGTCTCCAGAAAGCTACCGCCACAGTGAAGACTGTCTACCCATAAAAGAGTGGGCAGGAGGCCTCCTAGCCAAGCTTACCTTCATGCTGGCACAATCACACACACACATTTGTCAACAACAGAGGGGTGTCTTGTCCACTAGTCCTTTAAGTCTGCCACTATGAGAGGTGCTCAGACGCATCCACTTTGAACGAGAGGAAGGGGCCGACATGGCAGTGGAACCACTTACTGAGCCAGCCACCATATATGAGGGGACCCTGCTGACACTGCTAGGACCTTACACTGGTGGGTCTAGCAAAGGCACCCAATCCTATTACTCAGCAGTTGCAATGCAACTAGACACCAACACCATACGGATAGGATGGGGATCAGGACAGTGCAGTCCATGGCTGAGCTTCGGGCGGTTTGGATGTGTGTCACCCACGAGCCCTGGCTGCCAGCCTCTTCTACAGGTAGTTGAGCCTTTTCCATGTGGATCAATCGAGGACCATAGACAGTGGGCACGTTTGGAGCAGGCCCCTTTGGGAATGTCCAGGTGGCAGGAAGTCCACATCAGGTTACAAGAGAAGGATGCCTGCCTTACAGGGCACCTCTCGGATGCACACAGCTCCAAGTTGCCTCGGGGAAGTCAGGAGGCAGACGACTTTAGTCAGGTTCCAGCAGTTTGCCCGCGCCCTTTGGAGGAGGCTGTCATATGGGTACATCCTAAGAGTGGCCACTGGGGGCCAGTTGTGAGGTGGGCCATTATCAAGGCATGGGTATACCTGTCTCTGTACAGATGTTCTGGCAACTTTCAGAACTGAGACCTGTTCATGACTGCAACCTAGAAAGGTTCCTTCCACACCAGGTCCCATACGACCTGTGTGGGACTGGCAAGTCGGTTATATGGGCCCCCCGCCCCAGAGTGCAGGGAAAAGGTATTCCTCGACCCACGTGGACACAATTTCTTTTTATTGCTGAGTGTTTTTTCATGACATGGATGTACTGCAGTTGGTTTAATCGTTACCCCCACTGAAGGGCGCCTGGGTTGTGTCCGCTGTTTGGTTGTTATAAACAAAGCGGCCATGCCTATTGAGTGTACATTTCTATATGCCACATGCTTACAGGTCTAATTGCTGGGGTGTTTGGTCATTGCGTGTTTAGTGTTTAAGAAACCACCACACCAGTCACACATGAGCGATCACCGCCTGTGGTGTCAGGACTTTGTTAATTGAGCTGTTCTGGTAGGCGTAAAGTGATATCTCACTGTGGTTGTAATTTGCATTTCCTTTATGGCTAATGATATTGAACATCTTTTCGTTAATGCTTATTTGCCATTTGTAAATGCTTTTCAGTGAAACTTTTGTTCATGTCTTGTGCCCATTTTCTAATGGAATAATCTGTTGTTTATGCTAGATTTTGAGAGTTTCTGATATATTCTAGATACTAGGGTTTTTTCACATAAGTAGTTCGCAAATATTTTCTCTACGTAGCTTTTAGTTCATAGCTCATCTTTTCATCTTCTTCACATAGATTCTCACAGAGAAAAAACTTTAATTCTCATGAGGTCCAATTTACCAATTGTTTCTTTTTGGATAGTGTGTTTTAATGTCGAGTCTAAGAAATTGCCTAGATATAGATCCTGAAGATTTTCTACCTTTTTTTTTCAAATTTTCTAGAAGAGTTATACTTTGATCATTTACACTTAAACCTCTAATCCATTTTGAGTTAATTTTGGAAGGTTTGAGTTAATTTTGGAAGGTTTGAGTTAATTTTGGAAGGTTTGAGTTTTAAGTGGAGATTTGTTATTTTTGCATGTGATGTGCATTTGCTCAAGAGCCATTGGTGGAAAGGCTGTCCTTCCTCAACTGAATTTCTCTTGTTCCTTGGTCAAAAATCATCCCAGCATACTTGTATGGGTCTCTTTCTTTGCTCCTTTTCTATTCTATTGATCTGTATGTTGCTAATATCATATAGTTTTATTTACTGAAGCTATCCAGTAAGCCACAATATTACTTCTATTAGTCTTTGTCAATACTGTCTTAGCTATTCTAGTGTCTGAGCCTTTCCATATAAATTGAAGAATAACTGTCTATGTGCAAAAGACACTTGACGGAATTTTGATAGAAATTGAATTAAACCTAAAGATCAATTGGAGGCTCATGGAAATTAACATATTTACTAGAGGAAGTATTCCAATTCACGCATATAGTATATCTCTTCATTTATTTAGGCCTTTGAATACTTTCATCAGCACTTTATAGAATTTTCAGCGTATATATCCTATTTGGTGTATAGCAAAATGTAATATTTCATTTTCTTTTGAGTGATTATAAACGGCATTGTGGTTTTTAGATTTCAGTTTGCTCATGCTGTTTGTTAGTATATAGATTTGCAAATACTTTTTGTGTTGCTCTTGTATCCTACCACTTTGACAAACTCATTAGTTCTAGGAATTTATGTGAGAATTTCTTGGGATTTTCTATTTAGAGGCAATCGTGTCATCTGTAAGTAGATATACTTTTGTTTCTTTCCAATCTGTATTTGTTTTCTTTCTTTTTTCTTGCCTTATTTCAGTGGTTAGAACTTTCAATGCTTTGTTGAATAGAAGTGGTGAGAGTGCCAGATACTTGGCACTGAGGCACGGAGGCTGAGGCAGGAGAGTCGCTTGAACCTGGGAGGCAGAGGTTGCAGTGAGCCAAGATTGGGCCACTGCACTCCAGCCTGGGCAATAGAGCAAGACTCCACCTCAAAAAAAAAAAAAAGAAGTGAGAGTGGGCATCTTTGCTTTGTTGTCCGTCTTAGAGAAAACACATCCCATCTTTCACCATTGAATACAATACTAGCTATCAGCTTTTTGTACATGCTCTTTATCAAGAAGTAATCTCTCTCACTATTCCTAACTTGCTGAGAGTTTTTCTTGTAAATGGGTATTGTATTTTTGTCAAATGCTTTTTCTGCATCAATTGATTTAATCACGTGCTCTTTTTCAATAGCTTGTTAATATGTTGGATTATATCGATTGATTTTCAGATGTCTCATACCTGGAATAAATTATACTTGGTCATAATGTATAATTATGTTTATATGTTTTTAAATTCAATTTTCTGTTTTGTTGAGTATTTTACATCTATGTTTATAAGATATATTGCCCCATGGTTTTCTTTTTCTTTCTTTTTTTCTTTTTTGGAGGGGGAAGGTAAGAAGGTAATCCTGACCTCATGTTGTCTTGGGAAGTATACCCTCCTTGGCTATTTTCTGGAAGATATTGTATAAAATTAGCATTAACTTTTCAAGTCCTTGGTAAAATTTTCCTGTGAAACTGTTCAAGCCTGGATATTTTGTTTTTGAAGGTTTTCTATTGCAAATTCAATTTATTTAATGATTATAGGACTAGTTTGACTATTTATTTCATCGGATTGAATTTTGGTAGTTTAAAGTTTTTAAAACTTAGTCTTCTACATTGTCCATTGTATGAGAATTAAGTTGTTTGTAGTATTTCTGTATTACATTTTTAAAAGCTACAGGATCTGTGGTGATATGCACATTGCACTTATGATATTAGTAATATTTTCTTCACTCCTTTTTCGTCAATTCTAATAGAACATTATCAGTTGATTTACTTTTTAAAAGAAACAACTTTTTGTTTCATAGATTTTGTCTGATGTTTTTCCATTTTCAATTTAATGGATTTTTGCTCTTGATTATTTCTTTCCTTCTGCTTGTTTTGGGTTTATTTTGCTGTTTATTTTCCCTAGGTCCTTGAGGTGGAAACTTAGATTACTGGTTTGAGAGCTTTTATCATTTCTTATGTAAGCATTTAGTGTTATAAATATCATTCTCAGCACTAATTCAATAGCATCCCACAAATTTTGGTATTATATTTTGTTTTGAAATGAAACAAAACAAACTATATATACACATATATATATGAGTATATATGTATATATGTATATATATACTCATGTATATATGTGTATATATACACATATACACACATATGTATATATGTGTGTATATACACGTATGTGTATGTGTGTATACGTATATATACACACACGTGTATACGTATATATACACACACGTGTATACGTATATATACACACACGTGTATACGTATATATACACACGTGTATACGTATATATATACACACGTGTATACGTATATATATACACACGTGTATACGTATATATATACACACGTGTATACGTATATATATACACACGTGTATACGTATATATATACATATACATATACATGTATATGTATATACGTGTGTATATACACGTATGTATATCCATACATACGTGTATGTATGTATACACATGCATACATGTTTGTATATACATATGTGTATATATGTATACACATGCACACATACATACATGTATGCATACATGTACATACATGCGTATATGTATGTATACATGTATGTATACGTGTACACACATGTGTATATGTGTATATATTACATATGTATATGTATGTACATGTATGTGTGCATGTGTATGTACGTGTGTATGCATGTGTATGTACATGTATGTATGCATATGTGTATATACATGTATGTATACGTATACTCATGTATGTGTATACATGTATATACATGTGTGTATACATGCATGTATATATACATGTGTGTATACATGCATGTATACATATACACATATACACATACACACATATATATACATATATACATGTATATATGTATATACAACATTTGAGACTTCCTCTTTATGATCTATTTAAAAATATGTTAATTTCCATGTGTTTACAGTATTTTTGTTATTTCTAGTTTGACACCTTCATGGTCAGAGAACACAGTCTGTATGATATTAATACTTTTAAATATTTTGAGGTTTATGACCCAAGATATGCCCTATCTTGGTGCATGTTTCTTGAGTACTTGAAAAATAATGCATATTCTGTAGTCATTGTGTAGTGTTCTGTGTATGTCAATTAGATGCTGCATTTTGATTATATATTTCAGCTTTTCTATAATCTTGTTGATTTTCATACAGCTGTCTCAGTTGCTGAGAGGACAATAGTAAAGCCCCCCAACTATATGTATGAATTGATCTTTTCTCTTTTAAGCTCTATCAGTTTTTGTTTTATGTATTTTGAGGCTTTATTGTTTGGTTGTACACACATTTAGGAGTACTATGTCTTATAAGAGATTGATCCTTTATCATTATATAAGGTCTCTCACTGTCTCTAGTAATTCTCTTGGCATTAAGTGTATTTTATCAGATATTAATATAGCCATTACTTTTTAATTTTGTATTAATGTCTGTATAGCATATGGCATATCTTTTTCTATCCTTTTACTTTCAGTTGATTTATATGATTGATTATAAAATGAGTTTCTTGTAAGCAGCATGTAGTTGGAGTGTGTGTGTGTGTGTGTGTGTGTGTGTGTGTGTGTGTCCACATTCACTCCACAAATCCCTGTGTGATTGCTTGTTGCGTTTATGTATTTAAACCATCTGCATTTCAGGTGATTATTGATAGGTTGGTACTTGCCTTCCCTTTTGTTTTCTATTTATTTCTTTTTGTCAGATTTTTATTTCCCTTTTCTTGCCTTTTTCTGAGTTACATTATCATATTTTAGGATTTTGTCTTGAGTTACATATAATGTTTTTAGTATATCCTTTGGTATTGTTTTTGCAGTAGTTGCTCTGGGTATTTTAATATACATCTGTGACTATTAACAGTCTACTGGTTTCAGCATTTTACCATGTCAAGTAAAGTATGAAAACCTTACTTCTATTTAGTTCCTTTTGTCTTCCTCATTTTAAAATAGCATTATCTTGAGTAGTAGAGGATATTATTTTTGTTTAAATTATCAAATGTGATTTGCGAAATTAATCAGGAAAATGAAAGTCTACTGCCCCTACCCATATTTTTGCTCTTTCCCTTGTTCCTTAGTCCTTCCTGATGCCCCAGATTCCTTCATTTATCATTTCCTTTCTGTCTGAAGTACTTACTTGGCCAGGCTTTAAGGATAGATCTAGTTAGTGACAGATTCTTTTAGCTTTTCTTCATGTGATAACATTTCCATTTGTACTTCATTCCTGAAGGATAGTTTTGCCAGATACAGAATTCACAGTTTAACAATTATTTCAGCAATTGAAAAGTGTTGTGCCACTTTCTTCTGGTCTCCACGGTGACAGATGAGCAAATTGTCATTCAAACTGGTGTTCTCCTATGGTGATGTGTCACTTCTCTCCGGCTGATTTACATTTTTTTCTTTAGTTTTCAGAATTTTGCTTATGATGTCTCTTGGTATGAATTTCTTTTGGTTTAGTCTGTTTCTGCTTTGACTCACATTCTTGGATCTATATGTTTGTATCTTTTGCCAAATTTTGGAAGCTCTCAACCATAATTTCTTCAAATGCTCTTCTAGCCCCACTCTTTTTCTCCTTTTCTCTGGGATTGGGGTGATATCAATCTGGCTCTGTTGCTTACTTTCCCACAGATCACAGAGGCCGTGTCCACTTCTGTTTTCAGTGTATTTTCTCTCTTGTTCAGATTAGGGGAATTCTATTGCTGTGTCCTCAAGATCATTGGTTTTGTTCTGTTATCTCTACTCTATTACTCAGCCCATCCAGCATGTACTTTTATTTGTTTTCTGTATTTTCAGTTTAATATTTCTTCTTTGGTTCTTTTTTAAACCTCTATTTCTTTGCTGATATTTTTCTTTTTTTTATTCTTTCAAGAGCATTTGTGATAGAAGGTTGAAGCGTTTTTTTAATGCCTGCTTTAAAATCCTTGTCAGACAACTCCAACATCTGATTTATCTTGGAATTGCTATCAGTTGACTGTCTTTTCTCATTCAAATTGAGATTGTGTTGTTTATTAGTAGGATGAGTGATTTTCCATTGTATTCCTGACATTTTGTAATGAGAGGAGACTCTGGGTTCCACTTAAATCTTTTACATTAGCAGGCAGTCACCTGTTTATGTTTTATGTGCAGGTCCTGGCCGACTTTCTTGTGCTGTAATTCCAATCACAATTTAATTGTCAGAGTACCTGCCGTGTTCTTTTGGTGTTCTTGGTTTATCTGGTTCCATTGAGACTCACATTGGTTCTTGCTGCTGTCACCTTAGAGGGAAGAAGGAGTTTCCCTGGGCCCCTGGGTGTCTACCGGTGGGAAAGTTGTGGTGAGGCACCCCTACTGGTACTGCTCTTGCCTTAGTCTCAGTGTGGGGAGGGGAGTCCTGGGCGTGTGGGAAGAAAGAAGCTTCCCAGGCTAGGGCTTTCCTTGCAGCTGGGTTTCCTCTGCCAGCTTTGCTGACTTATCTCTGTCTTTCAGTGTAAAAAGGGATCTCAGGCCCAGCAAGGAAAGGAAGGGCCTCCCCCATCCACCCTGCTGCTTGTTTCCTTCAGGGACCAAAATCAATCCCCTTACAGGTGTTGTCAGCCTTGGCTGGTGTTGTTAGAGGTACTTCTGCAGAGTCCAAAGGAGGAAAGGGCCTAGGTTGGCCACCCTGTGTTGCTAAGTGAGGGGCTAAGTGAGGGTTATGGAATCTCTGGGTCTTGGTTTCCTTCTCTTGGTTACGGGGAACATGAGAAACCCTGATGCTGTGCTGTTCTTTCAGCCTTGGAGTGCCAAACCAGCTTGCCTCTTCTTAACGTCTTCCAGGGTTGTCTTATTTGTCTCTTGTGTGATTTCTAGAATTTATAGCTACGCTTAGCAGAGAAGAAAGAGCAGGGAGAATTGGGGCTATCCCATCTGGTCTGGAGCAGATGTCTCCACAGTTGATATGGTTTGGCTCTGTGTCCCCACCCAAATCTCATGTTGAATTGTAATTCCCAGTGTTGGAGGAGGGGCCTGGTGGGAGGTGACTGAATCATGGGAGTGGACCTCCCCCATGCTGGTCTCCTGATAGAGATCTCATGAGATCTGGTTGTTTGAAAGTATGTAGCGTTTCCCCCTTCCCTCTCTCTCTCCCTCCTTCTGGCCATGTGAATATCTGCCTGCTTCTCCTTCACTTTCTGCCATGATTGTAAGTTTCCTGAGGCCTCCCCAGAAGCAGAAGGCTGTATGGCCCACAGATCTATGAGCCAATTAAACCTCTTTTCTTTATAAATTACCTAGTCTCAGGTATATCTTTATAGCAATGTGAGAACAAACTAATACAACATTCTTTTGTTGAAGTTGAGATACAATGTACATAGCATAAAATTCACCATTTAAAAATATACAATTCAACAATTTTTAGTATATTCACAGTATTGTGTGACCATTATCATTAATTCCAGAATATTTTTATCACACTGAAAAAGAAATGCCTCACTTCTTAGTAGTCACTCCCAACACTCTGAGCTCAGCCTCTGAGCTGCGTGCTGAGGTCACAGCATAAGAAAAGATACCGTGCTACTAGGAATTCACGACTGAGTTGGTGGGTGGGGAAGAGAGATTTAACAAGTTTTCACTGAATACTGCATAATTAAATGAGATTGTAAAAGGCGAACCCCAGAAGTGTGTGAGCAGTGGCTGCCAGGATGGGAAATGAGTGCCTCCCAGCCCGGCTGATGCCAGCAAGACAGGGATCCCCTGCAATCCTGTGCCAGGGCTAAAGGGAGGCGAAGGAGGTGCCCAAGGGGCAGAGTGCATGCAGGTACCCATCCTCCAGGGTGTAAACTGAGAGTGAGGATACCCTTACAGCTTTCCCTCTAGGCGCCTCCCTTACCTCTATCCCCAGCACTGCCTGTGACCTGGACAAACGGAGACTCCCTTCTCACCCCAGGCTTTCACCTTTACATTTCAGACATTAGTCATTGAGTGCCATGTCATCCACATTTATGGCCCAGTGACAATGACTGGGGGAAACAACAAGGACAACAATGAAAACAAAGTCCGTTCAAGGGGAGAAATTGTAACCACTTAAGGAAGTGGGGACTTCAGGGCTTTTCACTTACATCATAGCCAGGAGAATGTCACCCACAGCAGTCAGGTCTGCAGGGAGGGGCTCCAGACTCCAGGCCCCAGGGACAGGAGATCCGAGAAGAGACAGGTGAGTGGGCTCAGGGACGTGAACATCCCAAGCATGGACTGTGAAATTATCCCAGGATGGAAACCCTCCACCGTCCCCCACCCTCAACCCTGTCTCCTGTGGCCAGAGGAGATGGTAAGAGATAGATACCCATGGCTGCGCTCCTGGGCCTGCCTTCTGCTCTCCTGCAGGTACTTCAGGTCCAAATAGTAAATGGGATTCAATGATTAGAAGTAAACGCTTGTGAGCAGTACGAGGAAGCCGTTTATCATTTCAAACACTTCCCTTGGGGTACATACGCATTATACAGCATTTATCTTTATTCTCCTGCACTGTAGCAGCCAATCAAAGAGTCAGCTAATCTTCCTGACTACAAAAGCATCTACTAAAACATTTTTATACAATGCAAATGTTCAAGATTTATCATGTCCTGTACCCATAACTTAGAATGCATTAGGCTGGTGTTATCAATTTTAATAATAGGCTTCCTAGCTAAAATTTGGATCGTCACTGGGTTTTTAAAAATTTCATTACTGGACTCACTGAAAACACAATATCCCATGAAGAAAGCATATTTCTCTTGTCAAAACTAGGAATAGCAGTGCTGATAGCAGGCTGGGATTTTCTTTTCTCCCTCTTATAGTTGTTATATCATCTCAGCTCATTTCACCTCATTGTCCTATACTTCCTTGTGCCCGTACCCATGGGTTTCAATGGCTTTTCTGGGCTTCTATATTGTCAGTTAATCTACTAATATCTTTCATATCTTTTCTTATAATTCTCAGGAAAAGAAGTCTTCGTTTTCAAAGAGACTTGTAGCATCTGCCTTCACCAAAAGATATTTATGAAAACCCACCCTTCCAACTTTCTTTTAAGAGGCTTCTTCTGAGACGTGACCTTGACAATGACCTCCTCCTGGTCAGTCTGGAGAAGTCTGAAGAAAGCCTGCAGGTCTGGTTTTTGCTGCAAAGACCAGAAAGCAGTTAAGAATTCTCATCTTTTCCAAATCTTCTGCGAATCAGCCTGGATCCATCAGCCTGCCCAGCAGCCAGAGGAGGGAGGCCAGTCCTGGACTACCCCCGGCCCTGGGATTCCAACACTGAGATCACCCTGGCCTGGGCAATGGGACAATGGGAGGAGCCACATTCTCCTTGGAAGGCACGTGTTGCGAATACCTTAATAGGGTAGATAACGACCTTAGTTCATCTTTGTGAATGGCAGCATCACTCAGTTGTGGATTACTGATGCGTGTGTGCCCAAAACTGAAACCCATGTCTCATTGCATAGGTCCCTCTCAGTCTAACACAGACACATGGCACGCAAACAAACAGCACACCACAGCAAGGCTTCTCACTCCCCAAAGGTCACAGGTAGCACGTTCCAGCAATAGACAAAGGTTGGAAGAGATTCATAATGAATCAATCATCTCTCACTTTGCAGCAAGTGTCTAAAAGTGTTCAACTGTGGGGTGGGAAGAGATCGTTGGGGGTGGTGGTGGGAGTGGAGAGCAGTGGGAATGACCTCGAGTTCTGTGGGGTCCCAACAGGGAGGGTCAGGCTGTGGTTCCCCAGGGCCATCTGCCTCATCCCTCCTGGTGCTAAGGCCAGCCTTGGACCTTGGCCTTGGAGGGCCAAGTTCTGGCCCTGAATGTTTTTTCTTTCTGGCAGAGGATGTAAAGCACAGGCCCCAATGTCATCTTATGCTGTGGAATGCATGCAGGGCAGGAGCCAGCTCAGCGGTGCCTCTCTAGAACCCAGCCTGGGCCAGGCCCTGTCATGACAGCTGGAGATTCCCTGATGACTTCTGCAAGGCATCTTTGAGAAACCTGCAGTCTTCTTGGGCCCCAGGTGTGCACATGGGGTGAATGTGGTGGCTGCAGTGCTGGGTGTGTGTTGGGGATCATGGAGGAGAGACTGAGGCACAGTCACCGTGGTGCAAGGACAGTACACAGCTGAGTCGGATCTGAAGGCTGCTGTGGGCCTAGGAGGGCTGGAGCGCCTCGGCCAGGTTCCGGGAGTGGGAGGAGGACAGATGGCCTCTGCCTGGAGTCGGGGGTCTCTGCCTAGGCCTGTCCCTGCGGCTCCCGCTTTCTGGATCTCATGGCACGGCTGCTTCTTGGGGACCTTGTGTGGGAACTCCTGAGGCTCAGGAGGAGGCCAGGCAGTGTGGGGATGCTCCTCACACGGGCTGGCTGGAGGTGAGCCTTGGATGCCGTCACTCAGGAGCCAGGAGCAGGGCCTTCCACCAAGGCCTTCTCTGCCAAGGGTCTGGCGGCGGGGCAAGGCACTCCCTCCACACTGACCCTCACAGTGGCCTGGGGCCCAACACTGAAGGATGTGTGTCCTCGGGACGTCCAGGCCGGCCTGCACTAGTGTTGGAGGCTGTGTAGACAGCAGTCAAAGGAAGGAGTGTGCTGGGGGGTGCTGTGTGTGTGTTGTGATGGCTGTGTGTGCCTGTGTGTATGTGAGTGTGTGTATGTTGTGATGCCTGTGTGTGTCGGTGTGAGTGTGTGTGTGTCGGTGTGAGTGTGTGTGTGCCTGTGTGGTGTGTGTGGTGTCTGTGTGTGAGTGTGGTGCCTGTGTGTGGTGAGTTATGTGCCTGAGTGTAGGTGGATGTGGTGAGTGGTGTGTGGCATTGTATGTGTGTGGTTTATGGTATGTGGTTGTGGGGTGTGTGGTGTGTGTGTGTATGTGATGTGTGGTTGTAGGGTGTTTGGTGTATGTGTGTGGTGTGTGGTTTATTGTGTGTGGTTGTAGGGTGTGTGCGTATGTGCATGTGTGTGGTGTGTGATGTGTGTGGGGTATGTGGTGTGGGGGTGGGTTGTGTGGTGTGATGTTGGTGGTGTGTGGTTGCGAGTGGTGTGTGTGTAGTATGTGGTATATGGTGCTGTATGTGAGTGTGGTGTGGGTATGGTTCTGGTGTATGTGCGTATGTGGTGTAGTGTGTATGCTTGTGGTATATGTGTATGTGTGTGATGTGTGGTTTATGGTGTGGTTGTAGGGTATGGGCATGTGTGTGTGTGGTATGGGATGTGTGTGTGGGGGTATGGTGTGTGGGACTGTGTGTAGGGGTGGGTTGTGTGGTTTTGGTTGGTGGTGTGTGTGTGTGTGGTGTGTGGTGCATGGTTTGTGGTGTGTGGTTGTGAGAGGTTGTGTGGTGTGTGCTGTGTGTGTGGTATGTGATGTTTGTTGTGTGTGGGTGTGGTGTGAATGTGGTTGTGGTGTGTGTGTATGTTTATGGTGTAGTGTGTGTCTGTGTGTGCTGTGTGTGTGGTTGTGGTGTGTATGTGGTTGTGGTATGTATGTGATATGTGTCTGTGTGTGTGTGTGGTTGCGGTGTGGTGACTTTGTGTGTGTGGTATGTGTATGTGATGTGTGTGGTGAATGTGTGTGTGTGGTGTGTATGGTTGTGGTGTGGTGTGTGTGTGTGATGTGTGTGTATGATTATGGTATGAAACGTGTGTGTGTGGTGTGTATGTGTGTGTGGTCGGGCCCCTGCAACATCTGGGCCTTCTGGGAGCTGAGTTAGGCTGACCCTGTCTGGGAGGAGCCTCTGGGGTGGACGCCTGGCTCCCAGGATCATGGGTGGTGCACAGCTGCCTGTCCGTCCCCTTTTTGTTCTCATCAGGGCCTGGGGCTGGGCTGTGTCCACAGGTGCGGAACTGCACGCAGGTGAGGGGTGAGCCACGGGGCCGGCTGTACTGGAGTTAGGGAGGCATCGAGGTATCATCGTAGGAATGGAAGCAGGAGCTGGCCCCCCGAACCTCAGCTCGGCCTCTGCGGGCAGGTGGGCAGTGAGGGCACCTCAAGGGAAGGCCACAGGGATGCTCCCAGGAATCTCTGCAGGTGGCCCAGAGCCTCACCTGTGGGTTTCCTTCTGTGTGTCCCTGGGCAGCACTGACTCTGCAGTCTCACCAAGGTGAGAAGTACCAAGTCACCAGGGATGTGACCGTAGGCCTGCCGGCCTTGGCCCGCACACTCCTCGCGCTAAAGGCCCCAGGCATCCCACTGAAAGGTGCCGTCGTGGGGCACAGAGGAGCAGATGGTCACACAGTCCTGCCTCCTTGTCCATGAGCAGCCTCTGCTCAGCTCCAGCCAGGGTGGGCATTCCAGCCCCCAGCCCCCAGCCCCCAGCCCGAGACATCGGCAGATGCTCACAAACACGGCCCGCACACGCTTCCAATGCTGCTTCCCTGCATGAGGACGGAGGAGAAGCCTGCATTTTCGCAGATCTTAAAACAGTAGGCGCAGTGTACTGTGTTCAAAACCTAAAGCGGCAGAGCGAAAGAAACTCCTGGGAGGGCTTGGCGCCGCGGCCTCCTCCGTGAGCGTGTGAATGAACGAGTGTGGCTGTTTTTATGAAGCCGAGTCATTTCCCGAGCCACGGTGGCCATGTGTCTTGATGAGTAAGTGTTTCTGGGGTTCTTCTCTCAGTACTGTGCTCATACATAATCGTTTTAAATGGTCCCAGGAGACCCACCTGGAGCCTGGAGCCCTCCCGATACTGCGAGATTAAATTGGAACATCATTCACACTCGTTTCGAAGATGCGTGCTGGTCAAAACTCTTAGCCCAAGAAAATAACAAGACAAGTATTAGGCTGTAGCGGCAGTGGGGAAACCCTGATTTCCGCGGCTTGTGACAAGGAACACCACACCCCATGGGGCCGGCTTATAAGTCAGGGAGAGGAGCCGAAGAGGACGGGAAAGTCCTACTTGGGTTTGTCCACATGTGGGCTTGGCTGGTCTCTAGGTCTCTGAGATTGTTAAGGAAACAGGGAGCCCTGGCCCCCGGGAGGCCACCATGCGGTTCTCACAGGTACTTTATTTTTCCATTTTGCCAAGCAGCAAAGAACAGACCTTGTGAGTCAAAATTCCATCTTCCTCAGGCCGCTCTGGCCAGGGCCCAGCTTGGGGGATGACGACAGGAGGCCCAGGGGCAGGGGGACCTGAGGGGACCAGCATGGCGGGAGGGAAGCAGATGGCTGTGAGGAGTTAGGGGAAGCCCCAGCTTCCAGGGCTGGCTGGGTGTCTAGAGGGCGGCCCCTCTGAGTCACGTGTGCACAAGGAGAAAGACGTGCCAGTGTAGCCCAAAGGGGGCTCCCTAACGAAGGTGTCACCTTCCCACCGCATCTTCCTGGAAGGATGAGAAAGCACCTCACACTCTGAAAGCCACAGCGTTACAGAAGTTCCTTAGGGAACGCGGGGGCAGAGACAGCGTTGGAGCTATCTTTTCTTTTTTTTTATTTTTTATTAATTTTTTTTTTTGAGACAGGGTCTTGCTCTGTGGCCCAGGCTGGGGTGCAGTGGGCTGATCGCTGCTCACTGCAAGCTCCACCTCCCGGGTTCACACCATTCTCCTGCCTCAGTCTCCTGAGTAGCTGGGACTACAGGCACCTGCCACCACGCCCGGCTAATTTGTTTCTATTTTTAGTAGAGACAGGGTTTCACCGTGTTAGCCAGGATGGTCTCGATCTCCTGACCTCGTGATCCGCCTGCCTCGGCCTCCCAAAGTGCTGGGATTACAAGTGTGAGCCACCACCCCCAGCCGGAGCTATCTTTTCTTAAAAAACAGCTAGTAATCTTTCCACCACAGCAGCCTTTGTCTTTTTTTTTTTTTAATTGATTGGAAAGATGAAGCTGATCCTCTCTGGAAATGCTCTGGGCATTGGGGGGGTCCATCTGTTTATCTAATCACTTAGAAGCAAAAATAGAGCAAAGTATCCCAAACAGGATTCTGAGAAGCTCCGTTCGGAAACGTGCCCGCTTGCGTGCCGGGATCTTGCTGGCGGCGCGGCGCCCTGTTGACCGGTACCTGCTCCGCTCCGGACCCCTGGAGGAAACCTGGCTTCTTCCTTTCTGGATGGCTGGTGACCCCAGAGCCCCTCTGTCTTCAGATGACGTTTCTTATTTGCAGAGGTTCAGACCCAAAAGCAAAATGTCTAATTTGATTTGTGGCTTGCAGATCTGAGGCAGTCACTTTTTATCCAAAGTGATTTCTTATCATAGACAACCAAATGGTCTTCTCAGGGGCATCGTACTGCTTAGAAAATCTCATCTATTCGCTGTGAAATTTTGAACATAACGGAAGGAAAGCATGTTGCACCCAGCGATGAGGATGTTGGCTCCTTCTCCCTGTGGAGCTGCTGCCCATGGAGGGGTCACAGATTTAGGCTTGGGAATGACACTGTCCCATCTTGCAGGAGTTGCTTAAACTCTCTGGGCCTCAGTTTCCTCCTCTAACATGGGGGAAATGCTAGCACTGTTCTAGGATTCTTGTGTTGATTATAAGAGGTTGTGAGTACAAACTGCTGAAGCCTGGGTGTGACGCTGCCGCTGAGCTCAGCCTGGGCTGCTGCTGGATGTTCTCATGGACATGTGCCCCTCACTATATTATTATGGGGTGGAAGTGCTCCTCTGTGGAACAGGCTGGGCCAAGAAAGGGAGGAGGAAGGAATGCTGACCATCGTCTGTCCACACATTCAGAGTTTACAAAGTTCCCCTTTTGTCTTTTGATGGAGGTGGAGTGGGTGCTGCTGTTATTTATCATGCCCATTTCACAGATGAGATCAATGGAAATTCTGTCCAAGTTTATTTACAGATGGCAGAGCAAGGAACTCAACACCCAACCTTCGGGGCCCTGACCTGAGTGCTCTGCCACTCAGGAGCAGAACCCTCCACCCCATATTAAACAACGCAGCCACGTGGCTTCACAGCCACCATGCTAAATGGCCCTGGAGGCTCCTTGAGAGGCTGGGGGCAATGCCTGAGCAGAAGGGGAGGAGAAGGGGCCCCGGCTCCCCAGCACAACATTTCTGTCCTTGAGACTTGATCTGCAGCAGCCCTAGGAGCTGTTGTGGGTCACGGCAGCCACGTGTCTAGTGCAAGGGGTCCAGGGCTGGGGCAGCCTTGGCCCTGGAAGACCCCTCCGTTAGCTACAGCAGGTGGACCTTGCTATTCTGAGCCTGGTTGTGGGGTCTGACGTGGTGCTTGCTTCTGCATGTGTTGGCTGGTGTTTCACTCAGTTTGGTTGCTTAAAACTCCACTCTGCACCTCAAATTCCATCTGTGTCATGAGAAGTGCTTCTGATCCACCATCCGTGAGATGCCAATTCTGGTGGGAGAGGGAGGTCCATGCTTTCCATGGGTTCCTCTGCAGAAGAGGAAACCCGGCTTGGAGTGACGCACTTCCCACTGGCATGAGCAGAGGCTGCCCCTGGGTATTTGAACCTGGGCTTCAGAGCCCCCACCCAAGCCGAGTGCCTGGGTCATGATGCCTCTGTCTCCCTGTGCCTCCTATCCTGCGGACCATCGGGAGCAGCTGGCAGGTGCTCTTCTGCCTGCTTCCCGAGCGGGGGCTGGGCCAGGTGCCCTCTCATCTCATCCTGTGCACCTCTCGGCCAGTGTGGCCTCATCCTGGGCTGTACCAGACCATGCCATTGGGCACAGCTTCGTCTTCAAGATGAAGTGAAGCTGGAGTTAGCACCAGGCTGTCCTCATAGGCCCTTGCAGCTCCCTGAGGTCCAGTATTAAGTGCATCCCATGTACTGGGCAGGCAGCAGAAGGCTGGGCTCCACATAGTTACTGCTCATGGCCTAGAAGTCAAGAGCTGCCCTGAGGGGCAGCCCACCCCAGGACCCATGACATGCCTCTCCCTCCCCTGTTCCACATGACCTCTGCATCCCATAAGGTCGATTCCATATAGCTCCTCAAAGCCTCAGCCCCAAGAGGAGCCCCATATAGCTCATCTGCAGACTCAGCCCTCAGATAGAGAAGGGGTACCAGAAATGCAGGAACAAGCCAGCTTGGGGAGGCCATGCCCTGCCACCAAGGCAGAGGCCAGCACCCAGCAAGAGCCTTCAGTTGCTGCTGGACAGCTGATCTTCTCACAGGTGCCCCTTTGCCAGTCCTTCCAGAGGACACCTCACTGCACGAGCCACCTGCCATCAGCCCACTGGAGCAGCTCTCCTACAGTGTCTCTAAGGGAGGATCCTTCCTGCCTTTTCCAGCTTCTGGTGACGCCCAGTATTGGTTGGCTTGTGGCCCCATCCCTCCAACTCCAATCTCTGCCTTTGTCTTGGTGTGACCTTTTCTGTGTCTCTCCTTTTCTTCTTTCTTCCTTTTTTTTTTTTTTTTTTTTGACAAGGTCTTGCCCTGTTGCTGCGGCTAGAGTGCAGTGGTGCAATCATGGCTCACTAAAGCCTCAACCTTTTGGGCCCTAGTGGTTGAACCTCCCACCTCAGCCTCCCAAGTAGCTGGGACCAGAGGCATGCATCACCGTGCCCGGCTACATTTGTTTTTTGTAATTTTTTTTTGTAGAGACAGGGTTTCTCTGTTGCCCAGGCTGGTCTTGAACCCCTGGGCTCAAGTGATCCTCCAGCCTCAGCCTCCCAAAATGCTGGGATGACAGGCATGAGCCACTGTACCTGGCCTTCTTCTGTCTCATAAGACACCTGTCACTGCATTTAGGGCCTATCCTAAGTCTAGAATGATCTCAAGGTCCTTCAGTGACATTGGCAAAGGCAGTATTTCCAACTAGGGTCCCATTCACAGCTTCCAGGTGTGCGTGCATTTTGGGGGGCCATTATTCCACCCACTACAATGCAGCATTCCATTTTCCAGCAAATTTCCAGGCAACGGTCTCAGGCATAGGCAGCCGGCATGGAGCAATGGCCCCAATATTAGCAGTGTCTCCCTGAGAACCTGCTCTTGACGCTCCCTGGGAGGACCAGTTACAGGATGTTCCTGTGAAATGCGTTTCAAGGAAAGGTCAGACTTTACACATGAATACCCTGAATTTGTGTTTCAAATTCATGTGCTGTGTTCCCTGCAGTAAAACTTTCAGCTGAGCAGAAAATATTTTTCCAATGAACCATTTCCTAAAACAAGCCCGTAAGTGTAGTCTAATGCCTCCGCAACGGCCACTGTGGCAATCGGTGGTGATTTAACTCTCGCATTGGAGAGGGTCACTGATGGCCACACTGACAAATGGCCAGAAAGGGACCTGCAGGGGAGGGCAAGACTCTCCGCAGATGGTCGCAGAGGAGCCAGCACTGGTTGCAGAGGCCACAGACGATGCCCGTCGTGGAGGCAGCTCATTGACACCTACGGCCTTCACATCTGCTCCTCACGGGCATCGCCCCTGCTCTGGGCTCAGGGGAGAGGCTTAGGCTGGCAATTGCCCACCTCCTCAGCAAAGGTTGTGGGTATAAGAATTGCTGGGATCCTGGTTGAGACTTCTTTACAGGCGACACTTCACCCCACAGTCTCTGCTCTTGCAACACTGCTCTTGCAAGACACTGTCTCCCAGGGACACGCCAAGGCTCCCAGTAGGGCATCTGCCTTGAGAGGCCCCTCCCAGGGACTTCACAGTGTGGAGCTGGGCAGAGCAGTGACGACGGGACCCATGGACAGGAGGTCAGCGCAGACTCAGAAGGCAGGGCTTTGACCACAGTGCTGCATCACCGCACAATCTGTCTTTTGAGTCTCGAGGGAGCTGTGGTCAGCTGAGCTCAGTGCCCAGAACTGCATGAGGCCTTGGGGGACTTATTTCAGCCCCAGGCGAGGGGATGGAAATCATGACTCAGCTCTCCACTGTCCTATGTGCCCACAGGAGGCGCCTCTGCTCCCACCCCCCACCCCCCACCCCAGAGTTGACTAATTAGTTGAAGCAGGAGTGGGGTCCTCTACCACCACTTTTGTACTACGTGGGTGTCTGCGTTTTTGAGGTCTGTTGCATCTACAATCTGTAAATGCTGGGTGTCTGGAACAAAACTACAATTCCCTCAAAGTGGTGAGTTTGGTGCCAACACATAGAGGAATGCAATCTGGAAGCTTCTTTCCAGTGCTGGGGACGGCTTTCATGAGCAAGACGCCAAAAAACCTCAAGAGGAAGAGGTCCCTGGGGGAGACCCCACAGAGAAACCCTCCTGTGTTGTGGTTTTCATTGTGTCTCCCCAAAGATGCTAAAGGCAGAGCCCCAGGGCCTGTGAGGTGACCTCATTTGGGAGGAGCGTCTTTGCAGGTGATCAGGTTTGGCTGAGGTCAGCAGGTGGGTCCTAAGCCAGTTTGACTGTTATCCTCATTAAAACTTTGGCAAAACAGACAGACGTGCATGGAGGGACAGTGATGAGAAGAGACACAGGGAGAAGACAACCATCTACAAGCCAAGGAGCACCCGAGGCCACCAGAGGCTGAAAAGGTGCAGAGAACAGATTGTCACAGCCTGTAAGGAAGCAGCCTGGCCCACGCTGTGATCTTGGATTTCCAGCCTCCAGAACCCAGAGAAAAAATTTCTGCTATTTAAGCTGCCTGGACGGTGTGGTTTTGTTATGACAGCCCCAGGTCACTCACGCCCATGTCTCCCTCTCAATAGCCTGGAGGTTGGAAAAGAGGTGAGGCTGGAGGAGGGGTGAGGCTGGAGGAGGGGATGAAGCTGGAGGAGGAGTGAGGCTGGAAGAGAGGGTGAGGTTGGAGGAGGGGTGAGGCTGGAGGAGGAGTGAGGCTGGAGGAGGAGTGAGGCTGGAGGAGGGGTGAGGCTGGAGGAGGGGTGAGGCAGGAGGAGGGGTGAGGGTGGAGGAGGAGTGAGGCTGGAGGAGGGGTGAGGGTGGAGGAAGGAGTGAGGCAGGAGGAGGGGATGAGGTTCAAGGATGGGTGAGGCTGGAGGAGTGGGTGAGGCTGGAGGAGTGGGTGAAGCTGGAGGAGTGGGTGAGGCTGGAAGAGAGGGTGAGGTTGAAGGAGGGGTGAGGCAGGAGGAAGTAGGCTGGAGGAGGGGGTGAGGCTGGAAGAGAGGGTGAGGCTGGAGGAGGGAGTGAGGCTGGAGGAGGGGGTGAGGCTGAAGGACGGAGTGAGGCTGGAGTTGGGGGGAGGCTGGAGTGGGGGGGAGGCTGGAGTGGGAGTGAGGCTGGAGAGGGAGGTGAGGCTGGAGGAGGGAGTGAGGCTGGAGTGGGGGGGAGGCTGGAGTGGGAGTGAGGCTGGAGTGGGAGTAAGGCTGGAGAGGGAGATGAGGCTGGAGGAGGGAGTGAGACTGGAGTGGGAGTGAGGCTGGAGTGGGGAGGAGGCTGGAGTGGGAGTGAGGCTGGAGTGGGAGTGAGGCTGGGGAGGGAGGTGAGGCTGGAGGAGGGAGTGAGGCTGGAGTGGGGGGAGGCTGGAGAGGGAGGTGAGGCTGGAGGAGGGAGGGAGGCTGGAGTGGGACTGAGGCTGGAGTGGGGGGGAGGCTGGAGTGGGACTGAGGCTGGAGTGGGACTGAGGCTGGAGTGGGACTGAGGCTGGAGTGGGGGGAGGCTGGAGTGGGGGGAGGCTGGAGTGGGAGTGAGGCTGGAGAGGGAGGTGAGGCTGGAGTGGGAGTGAGGCTGGAGAGGGAGGTGAGGCTGGAGGAGGGAGGGAGGCTGGAGTGGGACGGAGGCTGGAGTGGGGGGGAGGCTGGAGTGGGGGGAGGCTGGAGTGGGAGTGAGGCTGGAGTGGGGTGGAGGCTGGAGTGGGAGTGAGGCTGGAGAGGGAGGTGAGGCTGGAGGAGGGAGGGAGGCTGGAGAGGGGGACCAACATCCTAGCTGGGTGCAGCATCAGGTGCTTTTGCCCCTTGCATTCATTGTGATTTAGGGCCCACTCTTTGTTGCGGGTCCCACAAGTGGCAACAGGGTCCTGGGTATCTGACACCGGCATCATGAGGCCCAGGCTTGGGATCTGTGCTGAGGCTCCAGGCATTATTTTGAGCTGTGGAGGGAACAAGCAGATCAACTCCTGCCCAGCAGCTCTCCCCTCCTCCTCATCTCTGCAGGGCAATGCAATGATCAATTGTCCGGCAGTTCCACCTACTAAAGTCACAAAACATTAAAAAGTCATTAAGCATTCGCTATGTGTCCCTATCAAAGTCATCTTAATTTTGCCAAGACATGTAAGGTTCTCTTTAGGGAGACGTGCTCTCAGGATTTGAGTGCAATCCCTCATTAGCAGAATAGCAGGTGCAAAGTTGTGTGTCAAAACCCTGAGCGATGGGCTATAAATCGGCTCATCCCCCAGCTGGAGACTTTAAATTCCTGCCTTTGGAAGGTGGGCTCCCTCCAGGCAATAAGTGTCAGCTGTCACTCAGCATTATGTAATTTCCCTGCCAGGGGACATCCACGGGCATTGTGGATTGATGCTCTGTGCACCAGCGTGCCCACTGGAGTTGCCCGATAATGCTCCTCATTTCTGCCCATTATCTCACTTACAGTTTGAGAAACAGGAGCTCAATATTGTTGGGATATTGATATTTTCCTGCATTGGCCAATCACACCTTCCATGGCTGCTAAAGACCTTTCTGTTCCTTTTTATACATCTACTGAAAGCAAAGTCTTCAGCAATAAAGTGTTAATGCAACCCAGCGTCCTCTCCGGGTGACGGAGCGGAGCAGAGGACAGTTTCTAAATGTCGTTCAGAGGGGCACGATATCTCCGTCCTCACCCTGGAGGTCCTGGTCATAATCTGAGGACACCATCTCTTCCCAGGCCTTTGCCAGCACTTGTCCAGCTGGTCTACCCACCTCCAGACTTTTCCCCTTTGAGGGAGATGGCCATGGTGGGGAGCCTGGTGAGTGTCTACACAAGGAACAGGATGAGTGGCTTTGGTTTCTCCCTTAGGTGGGGGTGTTGACTCCTAGGAGAGAAGTGCGGGGGTCAGAACTCTCCACAGTTCAGCTGAAATATGCTCCTGGGCAAGTCGTTTGTCCTCTCAGCTCTTCCCCTTCACCTGTTTGGAATTCTGTTGGAATATATATATATATATTATATATATATTTATATAATATATATTATATATATATTTATATATAAATATATATATATATTTTTAAGATAGAGTTTTGCTATTGTTGCCCATGCTGGAGTGCAATGGCGCAATCTCGGCTCACTGCAAACTCCGCCTCCTGGGTTCAAGCGATTCTCCTGCCTCAGCCTCCCAAGTAGCTGGGATTACAAGTGCCCACCACCAAGCCTGTCTATTTTATTATTATTATTATTATTTTTAGTAGAGACGGAGTTTCCCCATGTTGGCCAAGCTGGTCTCGAACTCCTGACCTCAGGTGATCCGCCTGCCTCCCAAAGTGCTGGGATTACAGGCTTGAGCCACCGTGTCCAGCCAAAAACCTTTAACAGTGTGAATTTGACCATTGTTCCCCCACCGCACACACCAGTTGCACTCGCAGAGTTAAGACCACTTCATTCTTGGGCGTAATCACTGCAGTTCTACAATTCATGTTTCATGGCATGTGCACGTGTGTGCATTTTGCTCTCAGCAAAGCACCGGAGACCTCGCACAAAACAAACTCAACTGTGTTTATTTCACTTCTTATCATGAACACTATATCAGGAGTAAAAACAGGTGCAATCGGGTCCCTGTGCCATTTATGCTTGTTGGAACACGGGCTTCTTTCTGTTCTGAGTTTGAATGGCTTCTGGTTTGATTGTAAAGCATGGGCTTCGGTGGCCCTAATGAGTTCGTGTTCCATTGACATGCAGCCTCACGGAACCCCCACCCATTGTGGCCCTATGAGACGTCTGCGCTCGTGAGGCATCACAAACTCTGTCTGCAAATGAAGCACTGAGGGGCCTGGGCATGTGAGTTTCACGGATCTCCTCTGCCCACTCCTTTGTCCCATCGGACCTCAATCATTGTTAATTATTAAGAATTGCAGGACAGGCCGGGCACAGTGGCTCACGCCTGTAATCCCAGCACTTTGGGAGGCCAAGGTGGGCGGATCACCTGAGGTCAGGCAAAACCCTATCTCTACTAAAAATACAAAAATTAGCCGGGTGTGGTGACGTGCACCTGTAATCCCAGCTACTCAGCAGGCTGAGGCAGGAGAATCACTTGAACCCAGGAGGTGGAGGTTGCATTGAGCCAAGATCACGCCATTGCACTCCGGCTTGGGTGACCGAACAAGACTCCATCTCAAAAAAAAAAAAAAAAAAAAAAAAAAAAAAAATTGCAGGACAGGCCGGGTGCGGTGACTCATGCATGTAATCCTAGCAATTTGGGAGGCTGAGGTGGGCAGATCACTTGTGGTCAGGAGTTCAAGACCAGCCTGGCCAACATGGTGAATCCCGTTTCTACTAAAAATACAAAAATTAGCCTGGCATGGTGGCGCTTGCCTGTAATTCCAGCTACTTGGGAGGCTGAGACAGGAGAATCACTTGAGCCTGGGAGGCAGAGGTTGCAGTGAGCTGAGATCATGCTATTGCACTCCAGCCTGGGTGACAGGGCGAGACTCTGTCTCAAAAAAACCGAATTCCAGGTCAAGGAAAGCGAGCCTCAGACCAAGTGCGGGGACTTCTGAGCATTGCAGATTCCATGCCTGTGCCGCCAGCCCAAGCCCCCACAGCGGAGGTTTGCACCACGGGGGCAAGGAGTTGGTGGGGCCTCTGCAAAGCCTGGTGCCCACACTTCCAAGAGAGCCTGAAGAGGGACCAGACACCCACTTTTCCCTGAAACAGTGATGTCCTCTCCCCAGGCCCCAAGCTCTGTGGGTCCGTCTTGTCTGCCTGTCCTGTTCTCTCCTGTGATATCATTGATCCTTATGCTCAAGTCTCCCTCCCTCCGTATGCCCTGCTGCAAGAACCCCACCCCACCTCATGGCAGCCAGGTCTGGTCTGGGGGTGAAGCTCAGGATACACAGAGCTTGGGCTGCAGAATCTTGCCTGAGCCCACCCAGGGACTCGGAGCTGCCACACCAAGGGCGCCCAGAGACTCCCACAGGAAATACCTGGAGACCACGCATCCTCCAGTGCTGGGCCAGCAGGGGCAGCCAGGACAGCCCAAAGTTCAGAGCCAGACAGGTCTGTTTGGGCAGGGCCGGCTATCCTGGGCAGGCCTCAGTGCGGGGCAAGGTTCTGGAGGCAGAGATGCTCAGTGCTGGGCACATGGGCTTGGGGTCAGCCTGCCCGGGCCAGGACCAGCGCCATCCCCACCGCTGGGAGGCCTCACACACACACCTCCATGTGTCCATCTGCGCCTGCCTCGTGCAGATGTTGTGAGGATCACAGGGAGCATGGATGGAAGGACTTAGGCCAGCACCAGGTACGTCACGCGCGCTTACGGCCCGAGGGCTGTCAGGAGGATCTCAGGGACAATCATCCCTCATACAGGGCAGACAGGGCAGAAAGAGCATCCAGACACCGGTCAGGAGCCTCTGGCTGCAGCACCGATTATGAGGCAGTGTCACCGGGGAAGTCAGAGAAGGACCCAGCTCTGGGCCCCATCCAAGCCCCCAGGACCGGCAGGAGCAGTGGAAGCCCCCACGCTCCCTGAGATTCTGATGCAGCCCTCGGCCTCCTGTCCCTGCTCCACCTGCTCAGACCTGCCCCCTCCAGACGGAGCCCTGGGCCTCCTCCTCAGTCTGCCGGGGCTCCGTGGTCAGCCGCCAGCTGGGTTCCACCTGTCTGAGCTGCAGTGGCACCCTTGGAGACAAAGCCTCCTGGGGCTCCGTGGTCAGCCGCCAGCTGATGTACCTGGTGCTGTCCTGAGTCCTTCCACCCATGCTCCCTGTGATCCTCGCAATGTCCGCACGAGGCAGGCACAGACGGGTGCATGGAGGCGTGTGTGTGAGGCCTCCCAGCCGCCAGCTGGGTCCTGCTTGCCTGAGCTGCAGAGGCGCCCACTGGACATGAAGCCTCCCTCTCAGCTCCTGCCATGCCTTCTGCTCTGGCCCTCCAGTAGAACCTGCTTAAGACGCGGGAAGCGTATTCTGCCCCTCAGAGCCTGGCAACCCATCTTCCCGCTGCACAACAACTCCTTGCCCCAGTTTCTCGGCTCTGGGGACACCCGTGGCCATTAAGAAGGGGGACAGCATGGGGGGAGCCGAGCTGTTTGGAGCAGCCGGGCAGCCGTTCACTCCGGTGGGAGACACCCTCCATTGGCGTCCGTGGAGCCGGGCTGTGCTTCTAAGCTGGGCTGATGGCCTCACGCTCTGATTGCTGATGGATTCTATTTAAAATGGGACTGGAGGAGGGAAGTGGGAAGATGGATTGGGCCAGATGCTCAGGAGGGACCCAGCTCTGAAAGCAGAGAATGGAGTTTCCTTCTGAGTGGGTCCCTCCAGCCAGGGCCCAGCTGACCTCTAGCAAGGGCATCTGCAGCATCCCAGGCTGATGGCGAAGGGGACAGGGCACACCCAGGGTGCAGTTAGGGCCCTTGGAGAAGCTTCCCACAGGCATCTGGGTGGCTGCAGTGCCAAAAATGTACACTTTAGGAAGAATCGTGGGATTCTGGGGGAGGAAACAGCCCAGGATCAGCCTCCCGTTGCTGCTGGGAAAGTTAACACAAACTCAGTGGCTTAAAACAACAGAAAGGTGTTGTCTTGCAGTTCTGGAGGCTGGAACTCAGGGAAAAAGTGTCGGCAGGGCGGGTTCCTACAGAGGGCTCTGCGGGAGAGTCCATCCAGGCTGCCATCCGCCCCTGGAGGCCACCATCCTTGGTGTCCCTCGTCTCTAACTCCGTCCTGGTTGCAGTGTGGCCCTCCCAGGGCATCTGCCTCTGTCTCTCTCCTCTTCTGAGGACACCAGGCATTTCACGCTTAGGGCCCACTGGATTCCAGTATGACTGCATCTTAACTACTTCATCTACGAAGACCTTATTTCCAAATAAGGTCAGCCTGAGGTTCCTGGGATGAGAACGTCAGCACCTCTTTTGGGGGCAACACAGTTCAGTCTCCAACAGGCCCCTCCCACCAGGCCACAGCCTGTGGAAGGAGGGTTTCCTGGCCTGGTGGAGGGAAGCGCCAGGCTGCTCAGCTGAGCCGGGGAAGCCCACGGGCCCTGCCTGCTGGACAGTGTGTAGGGAAACAGTGGATGCTTCTCTCCCTGCCTGGAGGATGGCCAATGAAAACGCAGGTGCCAGCACCCTCTGTGCTGTAAGGGACTGGTCCACTCCCCTCACTTTCCTGTGCTGGTTACCCCGTGACGGACGTTTACCGAGAGCTTTGACTGGCTGGACCTTGAACTGGCTTCATTCCACACTCAGTTTTGATCCCAGAAAGCTCTGTTTGTCCCAGAACACACACTGCTCTCAGCTCTAAGTAATGCTGCTTCCAGAGATCGGTGCATTTTTAGTGAGAGCTGCCTGAGTAATGGTGTGATTTCAGGTGCAGCAGTTCACATAGAAGGGACACATCCTGGAGTGTGTGGCCCTACTAGAGCCTCTCAAATCATCTCTCTGACCTGTGAGGAAAACCAGGCTGGGCTTTAGGTGCCTGGACACAAGTTGGCAAGATTAGGAGCCACTGAGTTTCTAAGCTGGGAGCGTTATCGGGCATCACCTTGACCATCTCTTGTTATTCACTCATTCACATTCATCCTTGTGTCCAATCACAGATATCCACTCATTCGTCCTTGTGTCCAATCACAGATATCCACTCATTCGTCCTTGTGTCCAATCACAGATATCCACTCATTCGTCCTTGTGTCCAATCACAGATATTCACTCATTCATCCTTGTGTCCAATCACAGATATCCACTCATTCGTCCTTGTGTCCAATCACAGATATCGACGAGGGCTTACTCTGTGCTAGCACCAGGCCGCACATGGGGGATGCTGCGGTGCCAGGCTGGTGAAGCGCTCCCCTCACGGTGCCCATGGCCCCAAGGGAGAGGGCCTTGACTCATAGCTTCGAGTCCGAGGGTGGCGCAGAGCCGGGCAGGCTGTGTGAGAGCCCAGCTGGACAGGGAGAGAAGGCCGCCCACGGTGGAGCCCTGAGCAAGGCCCGAAGGAGGAAGCAATCACTTTCACACATGGCATAGGCAGGGCTGGATCCTCACAGAAGATTCCAGAACACACCTTCCGGGCCCCAGACCCATCTCCAGGGGCCCCAGTCTCTGCTCTTCGAAGGCTGACACCAGCATGTGTGTCTTCTTGTCCAGAGCCCAGTGCTGTGTGACCATAAATGTGGGTGAGCAGCTGCTGCCCTGGGTGCTGACTGTGCGCCCAGCTCTCCTCATCACTGTGCACCACCCGGCATTCTAGCAACTAATTAATGAACCAGGAGGATGGAAGAGGCAGGAATTGGACTAAGCTAAGGGGAGGGACCTGGTGATAAGGACCAGGAGGGATGGAGGGGAGGCCCCCCAAGCCTG
Source organism: Pongo abelii (assembly GCF_028885655.2). Lineage (NCBI taxonomy): Eukaryota > Metazoa > Chordata > Mammalia > Primates > Hominidae > Pongo > Pongo abelii. The sequence goes on along the minus strand of NC_085929.1, from coordinate 55,600,619 downwards.
CAGGACGGCCCCCTGTGTTTATGGGCAGCACCTATTCAACAGGATGCTGACTCTCCTGCACTGTTTATGCGCAGCACCTATTCAACAGGACGCTGACTCTCCTGCACTGTTTATGGGCAGCACCTATTCAATCAGATGCTGACTCTCCTGCACTGTTTATGGGCAGCACCTATTCAATCGGATGCTGATTCTCCTGCACTGTTTATGCGCAGCACCTATTCAACAGGACGCTGACTCTCCTGCACTGTTTATGGGCAGCACCTATTCAATCAGATGCTGACTCTCCTGCACTGTTTATGGGCAGCACCTATTCAATCGGATGCTGATTCTCCTGCACTGTTTATGCGCAGCACCTATTCAACAGGACGCTGACTCTCCTGCACTGTTTATGGGCAGCACCTATTCAACAGGACGCTGACTCTCCTGCACTCTTTATGGGCAGCACCTATTCAACAGGATGCTGACTCTCCTGCACTGTTTGTGGGCAGCACCTATTCAATCGGATGCTGACTCTCCTGCACTGTTTATGGGCAGCACCTATTCAACAGGACGCTGACTCTCCTGCACTGTTTGTGGGCAGCACCTATTCAACAGGACGCTGACTCTCCTGCACTGTTTATGGGCAGCACCTATTCAATCGGATGCTGACTCTCCTGCACTGTTTATGGGCAGCACCTATTCAACAGGACGCTGACTCTCCTGCACTGTTTATGGGCAGCACCTATTCAACAGGACGCTGACTCTCCTGCACTGTTTATGGGCAGCACCTATTCAACAGGACGCTGACTCTCCTGCACTCTCTTCAGAAATCTCTGTGGTGGGGGTGATGATCTAGCCCCGACAGGCAGGGCTGGAGGCTGGATGGAGGTTCACTGTCTAGTGAGTGAACCCTGAGATCAGATTGGTGGGGAGAGCTGCCCCTGCTTCGGACGTAGACGAGAGCCCCCCTTCTGAAATCTCAGACATAGAGCTGTGTGCATGTAGAGGGCAAAGGGCAAAGTGTGACCACAGCAGTGATCCAGGCCCCAGGCCCCAGGCCCAGGCCCTGCACTTCCAGTGGCTTTTCTTCATGTCAGGTCTGGGGCCTCCTGTCTGCAGCCAGGCCTGGCTTGCCCAGCAATTCAGAGGAGAAGGCAGAGCAGGGCCGTGCCAACCCCCCCGGGCTCTGCAGGGTCTGGAAGCTGGGCCTTATGGGAGGAGGTGTGACCTGGGGAGTGCTACAGTGTCCGGAGGTGGAGTCTGAGTTGGGATGGGCCGGGCCATGACAGGGTCTCTCCGAGGCTGCCAAGGTCAGCTCTGTGCTGCCTGATGTCTGGACGTCGGCCCCGCATTGCCCACTGCAGCCCAGCTGTCTCCTGTAAAACTCCAAGCCCAGCACCTGCTCCTCCCACCTGCTCCTCTGGGAGCCTCTTTCTGTCTCCGGTGACCTTTCACCCTGCCTCCCCAGGCTCGTGCTCTCTGGCTGGAAACAGAGAACTCTGGCTCCGACCTGACTTTCCTGGGAGGCCTTGGGGACCTGATGCCTCTCACCACTGAAGTCAGCTCTGGAGGCGGAGAGAGGCCATCCTGAGAGGTGACCCACACCTTCCTGGGTCCTGTCCCCATAAAGGGAACTTCCCTAGAAGCTGCTGATTTACAGGGATGGGGACCTGGGAGGGCATAGGGCGCCCCTCAGAATGGCCGCAAATGTCCCCCCAAAGCCACCCGCACGATGGCCCTCACCCTACAGTCAGGACAGGATCCTGACCCCAGTAGTCAGCCCAGCCTACAGTGCCCAGGACGACCCAGTGGTGTTCCAGGGAGTAGAGAATTCATCCGGGGAACCTCGCAACCCAACTTTAAAAGGCCTCACTAAGCACTTCCTTTTCCCTCTTCCCAAATTGGAAAGCACTGGTGCGGGATGACCAACCCTCCTGATGACAGTTCGGAGAAAAATAAGATCCCAGCCCCAAAGGATGGCAAGTGCCTGGTGGGGCCATCACCTGTGGTGGGCAGTGGCAGGAATGCTGCACCTGCTTTAAAGAAGGGCCAGCCACCTGTTCACCCCCAGATCCCAGGAGTCAGTGCCGCTGCGTGGATTCCCCAGGCCTCTCCCACCTCTGAGCCTCCCCGGTGGGTGAGTACACGCCCAGAAAGCCCCATCATTCCCACGACCCCCTCACCCACCGCCCCCAGGAGCTAAGGAGAGAGACCAAGATCCAGGGCACGGCTGCAGGACCCGAGCTCCTCTTTCAAGCTGTAGAGACACCTGTAGGATACGAGGCAGGCAGGACCCTGTGCCCTGCTGGAGAGGGACCCTCATGCCTGGGCCACTCCTACCTGGGAGCAACATGCAGTGAGTCCGGGTCCTGGGAAGGGTGACAGGGCCACGCCCAGACCTCAGGACACCCAGAGCACCCCTCCAGTGTGGCTGGCATCGGAGCCTGGGCCCGGCATGGTTTTCTCCCTGGCTCCTACTGTGAGCCCTGACTCAGGCCTCGGTCTGCAGAGTGTGAGCCTGAAGCTGGTGCCCAGAGGGCTGAGTACCTGACCCGAGTTGCACAGCTAGCCCGGGCAGACCAGGTGGGCCATTTCTCCCCAGTACACTTCCCTTCCCCCACCCATCAAACACGTAACAGGGTCACACCACAGGACTGGGAGTCCACAGATAGACGAGGGTCTTGCAAACCGGAGCGCGCCAGACGGAGTGAGGAAGTCTCATGACACGCGCATGGTGCTCTAGTTTTCTCATCTTCCCTGGAAAAACTGCACCATGGGGATCTCTGACTTGGGATCTAATCTTAGTGCCACCTACACAGTAAGCCCGAAATTACTTAGACCAGCATGGCACAGCGGAGGCGCTACTGGCGGGAAGAGGCGTGAACCACTCTGGGACTCTGGGCGTCCTCCGGTGAGCCGGACCCTCTGAAGGACTCCAACCATGTGCCTGAGCACCAGGAGAGTTGTGGCAGGGGGCCCTTCTCACGGCAGGGCCCCCTCTGTGTCTCTGCTTCCCCCAGTTCTTCCCTGGAGGGACTCATCCTCAGCTAGGCTGCCACCTCCTCCAGGCAGGCTTCCCTGACCACCCGGCCTCAGGCTGTGCTTCCTGGGCCCTGCAGCTTCCTGGGTGTCACTGTCTGGCTTCTGCCAGACAGCGCCTCCCTTAGAGCAGCACAGAGAGGCCGTCTTCCCCTGCACAGCTCAATGCTTCGGCCTGGACCGAACCCTCACTCACTGCGTGCCTCCCTTCCGTAAACTTTTGACAGCTGAACCCTTATTTGCTGGTCACTGCATGCTCAGCAGTGAGTGCTGTGCACAGTTGGTAATAAGCTCTGGGTAACCTGGGAGTGAATGAATGAACAGGTGAATGAACGAGCAGGGGGATAAGTGGGATGGCCTCTAGAGAGGCACGCTGAGCCCTGGGGACGGTGCCGTGCGGGCGCCTTCTGGACAGGGACCTCCAGGGCCAGGGCGGGGGCTGGGAGAGGCTGCCCCACCCCGAACACTGTGCCGCATTCCTTCCCTCCCCAGTAAATAAGACATTTGTTCCCACCCGGAGTGCTGCTTCCCGACTTGATTTATTGCCTTATTACAAAGTCCTTCTAGAGGTATAGATTTTTTTAATACAATTTACATTTTGGGGAAATGTTTCACTCTCTGACCTCCTCCCCCTGAGTCTGAATGAGAGCTGCCCGTGGCTTCTCAGGCTCCCCCGCGCCTGTGGCCGGGCAGGGAAAACCCAAAGCAGCCGGCAGCCGGGGCCTCGGGGGGCAGGGGAGGGCGGGGTTGCCCACTAGGCTGAGACACAGATGGTGAGAGCTCACAGGCCAGGCCTACTCCCGCCAGGCACCTGAGCCTCCCAGGGCAGGGTGTCCTGCTGGCTGGGCCTCCAGAGGCCCGGCCTGTGGGGACTGTGCCACTCTTGCTGGGGCCAGGCTGGTCCCTGCCTTCCGCTGGGCCCCTGCCGCATGGGGGTAGCTCTGCCATCCCTGGAGCAGAGGGGAGCTCCAAGGAGGGCACGCTGTTGTCTGAATTCTCCCAGGTATCCCGTCCCAGGCAGCGGGAAACTCATCACTGCCCTGGGAGAGGCTGTCAGATATCGATCCCCACTTGCTAATAGAAAACGCAGCTTGGAGAGATGGAAAGTGACTCTCCAAAGTCCCCCGGCTCATAAGTGCTGAAATTAATAAGGCCAGATACAGGAACACTTAGAGGAGATCCTGGAGGCGCAGTTGCTCTGTAACCTGCAAAGCCCTTACCAGCATTTAATTTTTATTATTTGTATTAATATATGAGATACTGAAGGAAGACCTTTGTAAATTAGGTGGTGAACTAAAGTATTAGTTATGAATATACATGATAATAACAGAAATAGATGAGTTCACAGAGCTGTGAGCTGGGAGGTCAAAGCCCAGGCCCTGGTCACTCAGCTTGCTCAAACCTTTTGGTGGCCTCAGCCACCGGCCCTTCCTTTTTCTCCTGGGCCTTAGTGAACTGACTTTTTTCAGCTTGCTTTGCAGATCTTACTTGGCTGGTGAATGCGAACAAGGAGTCAGTGCCATCCCCAACCCTGACCCCTAAGTCTCACCAAGAGCCTTCAGCTCCGTCTCTTTCCATCTGCTGGCTGAGCCCCAAGAACTCCAGGGATGGCGAGGAGCCCGGGCTCATGGGAAGGAGGCTGGCCCTCGGGATGACCAAACAGGGGTGGACAACACCGCCCCTGCAGTGATCCAACATGGTCAGAAGCGTGTGCTTTGTGTGTTAAAGCTCTTGAAATCTGGGGCTGGCTGATGGATCCGTGTGCTTCCTCTGACTGATTATAGAGATTATGACCTCAAAGTTCAGGGCTGCTGTACAAATAAAGAAAAGAAAAACAGAAAATCAACAACAAAACAACTACATATGACATTGACTTTGGCAGGAGAAGAAGAAGGGAGGGAGGGAAGGAGGAAGGAGAGGCCAGACAGCGCCCTGACGCCTGGGAGGTCAGTTTCTGGCTGTTTGGGTTGCTGGTGGCTGTTATAACGAATTACTCCAGGCGTGGTGGCTTAAAACCTCAGAAACATATTCTCTTACAGTTTGGAAGAGAGAAACCCAAAATTAGTCCTACAGGGCTGAAATCCAGGCATCAGCAGTGTTGGCTCCTTCTGGAGGCTCCAGGAGGATCTGTCCCTCATGTCTCACAGCCTCTGGGCCTGCTACCGTTCCTGGGCTCCTGGCCTCATGGCCTGCATCTCTGCCTCCGTCTATGCGTTTGAGATTCCACCTAAAGAGAGTCTGTGCAGTGTTTGTCTTTCTGCGTCTGCTTATTTCACTCAGCATACCGTCCCCCAGGTTCATCTATGTTGTTGCAAATGGCAGATTTTCCTTCTTTTCTCTTTCTTTTTCCTTCTTTCTTTCCTTTTCTTTTTCTTTCTCTTTCTTTCTTTCTTCTTCTTTTTTTTTTTTTTTTATAGAGTTTTACTCCGTCACCCAGGCTGGAGTGCAGTGGCATGATCTCAGCTCACTTCAACCTCTGCCTCCGAGGTTCAAGTGATTCTCCTGCCTCAGCCTCCTGAGTAGTTGGGATTGCAGGCACCTGCCACCACACCCAGCTAATTTTTGTATTTTTAGTAGAGGGGGGGTTTCACCATGTTGTCCAGGCTGGTCTTGAACTCCTGACCTCAGGTGATCCACCTGCTTTGGCCTCTCAAAGTGCTGGGATTACAGGCATGAGCCACTCCACTTGGCTAATTTTTGTATTTTTAGTAGAGACAGGGTTTTACCATGTTGGTCAGGCTGATCTTGAACTCCTGACCTCAGGTGATCCACCCATCTCAGCCTCCCAAAGTGCTGGGATTATAGGCGTGAGCCACTGTACCTGGCCTTTCCTTCTATTTTTAAGACTGAAAAGTACTCCACTGTGCATCTATAACACAGTTTTTAAGTCCACCTGTCAGCAGACACTTAGGCTGTTTCCACGTGTATTATTTTTAGTAGCACAGCAATGCATATGGGCCTGCAGGTGTGTCTTAGAGGCATTTGTTAAAGATCAACAACCCTTGGCTTCCAACCTTGCACTGAGGAGTGAGTGAAGACTTTCCAGCCCCGGGACTCTGAGTGTGTATGAGAGGACAAGGGAAGAAGAGGAAATTTCCAAGAGTGAAGCAGAGCCCAGCAATGACCCACAGGGTGGCTCCGGCCACACAGCAGGACAGGGCTCATCTCAGAGCTGCCCACCCAGGTCGGGAGCCATGGCAGTCCACCCGCACAGCAGGACGGGGCTCGTCTCAGAGCTGCCCACCTAGGTCGGGAGCCATGGCAGTCCACCCGCACAGCAGGACGGGGCTCGTCTCAGAGCTGCCCACCCAGGTCGGGAGCCATGGCAGTCCATCCGGCAGGATTCTAGAACTGCCTGGAGCCCATGGGTGTTGCGTGTCTCTCCCTCGGTCCTCCAGTGAGTGGTGCCTTCTTGTGTGCTTTGTTGGTGATGTATGTCTTTTATTGTTGCTAAACATAAGAGACATAGTTTACCCAGGGGCCCCAGCATGACAAGCATTGTACTAGTGGCTTGTGTTTTCTCATTGAAACCTGATACTCTTTTATCTTTACTTTCTTGGAGTTGAAACTCAAGTATAAAGATGCCAAGTATGCTGTCCACAATACTTGGATGAGTCAGCACAGAACAAAAACGTGGAACCCATTTTCCCGACTTCAGACTAACTCTTTTTCTTCTGTATCCTGTTATTCTCCACCCCAAGCCAGCCATGCTCATCACTGGAAAATTCTTCTTCTTCTTTTAAAATAGTGATCAGAGTACATTTCTGCTGTAACACAATGGAACAGAGAGATTTCTATTCCATTTCCAAGTAAAGCCAAATACAAACAACAAAAGGAATAAAACATAAAGAGGAAAAAAAGCACTTCCAATGAGACCAGAGACAACCATAAACATAAACCTTGGATTGTGATGAAAAGTGTCCAACACAATGGTATCTGGGCAAAGAGTGGAAGGCAGTGAGAAATATCTGCAAAATGTTATGGATCTCAGCAAAGGGACCAAACTCTGCAAGAGCTCAGAGAAGTCTCGCCCATGACCTCTTGGCCAGGACAATGTCCTTACATGCTGCTCTAGATGGCAGAGTGAAGGCCACCCAGGCAAATGGCACAGACATGCACCTGTGCTGGTGGGACACAGTGGGGTGTGCAGTGGCCACATCCCTTTGTCACAGCTGAGCAGAGTCACAAAGGAGAGAGATTCAGGCCAAAAGCAAGAAGTGAAGGCTAAGGCAGAGTTGTAACTGCCTGAACAGGTATTGAAGTCATATCCCATCACACAGAGAGCTGCTCAGCAAAACCTGGAAGACCTATTGCTTTAACTCTTTCCTGTCTGCACTGAGAATACTCACCAGTGGTGCTTGTGGCTGCAGTGTTTACCTCGAGACAACTTTGCCACAAAATAATGTTGCTTTCATTATTATTTCTGCATTGCTGTAGTATATCAACTTTGGAAACAAAAGACATCATTCTATGTATATCATTCTGTTTTTGTAGTGGTATTTCCATTTACAAAATGTAGTAATTCTCGATTGCTGAAAATGTCAAATCCTAGAAAATGTAGTATTCCTATGTGTGACATTAGTATCGTTCTCAAACAGTTGTTCACAGAAGAGTCATTTGATGCATCTGATTTTTTTTCAAAATAGAGGATTCTGATGACTCAGATAATTCTGATGTTAGTTCTGAATAACTCCAAGAATGGTTTTTATATTTTATTTTCACATTGCAAATCAGTCAGATTTACTTCAGCCGCAAAGAGCGTGTTTATGTAAAATTAAATGAGCACTGGCAGAGAGCTGTACGTTTGTTTTCTAAATGGGAAAAGGGTTAAGATTTTTAAGGTTAGACTGTCCACTCAGTAACTGATTTTTTTTTTTTTTTTCTGAGATGGAGTCTTGCTTTGTCCCCCAGGCTAGAGTGCAATGGTGCCATCTCTGCTCACTGCAACCTCCGTCTCCCAGGCTCTAGCAATTCTCCTGCCTCAGCCACCGAATTGGTTGGGATTACAGGCACCCACCACCACACCCAGTTAATTTTTGCATTTTTAGTAGAAGCGGGGTTTCACCATATTGGCCAGGCTGGTTTTGAACTCCTGACCTCAAATGATCTGCCCACCTTGGCCTCCCAAAGTGCTGGGATTACAGGTGTGAGCCACTGTGCTGGCCTCGGTAACTGAATTCTAAACGAATTGAGCAGAAACTTAAGTGGCTACAAACAACAGAGAATACAGGGTTTTCAAAATTAGTCCAGAAAATTACTCAACAAGGAGCACCACTGAAAATAACAACAAATAATAATAACAAACTCTAGGAAAGAGTTGGAATCTGATTTCCAGACATGCCAAATAATATTTTTTTAAATGCCCATCTTTCAACGGTAACTTGAGATGTGAAAAGAAACAGAAAAAGATGCTTCTCTGCAATAATAAAAGCATTAACTAGAAACTGTCCCTGAGGAATCCAGATGTTGAATTTATTAGGCAATGACTTTAAACAAGACAATTCAAATATCTTCGAAGAACTAAACGAAACTGTGTCTAAAGAAGTAAATTATGAGAACAATGTTTCACTCAATAGATAATATTAATAAAGGGAAATAATTTATAAAAGAGAGAGAAGAATTTGTAATTGAAAGTACAATAACTCAAAGAAAACATTTACTAGAGGGGCTTAACTGTGGGTTTGAGTTAACAGAAAAAAGAGTAAGTGAACTTACAGATAGGTTGTTTTTATTACTCAACCTGAGAAACAGGAAAAAATGGGAATGGATGAAAATGAACAGAGCCTCAGAGACCTATGTGACAACATCAGACACACTGGTGTATGTGTGATAAGCTTCATAGCAAAGGAGCAGAGAGTAGAACAGAAAAATGTTTAAAATAATAGCTGCCAAAACTCCCCAAATTTGAAAAAGATTTGTCTATGCATTCAAAACCTCAATGAACTCTAAGTAGGATAAACTCAAAGAAATCCACAGCTAGACACATCATAGTCAAATGGTTGAAAGACAGAGACAAAAAGAGAACTTTGAAAGCAGCAAGAGAAGAATGAATCATTGTGTATAAGGAATCTGTCTAAGATGTACAGCTGACTTCTCATCAGAAGTGATGGAGGCCAGAGGCAGTGACACAACATATTCATAAGGCTGAAAGAAAAAGACTGTCAATCAAGGATTCTATATTGAGCAAAGCTATTCTTCAGAAATGAAGGAGAAATAAAGGCTCCACAAACAAGGACTGGAAGGAAGCTCCCTCAACCTTAGATAAAAGGCTTCTATGAGAAAACCACAGTTAACATCATACTTAATGGTGAATGAGTGGATGTTTTCTTTATATGATAAAGAACAGAACAACAAAGACGTCCACTCTCTTTGCATGTGTTCAGGGTTGTAATGGAAGATCTATCCAGAGAAACTAGGCAAGAATAAGAAATAAATGATATCCAATTTGAAAAGAGAGGTAAACATATCTCTGTTTGAAGATGTGTAATTTTTTATGTAAAAATTATAAATAATCTACTAAATACCTATTACAATTTATGAGGGAGTTCAGCAAGTTTGCAGGATATAAGATTAATATACAAAACTCAATGATATGTTTAAATATTAGCAATCAACAGTCCAAAAATAAAGTGAAGAAAGCAATTAAATTTACAATAGCATTAAAAATAAGTAAAGCTTACAAAAGAACTATAAGACTTCAACACTAAAACCGGAAAACATTATTGGAAGGAATTACTGAAGGGAATTTTATGTGAGAAGCTGATTCTAAATTTTATATTGACATATGTGTGACCCAGGGTAGCCAAAACATTTTTGAGAATAGAGGATAACTTCTCCAATTTTAAAACTTACTATAAAGCTACAGTAATCAAGACAGTGACGTGCTGGCATGAGGACATTGTCTGTAGATAAATTAGATAAACTTGATAGTACAAAAATAAATTCTTCCATTTTTGGTCAATTGATTTTCAACAAAATTGCCAAGAATAGTCAATGTGAAATGATTAATCTTTTCAACAAATTTTTCTGGGTCAACTGGATATCCACATGCAAAAGAATGAAACTGAATCCCTACCTCACACACCATATACAAACATTAACTCAAAATAAATTCTAGACCTGTGGTCGGGCATGGTGACTCATGCCTGTAATCCCAGCACTTTGGGAGACCAAGGCAGGTGGATCACCGGAGGTCAGGAGTTCGAGACCAGCCTGGCCAACATGGCAAAACCCTGACTCTACTAAAAATAAAAAAATTAGCTAGGCGTGGTGGTGCTCACCTATAGTACCAGCTACTCCGGAGGCTGAGGCACAAGAATCACTTGAACCCAGGAGGTGGAGGTTGCAGTGAGCTGAGATCAGGCCACTGCACTCCAGCCTGGGCAATAGATTGAGACTCCATCTAAAAAAAATAAAAAATTAAAAAATAAATAAACAAATTATAGACCTAAACATAAGTGCTAAAACTTATATTGTAGAACTCTTAGAAGAAAATATAGAAGTAAGGCTTTGTGACTTTGGGTTGCACAGTTGGTTCATAGAAACCTCACCCAAGCCTCCAAAGAGAAAAAAACCAATAGATAAATTGGACATCATTAAAATTAACAACTTTTGTGCTTCCAAGAACGGTATAAAAAATACGGAGATAATCCATAGCCTCAGAGAAAATGTTTGAAATTCATATGTGTGATAAAAGACTTATATTCAGAATAAAGAATTCTTATAACTCAAAACAATAAGACAGATAACACAAATAAGCATGGATTTGAATTAATTTATCTAAAGAAGATATAAAAATGGCCAATAAGCACATGAAAAGCTACTCAAAATCTTAATAATTAGAGGAAGACAAGTCAAAACATCATAAGGTATTATTTCAGACCCGATAGGATGGTTAAAATAAAAAACACAGACAATAATGAGTGTTGATAGAAACGTGAAGGAATTGGAACTTGAATGTGTTACTGTTTGGAATATAAAATGGTACTGACCCTCTGGAATACAGTTTGGCAGTTTCCTAACACAGAGTTACCATAGCCTGCTGGTTCCTCTCCTTGGTAGATGCTCAAGAGAAATGAAAACATACGTCCACACAAACCTTTGTTTGTGAACGTTTCTAGCAGCTTTATTCATAGTAGCCAAAATGCAGAGTCAACCCGAATACCCACCAAGTGAAAATAGTGAGGCCTATCCACATGATGGAATAGTATTTGACAATAAAAAATGAACACATTGCTGTGGTGACTAATTCTGTGTTTCAAGCTGAGTGGGCTGAGGGATGCCCAGGTGTGTGGTTAAGCCGTGTTTCTGTTCTCACTTACAAGTGGGAGCTGAATGATGAGAACACATGGACACACAGAGGGAACAACAGACATTGGAGCCTGTTGGAGGGTGGAGGGTAGGAGGAGGGAGAGGATCTGGAAAAGTCGCTAATGGGTACTAGGCTTAGTGCTGGAGTGATGAAATAATCTGTACACCAAACCCCCATGACACAAGTTTAACTACGTAACAAATCTGCACTTGTCCCTCTGAACTTAAAAGTTAAAAAGATAGACCGAGTGCAGTGGCTCACGCCTGTAATCCCAGCACTTTGGGAGGCTGATGTGGGTGGATCACGAGGTCAAGTGTTCAAGACCACTGTGGCCAACATGGCGAAACCCTGTCTCTACTAAAAATACAAAAATTAGCTGGGCATGGTGGCATGTGACTGTAGTCCCAGCTACTCAGGAGGCTGAGGCAGGAGGATTGCTTAAACCTGACAGACAGAGGTTGCAGTGAGCCGAGATCGTGCCACTGGACTCCAGCCTGGAGACAAAATGAGACTCTGTCTCAAAAGAAAAAAAAGTTAAAAAAATAGATAAATAAACAGTATTTCTAAGCATGTCTGTGAGGGCATTTGCAGGAGAGATTAGCGTTTGAACTGGTGCACTGGGTAAGGCAGATGGATCCCCCCGTGTGGGTGGGTGCCATCCAATCTGTCAAGGGTCTGTCAGAGCAAAACAGGGAGGGGCGGTTGAGTTAGCTCTGCCTGACCCCCTGAGCTGGGGCATCAATCTTCTGCCCTTGGCACTGCTGGTTCTTTGGTCCTCAGACTCGGAGTGGAATCTGCGCCATCAGCTTTCCAGCCACCTCCAAACGGCCCTGTGGTCTACAGCTTGGAGGTGGCAGATGGTGGGACTTCTCAGCTTCCACAATTGCATGAGTTACTTTCTCACGATAAATCACACACAAACAAACAAACACACATTTCCTATTTGTTCTGCTTCTCTGGACAACCTTGACTCACAAAAGTACTGACAGGCTCTGCTATGGATGAACTCGAAAATGTGATGCTGGCTGGGAGCAGTGGCTCACGCCTGCAATCTCAGCACAGGCCGAGGCTGGTGGATCACTTGAGTTCAGGAGTTCGAGACCAGCCTGGCCAACATGGTGAAACCCCATCTCTACTAAAAAATACAAAAAAATTAGCTGGACGTGGTGGCACGCAGCTGTAATCCCAGCTACTCAGGAGGCTGAGGCAGGATAATTGCTTGAACAAGTGAGCTGAGACTGTGACATTGCACTGCAGCCTGGGTGACAGAGCGAGATTCTGTCCAAAAAAAAAAGAAGAAGAAAAAGAAAGAAAAGAAAGAAAAGAAAGGAAGGAAGGAAGGAGAAAGAAAGAAAGAAAGATAAAGAAAGAAAGATAAGAAAGAAAGAAAGAGAGGAAGGAAGGGAAAGAAAGAAGAAAGAAAGAGAAAGAAAAGGAAAGAAAGAAAGAAAAAAAGAAAGATGGATGCTAAGTGAGGGCTGCCAGTCACAAATGTACCTGTATCACATGACTCCATCACACCCAGAGCAGACACATTCAGAGACCGAAAGCAGATCAGCGGGTTCCAGGGGGAGGCGACCACAGGGAGTGACTGCAAAAGGACATGGGGTTTCCTTCCAGATAATGACAATGTTCTGAAATGAGATAGTTGTGATCATTGCAAAGCTCCATGAATATACTACAAGCCCCCGAATTGTATACCTGAAAAGGGTAAAGGTACAGCATGTGAATCACATCTCAATAAAGTTTTTTTTTTTTTTTAATGGAGGGGCTGCTTTGAAAGGAGACTAGGGCAGAAGGTCCTGGCGAGGCAGGTGGCACACCCTGGTGCAGATGCAGCAGAACCGAGGGCTCTGGAACCAGGAAGCACAGGGAGAGAGGAAGGCCTGGCTGTGAGTGGGGAGGCCACTAACATGAAACTTAAGGCCAGGCCAGTGCAAACCCAGCCCTAAGCAGTGTCAATGTTATATTTAGATATACTGATGAATATAATAGATGATGCATATGAAAACTTTCACAAAGTTACATACATATACATATCACAGAGGGCAAGAGGTAGAAACAAATGTAATTGCCCTGACACATTTAATGTGCAGCTGGGAGACTTTCAACAGTGCTTAAGTAAGAAGGCCACATTTTAGATTTTCACAGGTATAAAGGTAACCGTTATAAGTTCTGTGCAAACAAATGACCTGAAAAATCAGAAAATGGTGATAATATCTGGGAAACACTGAAATGAATTGATTTTCTCCTTTTACACAGCAGGGGTTAATAGTCTGTTAGGAGTTGATAAATGAGGAAATAGATTCTGAAAATGTTACTAAAAGCTATAAAGATGGCAACCACGAAAAATAAGCAGAAGAATTAACTTTCCAAATTTCCCAAAGGAAACCCATTCCCAAAGAAAAAGCAGACCAAGGAGCAGAAGGCCGAAAGCAATGGGAGTTTGGAAGTGGCAATATGACACAAGAGGACGTCAAGGGACTAGGGTCAGACGTGGATCACAGCAGCAAGTGCAGGTAAGAAACATCCACCAGTTAAAACAAGATTCTCAGAGTAAGAGTAAAACAACTAAAGCGCACGTGTATGATCAGGTGACATTTACAAGACATTCAGAAATGTGTAATCAACTAATCCAGGAACATGTGGCAAAGCCATCCAGACAAAGGCAAGCAAGAGGGAGCTGGGATGGCAACGTGAGTGTCGGAGAGGCTGTGACCCGGATGAAGAAGCCCCAAAGAAGACGAGGAGCCACATAGGGAGGAGAGAGGAGCTGAGCCCAGGCAAGGCTCTGCCACTTAGGCACCAAAAATGGAGACTTCCCCATGTTCAAAACCTAAGGAAAAGCAGCAACTAGACCCCTGCACCTGAGTCTTAACTGGACTCCCCCGCAGCAGGGCCAGGAGCAAGGTGTGGGACAAGGGAGCCTGGGAGGCACGGAACGGGAGGGGTAAGAGGCCACCTGCAGTGAGCTGTTGAGTGGGCCACCTGTGTGGCATCGCTGCTCAGCCTCTCCAGGCCTTTGGCCAAACACTGAAGTTGTCCCTTTGAGGTGGGAGGCTGCGGCATTGGCGTCCAACCCCATTTTCCAGGGCTGGAGGGTTGCTCCCCACTCCTGCTTGCCAGGGTTTTGGAGAATGCCTGAGGCAGGAGGGCAGAGGCAGGAGTGTGGCTGCGGGCACCGGAGATGCCTGCTTTAAAGGGGAAGCTCCCTGTCTCTGCTCACCCAAGAAGCCAAGTGAGCAGAAGCAGGTGAGCCTGTAGAGGAGAGAGTGACACGTTCTCAGGAGGATGTGCAGCTGCCATAGCCCAACTCCACCCTGTAAACAAGAAACACAGCTTCTTCTCGCACCCTGTGAATTACCTACAGAAAATGACCATAGGCTTAGACACAAAACACAGCTCAAGGTGTTCTCAGGAGGTCACCTGAGACTGCAGAAGTCCTGGAGGAAAGAGAACAGAAACAAAAGTGTGGCTCTCTTCTAGCCACAGCATGCTATCAGCACAAGGCTCAGAGCAAAATTATCCACCATCAGTGTCACAAATTCTCAACAAAAATAGTCACTAAGTAAATTAATTATGAAATTAAAAAGCAGAAAAATGAAAACAAAATAAAGATGTGGAAAGCAGAAGGAGGGAAAATATAAACTAATGACATGTAAAAGATTAAAAAGTCATGTTAGTAAATAATTTCCAGAGATGCTTCTTTACAAAAATCCTATGAAATATACAGTATCAAAGTTAATTACATGAGGCAGACACATAGGAGAAATCTACAAACACAAAATCAGGAATTAAGAGAAGGAAATAAAAAATACAGACAGATTAAATATATTTTTCTCAGCACTATATAAATACTCTGAAAAGCTAGAAGAATTAGCTGATTATGTAAGAATATATACGTATATGTATATATGTGTATATATATATGCATACACACATATATGTACAGATAGAGGGGACCCAAATTTTATTTAGATGAGATTGAAAATCTAAGTCAACCAATTGCCATATACAGAACTGAGGAAGTTGTCCAGTGGTTACTTCTAAGTCACTATTGCCATACAAATGGCAAATTCTTTACTGAATTCTAGCAAAGCTTCAAAAAATAAATAATATGGAAGTTATTTAAACTTTTAGAAATTTTTCTCTTTCAAGTTTTCACCAAGTATAAGCAAAATATTACATACACACACATAAAAATGTATCTCATTTTTGAATACAGATGCAAAAATTCTACACAATATATTAACAAATAGGCTGAAAAGTTCATTAAAAAATACACTATGCTAAGTGTGATTCTTTCCAGGAACCAGAAATGATTCAATATTTGGAATGTAATTAATAAATTATACCTGTAAGTATGAAAACAGCAATTTTTAATGATTTTTAAAATACATTCTTGATAAAACTGTATAAAAATATCCAAAACACCAATAACTGACCCTTGTGGAAAAATCAATGAAGAAGGTGGTTCTCAGCAAAGGAAACACAAGTCCCAATAAATAGAATACAAAGTGTTCAAACCACGTGAAGTTAAATAAATGCACGTTACCAGGCCGATGATTCTCTCTTCCTCTGTGCGGCCGATCCACGGCGCGCTGGGCTGACGAGGAGGAGCAGGCGCGAGCACCTTACGCTCCTTTACTGGCCATGAGACTCTCTGTAACCTCTTTGGAGTGCGATTTGAGAGAATCTGTCACACTTTAAAATGTCCTTACTGTTTGTCTCAGCACTCTACATTTAAAATCTGACTCCGCACAAATACATGCCCCTAAGAACAAATATGTATTATAAAGATTTCCATTTTGTTATAATTACAAGTGCCTAGAACCAATCTAAGTATCTCTCATTATGGGAATGAGTAAATAATTTATGGAACATCTTTGAGATATTAGGAAAAACAATGGATTAGAATTATATCTCCAAAATATATTGCTAAATGAGAAAAGCAAAATGCAAAACGAGGTGTATATAATGCTACTGTGAGTGCCTTTTAAAGGGTAATTTACATATAGAAACACGCAGAGAAATACAGAGATATTTATACTGCCCAGTATAGACAAGATCTCTATGAGGACTGACAAAAACCTGTTAAGAAGCATGCCTCCCTCTGGGAAGGACAGAGCCTCTCAGGTAGCTTTTATGTATGTAGTGTTTTAAATTGTTTGATGTACTAACCATGCTGAGGTACTACTTTTTCAATAAAAATACAAGTATATATTCAGTATATACACATATGTACATACATATATATTACACGCATACATGCACACATATGTACGTCAATGCACACATACACATGCCGGTGTTACTGGGAGTGGGGATTGGGGGTTAGAAATGCCAACTTCCAGCCCCTGGGTTCAGACCCCAGCTGTGCCATCTGACGTAGGTTGCTAATCCCTCTGTGCTTGAGTGTTCTCATCTCGAAAATGAGAAAATTAAAAAGCACCTGCCTCCTATGATTGTGCAAGGATCAAGTTAATACATTACAGATGCTCAGGACAGTGTCTGGCTTGCAGTCATAGTTCAGGGGCAGCTGTTTTCACATTATTTTTGTTCTTGTTATTAACATTTGCCGGGTCCAGGTCTGATCTTCCCCTAGAGAGGAAGCTCCACGAGGCACCTATCCCCTTATTTCAGCTCCACAGCAGAGTGTCTGGTACACTGTAGGAAGATGGGAACGGCCTCATCATCCCTCTAGGTGACATGCGTTTGACAAATAACTGTTACACAGGTCTGACACGTCACACATCCGGCCACACCCTAGCTAAACAGGGACAGGCAGGACAGTCAGGGATCCTGCCCCTCCAGAATATAGAACCCAGTGCTGGACACTGATGAGGGAATCTGTGAAAATGCTTCTGTGGCTGAACTACCTGGGAGCATGTGACCCAGCCTCGGGAGTTAGGAGAGTCTTCTGTTCCTAGGAGGAAGGAAGGAAGGAAGGAAAAAAGGAAGGAAGGAAGGGACGGAGGGAGGGAGGGAAGGGAGGGAGGGAGGGAGGGAAGGGAGGGAGGGAGGGAGGGGAAGGAAGGGGAGGGGAGGGAGGGAGGAAGGCAGGCAGGCAGGCAGGCAGGTAGGCAGGCAGGCAAAACAAAGACATGCTTGTGGCCAGCTTATACCTGCCCACATAAAGACATAGGCACAGCATGAAGTATTAAATAACTTTTCGTGGTGTTGGTGCAGGAGCAAATAAATCCACCATGGGATAGGATAGAGGGTCCATGAACAATTCCAAACATGGTTTGGCACAGATGCAGGTGTCATTACCAACAAGTGGAGGAGAGTGGGCTATTCCATCAGCGATGCACGGACAACTGGATAGCCATATGGGAAGATAAAACTTTATCCCTTTCTCAAACCATACACAAAAATGAATTCCAGATGGCAGCAAGAGCTCAATGTTCTTTAAGACAAAACTTTAAAATCTTAGAGGAAAATGTCTTTTGTAATTCTTATTCTCACTTCTTAAATAAAACACTCAAGCACTAAACCTAAAGGAAATGAATGATATATTTCATTACCTCAAAATTTAAAACTTTATATAGCAAAGCCACCATAAATAATAAAGTGGAAGCTATTTTATCTGATAAAACCAATAATGACTTTCATGTAGAATATACAATTTCTGTAAATCAATAAGAAAAGGAAAAATACACTAGATAAGAGATATCAATATGCAGTTCAAAAACCTGGAAACTTAAATGCCCAAAAACACATAAGAAGAATTTAATCTCATTTATACTTAAAATAATAAGATAACCTTATTATCACATTTTTATCACACATCAATCAGATTATAAAAATTTTAAGGCAATACCAAACCTGAGTAAGGAGTAAAGAAAAGATAAGAAACCACACATTGCCAATGGGAGGGGAAATTGGCACAGCTGTACTTTTCTCCCCAAGACTGCACAATAATTAGCAAAGTTTAAATCACCTGTGATGCATGTCCCAGCCACTCATCCTCCAAATCCCCATGCCAGGGCAACGCTCACTATGCACTCATGGTGACATGCACAGGACTATCACACAGCATCACTAGTTACAGCAAATGATGGAGGCCACGACTGTGTCCGTCAACAGGAGAACCACCGGGACAGTCACAGAAATGAAGATGAGAATTAGACCACTAGTGCTCCTGGGCCTCCAGCTTGCAGACAGCAGATCCCGGGACTTCTCAACCTCAATATTTGTTGAGCCAACACCTACCTTCTCTCTCTCTCTCTCTCTCTCTCTCTTTCTCTCTCTCTCTCTCTCTGTCCCTGCACCATGTGAAGAAGGACGTGTTTGCTTCTGCTTCTGCCATGACTGTAAGTTTCCTGAGGCCTTCCCATCCCTGTGGGACTGTGCGTCAATTAAACCTCTTTTCACTGTAATTTACCCAGTCTCAAGCCATTCTTTATAGCAGGGTGAGAATGGACTGGCACACATGAGGAATCCAAAGTGGCCAGGCAGCAGGCTGAACCTCCAGTAGAATAATATATATATGTGAATATATATATATATGTATGTGTATACATACATATACACATGGCCTTGGCACTCTGTATTAGTCCGTTTTCATACTGCTATAAAGAATGGCCCAAGACTGGGTACTTTATAAAGAAAAGAGATTTAATTGAATCACAGTTCAGCATGGCTAAGGCAGCCTTAGGAAACTCACAACCAAGGCAGAAGGTGAAGGGGAAGTAAGATATCTCTTCACAACGCAGCAGGAAGGAGAAGTTCCAAGCGAAGAGGGGGAAGAGCCCCTTATAAAACCGTCAGATCTTGTGAGAACTCACTCACTGTCATGAGAACAGCATGGGGGAACCGCTCCCATGATCCAATCACCTCCACCTGGTCTTTCCCTTGACACAGGGAATTATGGGGATTACAATTAAAGATGAGGTGTGGGTGGGGACACAAAGCCTAACCATAGCATTCTCTTTCTCTGGAAAACCCTGACTAGTACTAACAGACCCACCCATCCTGGGGAGGGCCACCTGCACCTGCTTCACTCAGTCCACCACTTCTAGTGCAAATATACACATTTTTGGGAGTGTGCTGGAATCCTTCCTTGCAGTGATCCAGCCTCCCACTCCTTCAGGAGTTCTGGGTCTGTAACTGGCTCTCGTCTGGGACAGATGTGACTGAGGAGCTGGGAATCTGTTTCCCAATTCAGGTTAGGCTTTAGTCCACTTTGCCCAGCCCCCAACTGCTTACACAGACCGAGCAAGGGCTGAGCGGGCTTCCCAGCTTCACACTCTGGGGACGTTGGCCAGCAATATTAGGGGCTACCAGCCAGTGTGACTATATATCTTAATTTTCCACAAGTGTTTGAAAGTATCATGCACAGAGTCCCTTGGCTCCTTACTTCTGTAAGCATCTGCTGCAGATGCTTTGCATATCTCTGTAAATGGTTCATGGCATGCTCTGCCAGTGTTCTCTTTGTTACTGCATCAGGAGTCAGTGGTGTCTTGACATCTGATCAGATTAGACAGCCCATTCCAGAAACCCCAGACCAATTCAGAAAACCCATCCTCAGCGTTCTGACCCTCTAAAACCACTCTTGGTACCCAAATCTGTATTAGTCATGTTTCTCCAGAGAAACAGAACAAACAGGGTCTATTTATAGATACATAGAAAGAGATTTATTATGAGAAATTTGCTCACACCATTATGAGGGCTGATATATCCCACAATCTGCTGTGTGCAAGCTGGAGGCCCAGGAAAACTGGAGATGTCATTTCACTCCAAGCCCAGAGGCCTGAGACCCAGGGCCACTGAAGTCCCAAGGCAGGAGATGAAAGGCCCAGCTTACGCAGAGAAAGGGCAAACTCCCTCCTTCCACCTTTCCATTCTACTCAAGCCCTCAATGAACTGGATGAGGTCCAACCACACTGCGGAGGCCATCTGCTTGACTCCGTTCACTGATTCAAGTGCCAATTGTCTTCCAGAAACACCGTCCCAGACACACCCAGAAATCACATTTTACCAGCTGCCTGGGCATCTCTTAGCCCAGTCAAGTTGACATAAAATTAACCATCACAGTGGGCATCAACCAAGCCACTGTCAGCCTGAAGAGAAGGCAGCAGTTGGGGAAGGTTGCGTTTGCTCTGTCTGCCTGTGTGAGCCGGGGTGTCCACCTTCTCTTCCCATTGGACATTGGGGCTCCTGGTTCCCAGGTCTTGGAGCTATAGTGCCAGCTTTCCTGGGCGTCTAGCCTCAGACGGCCGATGCCAGGACTTCCCAGACTTCGGAATTGTGTGAGCCAACTCCTTTCTGTGGATAAAGGAATATATGTATATATAATTGTTTCCATTGGAGAACACTAGCTAATAAAACTGGTACTTTCAAAAAAGCCAGATGTGGCCTGGTGCGGTGGCTCACACCTGTAATCCCAGCACTTTGGGAGGCCGAGGTGGGTGGATCACGAGGTCAGGAGATCGAGACCATCCTGGCTAACACAGTGAAACCCCATCTCTACTAAAAATACAATAAATTAGCCAGGCGTGGTGGCAGGCACCTGTAGTCCCAGCTACTCAGGAGGCTGGGGCAGGAGAATGGCGTGAACCTGGGAGGCGGAGTTTGCAGTGAGCCGAGATTGCGCCACTGCACTCCAGCCTGGGTGACAGAGCGAGACTTCATCTCAAAAAAACAAGCAACAACAATAAAAAAGCCAGATGTGATGTACCTGTTAATAGGAACTGGAGTAAGTAGGTCTTTAGCATGAAGTTTTGTGCTAATCTGGCTAGGAGACATGTTCAGTGAGTACTGGGGCTGCAGGCCCCGGGAATGTTCTTTGCTTTGGTCTGTCCTCTCACTACCAGTTGCCTGGGCTACACCTGCAGAGTGAGAGGGTGTAGCTTGCATCTTTTCTGCTGTAATCCTCTACCAATGTCTGGAAGCCCCATTAGAGGAGCAGCGAATTGTGGGGAGGTGAAGTTTTGATAATCCTGTGATTAAGTCTCACTTCCTTAGTGGGTCAGTGTCTTTGGCTTGGCCTTTACAAGTGTTTCTTACCTTTCTTCCCCTCTTCAGTGAGACAAGAACCCAGGGGGAGCTGGAGTGAGCCCGCACCCTGCCCCCAAGTGCACAGGCTTCAGTGCCTTCCTTTCTGACTGCTGAGTAGGCATCTGTTATGGAGAACACTGGGCAGGTTTCAGAAAGGCTGTGTGGCCTTCCTCCTGCCCAAACATTAGAAAGGCTTCCTGAGCTCTTCACTACAGGAACCTGGTGGGGTTCCTGGAGGTAGATCCCACACAAGTGTGGAGTCCCCCTTAACCTGTAGTCCCCAGGAGTTTCCACGCTTGGCCTTGACAAGTCATCAAAATGACCGTGTGTGTGTTCCCACCCATGTGAGGCTGCAGTGGCTTCCGCCCAGGTGATCGGGCCTCAGCTGTGATTCTGTACATCCATCTGTCTTTCCAGATTGCAGGGAGGCAGTTTGTCCTGCCGCCTTAATTCTCAGATGGTGCAAGGAAAGTCATTGATTTTCCGTTTGTTCAGCCTTTTTCGTGTTGGCAGGATGGAAGTGATGACTTCTGAGCTATTTACATGGCAAAGCTAAACCTGGAACTCCTCCTTCGGGGCTCCGGTGAGGAGGGGACTATAGTCAGCTCTTTCTGGTGCATCTGACGTTCTTGAAGTTTGGGGCTTCTGCAATGAGCCCAGCATCCTGTAGACCAGCGTCCCTTCTCCACAACCCAGTGACTGCCACATAACGACCCAGAGGTCTTCTCTTCTCCAAGCTTCTCAAAGCTCACCTGTAGCCTCCAATAAGGCCCACGGCTGCGGGCAGTCAGGTCTGAGTATTGCCTGCAAGGTGCCTGACGCACAGCCCTCGTCAGTGAGTCCGGGGGAGGCAGTGGCTCTCACACGGCTTATGACGCACGGGGCATTTCTGCAGAATCCAGGGTGTTCAGGGCTGCATTCAAGCGTGCCCTGGATTTGAACCTCAATGTCTTTGTCTCTGGTCTCCACATGAATATTTATTGTGGGGAAAGCAAAGCCGGCACACCAGCCCCCCATTCACAGAATTCATCAACAACGGCTTTGTGAAATTTGACCTAGGAGCTGCGGATTGAGGAGGAATGAATGCGTGTCATTTTCCTAATCACAAAGGCTGTTATGAACAACGTTAAATGGGCTTTTATTCTTTTATTTCTGTGTGACCCAGAACCTTGGGAGAGCAAAGTGATGGTGAATTTGTTGCAAAATAAAATGCAAGCCAATCCACAGAGAGACTCATAGGAGGTGGCTTCCACACTGCGTTCAGGAGACTGGTCCTCATCCTGAATTTGTTCTGGCACTGATTGTAGGAGGGCTCACAGGCCTACCGGAAGAGCCCACCTGTCCCGAGGTGGGGCTCCGTGATCCCCCTTCATTCCCACGGGTGGGTGACCAGCAGGCCCTGGCCAGCAGCGTGGCTTGGAGAAGAAACTGAGTGCAGAGCCCTCCAGGACCTGGCAGGCCTCGTCTACGCCCCCATCTGCTCTGTGTCAGAACGGCTGTAAATCCAGCCAATCTGGGATGAGACACATTTCAGCCGCTTGTTTGATGTCCAGTAAGCAGCAGGTGGATCAATAAATGTCTCCTTCCTGCCGGCCCCATGTCATCACCCACGTGCACCCCAGGGCTCTAGGTCAGCTGCAGCGCCATGACTGCAGCCACCAGGAGTATTCAGAAGGCCCCCAGCTCATGTCCCCTCCTGGCACTGGCTTCAGATTCGCTGCCTCTTCTACCCACAGTGAAGGGACCCTCCCCACTTCCCACTCCCGGAGAACTGTTGTATGTGCAGGCAGAGCTGAGAGCAAAGCCTTTCTTTCTGGGACATCTTTTCCCTTGGAGGGTCCACTCTCAAGTTTTCCTCCGGACTCCCCCTTCCCTTGCACTCTTCCTTCCACAGGGCAGCCCTTCAGAGCAGAGAGTTTTAGTGGAACCCTCTCTGTCTCTCTCTGTCTGTCTCTCTTTCTCCTAGACACACACACACAAATACACAACCCACTTCTCTCTTAGGAAACTCCTCAACCTCAGTGCCTCTCCACTGAGATGGGTCCCAAGCGCCCCTGGGCCCAGGCACCCAGCCTGCCCTTGCCCCCCCTTGGATGAGGAGCCCCGGAGCTGAGCACAGACCCTGCCCTGGCGCCTCAGGCTGTGCATGTCCCTGTGACCCCCTGACCACCTGTTCACAGAGTGAGTGCCTGCTGTGTGCCTGGCTGTCACTGTGCCAGAACAGCACCAGAGACCCTGGGTCCCTGCCCCTCCGAGGGGCCCAGAAGCAAGCAGGAGTGTAACCAAGCCAGGAGGGGGCTGGCCCTGGGGGTGGAGAGCTACCAGAGCTGTTCCTAACCAGGAGGAGCACATTTCCTGGGGGTGAGAGAGGGCAGGCCCCATGAAGGGCAATAGAGGGCAATTGTGTGGCCCCCGTGTCCCGTGGCCAGAGAGGTGCTTCCTCCGTGGGAAGGTGCCTGAGCCTGGAGGGCCTCGATGTCCAGCCTGCCCCGCATCCAAAGGGGCTTCATTACAGAAACTCACCGACGGCTCACGGAGGACTCAGCCTCGAGTGTGAGGACCCATGTCCCTGTCTGGAGTGAAACCACTTGTGTGTCCCCTGAACCTGTAAGCCAGGGGCACTCGATGTCCAGGGTCTGTCAGGACCTCGCATGAGCAGGGTCAGGGGGCAGCACCTGGCTCCAGGACGCAGGACTCTTCTGAAACCTGATCCATCTTGAAAAGGAGGTTTATGGCGACTTAAATTCCACTGTGTTAAGATAACATATTTCTCAAAAATTAACTGGCCGTGGTGGTGCGTGCCTGTAATCACAGCTACCTGGGAGGCTGAGGCAGTAGAATCACTTGAACCCAGGAGTCGGAGGTTGTAGTGAGCCGAGATCATGCCACTGCACTCCAGCCTGGCAACAGAGTGCGACTCCATCTCAAAAAATAAAAATAAAATAAGAAAGTAGCTGCCAGGCTTATGAAGGAATGAACAGGCCCCTACATGCCGCAGCCACTCTGCAGCTTTTGTGAACCACTGCTTTAGAGATGAGTCTTTGGACCAAGGAAGCCGCTGAGCTCCAGCTGGGAGCTTCCTGCCGCCTTGGTGGGATGAGGGCAGCTGGTCCTGAAGCCATGGAAACCCAGGCCATTGTCCTTGCATCTGTGGTGGAGGCTTCTGTCGCGGGCCCCACCGTGCTCTGACCGGCAGCCTGCCCAAAGCTGGCTACTCACCCCCAGCTACGAGGGGCTCCCCGCTGCACCCTCGTCAGGAGGATCACTCTTCCGCAGTGGGAGCTGGCAGCCGAAAGATGCCTGGGAGTCACACACACACATGCACTTCCGAGGGATGCAAGTCCTCAAAAGCCCGGCCGTGGCCCCCAGGCAGTTTCTGCCTCACAGTTCCCTCAGAATCAGGCTGAGCCCAGCATCCTCACGTCAGTATCCAGACCCCTCAATGTCATACTCAAAGCCACAGGCTCATTTTACCCCTAAATGTCCTTCCCAGCATTTCCCATCTGGGCACCGGCACAGCTCCCCCAGCTGTCCTGACGTGTACAGCCACCACTGCCCCAAATTTCTTTATGGATTTATTAGCCAAGTGCTTATTCCAAGACACAATAGCTTAGTCTTAACCAGTTTTGTGTTTTACTTGATAGACCCCTCAAGCCTCTTTCAATCAGCAGCTTACCCTCAGAGCCTCTTCTTTTCCTTACAGTTTATCTTTTGTAAACACTCGGTTGTTTGAGCTGGAGGGTTTGCCAGTGCCTGGATATTGCTCATGTCAGAGGATGGGCCATCAGCAGCCAGACCTGGAGGCTTCCCCTGGCTCGGGGTCCACCTCTTGGGCACAACCCAGGGTGTCTCTCCCAAGAAGAGGTGCTGTTTTCATTCTAGCAGTTATGGACGTTCCACACCGAGATGTGACAATTCACTGGAAAGTATCCTAATACTACTGTTTTGTTTTCCTTTAATAGCTCAATACATTTTTGTTTTAGAGATGAAGTCTCCCCTTGTTGCCCAGGCTGGATTACAGGCACCCGCTAACACACCTGGCTAATTTTTTTTTTTCCCAGTAGAGACGGGATTTCACCGAGTTAGCCAGGATGGTCTCGATCTCCTGACCTCGTGACCTGCCTGCCTCAGCCTCAAAGAGTGCTGGGATTACAGCGTGAGCCACTGTGCCCAGCCCTAATTTTTTTTATTTTTGGTAGAGACAGGGTTTTGCCATGTTGCCCAGACTGGTCTGAACCTCACGGGCTCAAGCAACTCACCTACCTTGGCCTCCCAAAGTGCTGACATTACAGGCATGAGCCACCGCGCCCGGCCTGAATAAGTTTTATAAGGAGACTCTTCCTTGCGTCCACATGCAGTTATTCTGTGATACAGGGCACGGAGTTGGCTCTCTGCAGATCAGTGCTGGATGTGTCACTTGATGTATCTAATTTTTAAGATAATGAATCTTTTCCTGTATCCACCAGGTGCTCCATGCATTTTGTTCTGATGCCATCATTTGATTGATTCAAGCAGACATGATGGGTTTCAATCAACTGCAGTCCTCATCCTGGTTGGGGCATAAATCATATCATCATCGGACAGTGGGGTCCCTTCGAGTTGGCTCCCGAGTCTTTGATGGCTTCCTCGCTTTCTGGGTTGTCAGGAGGTTCTAGGCCTGTCCAACCCTCAGATCTCAGTGGGCAAGGCTGGCTTTGGGATGTGCCCACCTTAGAGTTTTCCAAGTTCTCTTTAAGAATTCTGTGCTGGTGGGGTGCCCAGGCCCGGGCCAGGCTGTCCCTGGGTCTCTGCTCCCAGACGTGCCCTCTTCAATATTCCAAGCCTCCTTCCACTAAAAAAAAAAAAAAACTAATTACTCTAATTTTGTGTAGGATGTGGGGAAAATGCTGAAACTGTGCTGCTATTGCCAGTGCCACCTTTCCAGATATGAGGCTTTATTTTTTTTTTCATGTCTCGTCATTAAAAGACTCACATGTTTCCTGGCTTTTGTCCCAATTAAAAGGAAAGTGTCACATGAATAAGGACGCATTTTTCAGAGTACTTCCAGCGCTCGGCGCATGATGACCTGCAATAAACATTTACTAAGTGAATGAGTGGGTGCCTACTGAGTATCCTATGTAAATGACACATACATTCTCTCCTTTAATCTTTCCAGTGGCATAACAAAGTAGGTATTATCATTTTACCCCATTTTAGAAGCGAGGAAACTGGTGTTTAAAGAGGCAACAGCTGCCCAAGATAGACTATCCAGTGGTGAGGCTGGGGCACTGGCTCCAGAAATGCTCTTCAAACACAAGCAGAGCCTCCCGTGGCCCCGTATCCCCCAAGCAATTCAACACCAAGGGGGAAGACAGGACGTTTGTCTGCAGACAGGGCATCATTCCAATACAGTGGATCTAGGTATGTAGGGATCTAGGTACGCAGTGGATCTAGGTATGTAGGGATCTAGGTACGCAGTGGATCTAGGTACACAGGGATCGAGATAAAGAGTGGATCTAGGTACGCAAGGATCTAGGTACACAGGGCTCTAAGT
Source organism: Pongo abelii (assembly GCF_028885655.2). NCBI lineage: Eukaryota > Metazoa > Chordata > Mammalia > Primates > Hominidae > Pongo > Pongo abelii. The sequence goes on along the minus strand of NC_085929.1, from coordinate 55,573,755 downwards.
ACGCAGGCATCTAGGTACGCAGGGATCTAGGTACGAGGTGGACCTACGTATGCAGGGATCTAGGTACGCAGTGGGTCTAGGTACGCAGTGGATCTAGGTACACAGGGTGTGGGGAGTAGAGAAGTTCTTCAAAGTTTCCTAAATCCATAAAAAGTGTATCGTCCCCTGGTCAAAGGTTTGAATGTGCATATTCCAAGGTGGCTCCAACTTGTTCCAGCCAGTTGAGATAAGGCTAAATGGGCCCCGGATCCAGGTGCCTGACATTCCTTATTCAGGAACCCCTCTGACCTCTTATCACTAACTTCCTCCTTTCTTTGCCCAGGCTGGAGTGCAGTGGGGTGATCTCGGCTCACTGCAAACTCCATCTCCCGGGTTCAAGAGATTCTCCTGCCTCAGCCTCCCGAGTAGCTGGGATTACAGGTGCCCGCCACCACATCAGCTAATTTTTTGTATTTTTAGTAGAGACGGAGTTTCACCATGTTGGCCAGGCTGGTCTTGAACCCCTGACCTCAGGTGATCTGCTCACCTTAGCCTCCCAAAGTGCTGGGATTACAGGTGTGAGCCACTGCTCCTGGCCCAACCTTAAGTTTCTTACTTAGGTAAATGTCTCATCTTCACACGCTGTAAAAATGGCCAATAAAAAATAACTTTAAATGATCCCTAACTTTGTCTAATATCTCATTTTAAATAAGTAATCTAAACAAACTGTTTAAATAAATTGAGGAAACATAAATAAAATAAGTGGTTATAAAAAAATTTCTATATAGTTCAAAATCTAAAAATTATTATAAATGTTTATTGGACATCTGGGTTATTTCTAATTAAAAGAGGGTTATGATATGGAAAAACTTGTTTCTAAGAATTGTGGGATTGTTCTCATCCATAAATTACTAATATCTGAAAGATAATTCAAGATTTCTTACTTCCTAGGGTTTCACTAAAATTTAAGGCTACTATAAAACAGAATTCTAACTAATATATAATTCTGCATGTAAAATATACCAAAAAGTGTTCTTACTGAAAAGAAAATTATTTTGTCTAATTCAGAAGTTATCTAAATATTTATTCAAATTATAGACTTAAAAAGGTTATTTATGAAACAAAGTAACAAGTAAATGAAAAAGATATAAAATTTATAAATATAAAAAAATTTTTAATTTAAAAAATTGAAATAGATAATTTTATATAAAATTTTACATAATAAATGTCTGTCCTAAGATAAAATGACTGATTATTTTAAAAAGAAAAAATATAAGACAAATCAAAAAGTTCAAATATGTGATAGCCTAAGTTGTGATAAAGTATGTAAAAAGAAACCGTAGAATTTAAACTATGACGTCAGGGGCACAAAACACTCAGAGAAGTGCAAAAAAGAATATTTCTATTAGGTTCTTACATTCCACTGGAAATGGTACAATATTCAAGGTAAATTATGCTAATTTAAGGATGTAATCCCTACAGCAAGCAGGGATTACATTCGATAAAAAACAAGGGGAAAAGGGAAAATAAAACATTAAGATGTTTGTTTTTTCTTCCTGCCGTGGTGGGGTAGTAAGGACTGATTTCATCCTCCTGTCCTAGACAACTAGAAAACCAGGCAAAATATGGGAAAGCACAGTGTTCAGACATTGGACAGTGGCCACGTAGAACAGCATTCCCCAGAGAAAGAAATCAAATCACGTCGAGTCCTGTTTCTACGACCCTGGCTTTCTTTCTGGAGAGACTTTTCAAGTAGAGACAGATGGTCTTCCTGAGTTTAGGAGACAGAATTTGGCATTTGGGGAGACCAAGGTGGACAGAATGAGGCAAAATAGCAAATAAGAGGTACCTGTACAAAGACACACTGCGAGAAACGGGCAGTGGGAGCCCCTCCATCCAGCCTTTGCTGCACGTTTGGGGAAGCCACAGAGGCTGGGACAAAGCCACTAGAGAGGTGAGACAAAACCACCTCTGCAGCCCACGGAGGGCTGGGTGCCGACAGTGTGCTACCAGCCAGAGCAGAACGATCTCCGAGCACACAGAGCTCCCAAGGGTGTTGCTCAGTAGTGAAGCTGAGTCGGCCCTAGATGGGGGATTGTCCTGGACATGTCTGGACAAAAGTTAAAAGAAAGCCTGGAAAATAGACAAGTGATTTCAAGTAATTTAACTGCAACTCAGAACATATCCCAACAATATTTAAGGAATACAGCAAAATACAGTGAAAAAAAAGCAAATCCATAACGTCCAACATTTAACACTTTCCTTGCTTCTTTGCATATCTTGTATTTTTTAATCAAAATTTGAGCATAAATACAGGTATGGAACCAAGACAATAGAATCTGCACTCAGGGTGTTAAAAACAGCTGCTATGAATATACTACACAGGTTTAAGAAGATAAAACAAAACATGAGCACCATTCGGAGAGAAACAGAAGATATGTAAAACAACCTAATAAAACATCTAGAGATGAAAAACACAATGTCTCAAAAGAAAAAAGTTACCCTGTGGGATTAACAGTTAAACATTACAAAAATAGTATTAGGGATCTAATGGCAACAATAAAAAACAAAACACACACAAAGACTAAATAAGAAATGAGCAAGAAATCAATAACTTCTGAAATAATACCTAGGGCCTTAATATATATGTAATTGGAGTATCAGAAGTGGGAGCAGAGGTGGAGGACAGCCAAAATATCGTAAGTAGTTATGCTAAAAATATTCCAAATTGATGAAAAATATAAACTCAAATATCTAAGAGGTTCAACAAAACTAAGTCTAAGAAATGAAGTAAAGTACATGAAGGCACATTACTCAGATAATAAGCAGTCAACGGTATTAAAAACAAAGAAAATTTTTGACCAAATTCATTATAGATGCCAATATGTTAAAAATATATTTAGCAAAATGAATCCACATGTATCTTTAAAAATATAAATATAATTATCAAGTGAGATTAATATCAGGAATGCAAGGTTGGTTTAATATTAGAAACTCAATTAATGTAAGTTGCTATATTAATGGAGTAAAAGCAATATGATTATCTAAATGTGATGCTAAAAAGATATTTGCCAAAATTTAATGTATATTCATCAAGCAAGCAAACAACAAAAATCTCAGCAAACAAACAGTAGTAGGAAACTTATTTAACTTGATAAAGTATATATTCAAAAATTCTACAGCTAGCATAATACTTAATAAAAAGAATCATGAAAATTCCCTAAGATTGTGAAAAAGGATAGGATATTGATTTCATCATCTTCTCTTCAGGTTAGAGCTAATGTGATGAGGCAAGAAATCAAAGGTTCACCAACAGGAGAAAAATAAGTAATATCTTTTATTTGCACATGACATGATTGTCTCTGGAGAAAATTTCAAGAATCTACAAACATAGCTATTCTAATTAATAAGTGAGTTTAGTGAGGTTACTATTTCTAAAGTCAGTATACCAAAATCATTGTAATTCCAAATGCTGGTAACAAACAATTGAAATTGAAATTTCAAAAAAATCTATTAATGATAGTATTAAATATTTTATTGTAAATATTAAATATGTACCTATTAAATATGTACATGTAGTTTTTATATACATAGTGAAATGATTACTAAAGTCAAGCAAATTAACATCCAGATCACCTCACATAGTTACTTTTTTTGTGTGAGTGTTCAGAGCACCTAAAATCTACTCTCTTAGCAAATTTCTGATACAGAGTACAATGTTATTAACTATAATTTTCATGCTGTATATTAGATCTCTAGACTTATTCATCTTACATAACTGCAACTTTCATCTTAGCAACACCCCCCTCCTTACCCTAGTAACCACCATTCTACTCTGTTTCTATACATTTGACATTTTTAAGATTCCACATATAAGTGAGATCATGCAGTAATTTTTGTGTGTGTCTGTCTTATTTAATTTAGTATAATATTCTCCACGTTCATCCACGTTGTCACGAAGAGTGGGGCCTCCTTCATTTTTAAGGCTGAATAATATTCCATAAATTTATATATATATATACAATAAAGAATTGTATACCACAATTTCTTTATTCATCATCAGCAGGCACCTAGGTTGATTGCACTTCTTGTATTTCTTGCACAAGCATTTATTGTAAATAATGTTGTCATGGACACGAGAATGCAGATGTCCCTACAAGGGGCTGATTTCATTCCTTTTGGGTATATACCTAGAAGAGTGATTGCTGGGTCATATGGCAATTCTATTTTAATTTTTGGAGGAACCTTCATACTGTTTTCCACAATGGCTGTACCAATTTGCATTCCCACCAACACTGTGCAGGGTGTCCTTTTCTTTACACCTTCAACAACACTTGATATGGCTTGCCATTTTGATAATAGTTGATATGGTTTTGTTATGTCCCTACCCAAATCTCATCTTGAATTGTAGCTCCCATAATTCCCACATGTTGTGGGAGGGACCCAGTGGGAGACAACAGGATCATGGGGGCGGTTTCCCCCATACAGTTCTCATGGTAGTGAATAAGTCTCATGGGACCTGATGGTTTTATAAGGGGTTTCCCCTTTCGTTTGGCTCTCATTCTCTCTTGCCTGCTGCCATGTAAGATGTGCCTTTGTTTCTCCTTTGCCTTCCTCCATGATTGTGAGGCCACCCCAGCCATGTGAAACTGTGAGTCCATTAAACCTCTTTTTTTTTTTTTAAATAAATTGTCCAGTCTCAACTATGTCTTTACTAGCAGTGTGAGAACAGACTAATACAATAGTCATCCTAACAGGTGTGAGAGTTACTATAAACTTCTCTATTAGTAGTATTATTCCTGCTGTATTCCATAAGTTTTCATAAGTTATGTTTCGGTTTTTGTTTGTCTTAAGATTTTTTTTTTTCAAGATGGAGTCTTACTCTGTCACCCAGGCTGGAGTGCAGTGGTGTGATCTAGGCTCACTGGAACCTCTGCCTCCTGGGTTCAAGTGATTCTCCTGCCTCAGCCTCCTGAGTAGCTGGGATTACAGGTGCCTGCCACCATGCCTGGCTAATTTTTGTACTTTTAATAAAGATGGGGTTTCGCCATGTTGGCCAGGCTGGTCTCAAACTCCTGACCTCAGGTGATCCACCTGCCTCGGCCTCCCAGAATGCTGGGATTATAGGCATGAGCCACCGTGCCTGGTCTGTCTCAGGATATTCTTTAAATTCTTTTTTAATTTCTTCTTTGACCCAGTGGTTCTTCAAGAAAGTGTTGTTTAGTTTCCATGTTTTTATGAATTTCTCTAATTTGTTGGTGTTATCAATTTCTAGATTAATTCCGTCATTGTCAGAAAAATTATAATTCCAACCTTCTTAAATTTGTGAAGACTGCTTTTTGACCTAATATGTGATCTACCTTGGAGATCCACCTTGGAGAACATTCTGTGTGCACTTGAGAAGCACGTGTGTCTGCTGCTGGCAGACACTTCTGCATAGGTCTGTTAGGTCCATTTGGTCTGTAGTGTTGTTCAAGACTCTTGATTTCTTTTTTTTCTGTTTGGCTATTCTAGATATTATTGAAGTGAAGTCTTGAAGTCTCCTGCTATTATTAGATTACTGTTAAATTCTCCTTTCATATCTGTCAGTATTTGTCTTATATACGTAGGTGGTCTAATGTTGGGTGCATATACATTTACAATTGTTATATCTTCCTGTTAGGTTGACCCTTCTACCGTTCTGTAATGACTCTGTCTCAAGAGACAGTTTTTGACAAAAAGACTAGCTTTACTGATACAATGATAGCCATTCCCTCTTAGTTTTTTGTTTCCATTTGCATGGAATATCTTTTCCACCCCTTCACTTTTAGCCTATGTCTGTCCTCAAACTAAAAGTGAGTTTTGTGTAGACAGCATACAGTTGTATCTTGTCTTTTTTTTCATGTAGTCATTCTGTATCTTTTTATTGGGGAATTTAATCCATTTCCATTTAAAGTCATGTTGATAAGGAAGGTACTGCCATTGCCATTTTATTAACTGCTTTTCGTTTGTCTTGTAGTTCTTTCATCCCTCTTTTTCTTGCTTGTTTCCTTTTGTATTTCATTGTTGTTTTGTATTGATAGGTTTTCATCCCTTTCTCTTATTTTTTTAAAATTATTATGCTTTAAGTTCTGGGATACATGTGCAGAACATGCAGGTTTGTTACATAGGTATACATGTGCCATGGTGGTCTGCTGCACCCATCAACCCATCATCTACATTAGGTATTTCTCCTAATGCTCTGCCTCCCCTTGTCCCCCACCCCGCAACAGGCCCTGGTGTGTAATGTTCCCCTCCCTGTGTCCATGTATTCTCATTGTTCAACTCCCACTTAGGAGTGAGAACATGCGGTGTTAGATTTTCTGTTCCTGGGTTAGTTTGCTGAGAGTGTTGGTTTCCAGCTTCATCCATGTCCCTGCAAAGGATAGAAACTCATCCTTTTTTATGGCTGCATAGTATTCCATGGTGTATATTGTAAGAATTAAAGAAAGAGGAGAGAAACATGAAGGGCAGCTTGACAGTTAACAGGGACAGGTTGATTTTGAATAAACCTGAGAGGGGTGGCTGGCCGAGTTAGATTAGAGCCACATTTTCTTACAGGCTAAGAGTTTTTAAGGATTTAGGGTGGGAGAGTTTCTTAGAGGCTTGGACTGTTTCTATGTTTTTTTGTTGTGCTTATTTGGGAGGGAGAATTGTGTGTCTGTTCCCATACATCTTTCTGCAGCTGCAGGCATACTCCCAGAGTTTGCTTTTAGCTTTTCTATCTTAGTGCACCTGAAGGGAAAGGAATGTGCCTATTAAGCCCCACTGTTTTACTGGGGCCCATTGTATGAAGGTGAAGTTCAGCAGTTACTTAAGAGGCCTTCTTCATACCTCCTTCTGTGCCTGAACTGTCTTATCTGTGTTTTACTGTCTGCTCTTTCTGGCTGCTTGTCGTCAGAAGAAAAGTGATTTTCTTCAAATGGATGAGGCTAGAAAAGGAGCTGGAATTTAAAGTGGTGGTGTTTGTCCGAGATGATGGTGCTCCAGATCTATCACATATGTGCCATATTTTCTTTATCCAATCTATCATTGATGGGCATTTGGGTTGGTTCCAAGTCTTTGCTATTGTGAATAGTGCTGCAATACACATACGTGTGCATGTGTCTTTATAGTAGAATGATTTATAGTCCTTTGGGTATACACCCAGTAATAGGATTGCTGAGTCAAATGGTATTTCTGGGTCCAGATACTTGAAGAATCGTCACACTGTCTTCCACAGTGGTTGAACTAATTTACACTCCCACCAACAGTGTAAAAGCGTTCCTATTTCTCAACATCCTCTCCAGCATCTGTTGTTCCCTGACTTTTTTGTGATCACCATTCTAACTGGTGTGAGATGCTATCTCATTGTGGTTTTGATTTGCATTTCTCTAATGACCAACAATGATGAACTTTTTTTCATATGTTTGTTGGCCACATAAATGTCTTCTTTTGAAAAGTGTCTGTTCATATCCTTTGCCCACTTTTTAATGTGGTTGTTGTTTTTTTCCTGTGAATTTGTTTGAGTTCCTTGCAGATTCTGGATATTAGCCCTTTGTAAGATGGATAGATTGCAAAAATTTTCTCCCATTCTGTAGGTTGCTTGTTTACTCTGATAGTTTCTTTTGCTGTGCAGAAGCTCTTTAGTTAAATTAGATCTCATTTGTCAATTTTGGCTTTTGTTGCCACTGCTTTTGGTGTTTTAGTCATGAATCTTTGCCCATGCCTATGTCCTGAATGGTATTGCCCAGGTTTTCTTCTAGCGTTTTTATGGTTTTAGGTCTTACATTTAAGTCTTTAATCCATCTTGAGTTAATTTTTGTATAAGGTGTAAGGAAAGGGTCCAGTTTCAGTTTTCTGCTTCTGGCTAGTCAGTTTTCCCAACACCACTTATTAAACAGGAAATCCTTTCCCCATTGCTTGTTTTTGTCAGGTTTGGCAAAGATCAGATGGTCATAGATGTGTGGTGTTATTTCTGAGGTCTCTGTTCTGTTCCATTTGTCTATTTATCTGTTTTGGTACCAGTATCATGCTGTTTTAGTTAGTGTAGCCTTGTAGTATAGTTTGAAGTCAGGTAGCATGATGCCTCCAGCTTTGTTCTTTTTGCTTAGGATTGTCTTGGCTATACGGGCTCTTTTTTGGTTCCATATGAAACTTAAAGTAGTTTTTTTCTAACACCCCTTCATGCTGAAAACACTCCATAAACTAGGTATTGATGGACTGTATCTCAAAATAATATGAGCTATTTATGACAAACCCACAGTCAATATCATACTAAATGGGAAAAGCTGGAAGCACCCTCTTTGAAAACCAGCATAAGACAAGGATCCCCTCTCTCACCACTCCTTTCTCTTATTTTTAATACTTAAGTATTAATTTAACAAACTATGTGTAAGATCTATACACTGAAAACTAAAAACATTGCTTAGAATAATTTAAAAGCACTGTATTAGTTTTCTATCTTGGCCATAACAAATTACCCCAACCTACTGGCTTGAAACAACACATTTATTCTCTTACAATTCTGTAATTTCAAAATCCAACATGACATGAGTCTCACTGAGCTGAAGTCGAGGTGTTGGCAGGGCTCATTTCTTTCTGGAGATGCTGAGTAGAGTCTGTTTTCCTGCTCTTTCCAGCTTCCAAAGCCTTCCTACATGTCCTGGTTCATGGCCCGTTCCTCTATCTCTAGAGCCAGAAGCTACTTCTCTGTCACCGTTCTTCCATGGTCTCATCTCCCTCTGACACAGCTGGGCAAGGTTCTCTGAATTTAAAGATGTGTTTGATTAGATAGGGCCCGCCTAGGTCCTACGTGATCCTCTCACTACCTCAAGGTTCTTCATGGCATTTGCAAAATCCCTTCTCCTGTGGAAGACAGCACAGCCACAGTTTCCAGGAGACTAGGACTTGGGCTTTGGAGGGGGTGGGCAGTGGTGTTTTTCTGCCTGGAACAAATACCTGAATAAATAGAGAGATAAACCATGACCATAAATTGGAAGAATAAATAGTATTAAATTACCAGTTCTCAACAAATTCAATTACAGATTTAATGCAATAACAACCAATATCACAGTGGGATCTATTCATAGAAATTAATAAGCTGATGCTAACGTTTATGAAAAAGCAAAGGAACTACATGAACCAAACCGATTTTGAAAAGAACAAAGTTGCAGGCTTACATGAACTGATTTCAAAACTTACTATAATGCAACAGGGAAGTGTTGGTGTAAAGACAGACACAGGGATCAATAGAACTGAAGTCCAGAAACTGACCCTAAGAAATATGGTCAATTGATTTTTGACAAACGTGTAAAGATAATTTAATAGGAAAACACAATATTTTGAACAAATAGTGCTGCAAATAATGTATATTCATATGCAACATGGTGAACTACAACCCTGACTTCACACGATATGCACAAATTAACTTCAAATAGATAATAGAACCAAATGTTAAAACTACCAATATTTTGAATATAGAATCACTTTAAGCAAGTATTTCTTAATAAGCTATTAGAAACTTGAACTACAGAATTTTAAAAAAAGGATAAGTGAGATTTCATCAAAATTAAAATGTTTGCTCTTCAAACCACCCAAGAAACTGAAAAGGCAAACCACAGATTGGTTTTTCACAAAATAGTTGAAAAAGCAAATATAAAAGCCTTGTATCCAGAATATATGCAGAACTCTCACACTCAATAATAAGATGGCAAACAAAACATTTAAGAAATGGCCAAAACATGTGAACAGATGCTATACTGAAGAAGGTAAACGTGGGGTTAATAAGCATATGAAAAGATGCTCAACATCATTCAACTTTAGAAGAATGCAAATTAAAACTACAATGAGATACCACTTCATGCCCATTAGAATGGTTGAAATTTAAAAGACTGAAGATACGAAGTATTACTAAGGATGTGAAGAAATTAGAATTTTCATACATTGCTAGCAGAAATGCAAAGTGAGACAGGCAATTTGGAAAACGGTTCAGCAGTTTTTTGTAAAGCTCAGGGCATGTTGTCACATGACTTAATAATTTCCATCTTAGGTATTTATCTAAGAAAAGTGAAAACATACACCCACATAAAGGCTTGCACATGAATATTCATGCAGCTTTATTCAAAGTAGCTGTAAAAAATGCCCTTCAACTGATGCATACATAAACACATTGTGGTATATCTGTACTAAGGAATACTAGTCTGCAATAAAACAGAGTAACAATATTTACCAAGGCCCACACTAGAGCATGGATAAATCTCTGTATCATTATGTTAAGTGAAGGAAGTCAGACACAAAACCAATACCAAATGAAAGAATTCTAGAAGGGTCAAAGCTAGAGAGCAAAAGGAGAGCCGCATGATGGGTGCTGTACAGGGGGTGTGGAGTCACTGGAAGGCAAGAGTAACTTTTGGAGCTGTTACAAATGTCACATGTCCTGACTGTGGTGGTAACAAAATTTATAGATTTATATACCTTGAAATGATGCATTTATTGCATATTAAACATATTGTAATGTAATGAAACTAAAAGAAATGGTTATTTTTGGTTTGCCAGTGAAATTGGGCAACCAATGGAACCAAACAACAAAAATAAGTCAGTAGAAGAAGGAAAAGAGCAGCAAAATATACTCAATCAAGAATGAAGCGACAAAGATAGAACCAAGAACATATGGGATACATTGAAAACAAAAAGATAGTAGGCAAATCAAATCAAGTGTAACTTTACGTATAAATGGTCTAAGTGCCCTAATTAAGTCAGCGACAGTTAGGATGGATGAAAAGAAAGACGTAATTATATTCTATTTATAAGACATACAATTTAAATACAAAGAGCCAGATAAATTAATAAAAAGTAAAAACGAGTCGAAGATGCACAATGAAAACACGAGTGGCTGTATTCGAAGTGGACTTTAAGACGAGAAGTAGTATCAGATAAAAGGAGGAACATTTTAAAATGAAAAATAAACAAATTCATTCAAAAACAATAGTTTTTAAAGTGCATGCAGAGAGAGAGAAAAAGTGCTTTAAATACCCGAAGCAAAAAATCAACAGAATTAGAAAGAAAATAGATCCACAATTACAGAGGGGCTTTTAAGAGTCCTCTCTTGGAAATTAATAGATCATAAATATAAAAATAATAGTAGAAAAATGAGTGAGGTAAAGAAGATGTGACCAGCTCTATCAACCCACTTCGACTAACTGGCGCTTGTGGAACACTGCAGACCCAAACTGTGGAATATGCATGATTTTTAAGTGCTCACAGGATAAACTTCCAAATTCACCGTAAACTGAGCCTTGAAACAAGTCTCAGTGAAGTTCAAAGGACTGAAATTGTACAAATTATATTTTCTAATCACAAGGGAATTGAAATAGAAATCAATAACAAAATTGTTACATAAAACACTCATATATTTGAAAATTAAATAACTCACTTCTATGTAATTCATGGGTTAGAGAGGGGAACCACAAGGATTATTAGGAAAAAAAAATGATAATGAATACCAGACATATAAAATTGTAGAAGCTACAGATAACAATAGCTTAGAAGGAAATTTATAGATTTATATTTTAAGTTTAAAAATAAGAGATTCATGAATTCAGTCATATATAATTCTCCCTTAAGGAGTTATGTGGTAAAGCGAATTAAACCAGGGGAAGTAGAAAAAAAGAAAAGAAAAATGAAAATAAAAAAGCAAAATGTATTAAAACTGCATACAGAACTCTTATCAAAGGCATTAAAAATAATCTAGTAGGTAACTAGTATGTAAGCTAATCCATTTTTAGCCCAATGGTCGGGGAATATTGCTGGACCCACTAAGGTCAATCTTTGCAATAGCAGAATGTAAAGGCTGCGATTATATATTCTGTAAAATATCCCCACATTTTACTACTGTCAGTGTGGACCTAGATTTGCAAAAGCATTGTTTACTAATAAACAAATGAATTACTGAATTAACAAGAAAAGAATAAAGGTTTCAGGAGAAATGGATAAAAGAGAAAATAGACAATAAGAAAATAAACAGTCAGAAGGTGATTATTTGAAAAGATTAGTACATCTGATAAACTTCTAACTAGATCAATGAATAGAAACCTAAGAAAAAAAAATGATCAGGAACAAAGGGACTCAGCCATACATTAAAAGGATAATAAATAATAGAAACAACTTCACATCAATAATCTCACAACTTAGCTAAAGTGGAAAAATACATAAAAAGCCTAACTTAGCAAAACTCACATAAGAAGAAATGAAAAATCTAGGGGGAAGACTTCCACCACAATGAAAGATTTCAGAATCTGGGGGCGGGGAGACTTCCACCACAATAAAAGATTTCGGAATCTGGGGGAAGACTTCAACCACAATAACAGATTTCAGAATCTGGGGGGAAGACTTCAACCATAATGAAAGATTTCAGAATCTGGGGGGGGAGACTTCAACCACAATGAAAGATTTCAGAATCTGTGGGGGGAGACTTCAACCATAATGAAAGATTTCAGAATCTGGCGGGGAGACTTCAACCACAATGAAAGATTTCAGAATCTCGGGGGGAGACTTCCACCACAATGAAAGATTTCAGAATCTCGGGGGGAGACTTCCACCACAATGAAAGATTTCAGAAAGTTACACTTTTTTGGAATTTGGTCACACATTTAAGGAAAAAAATACCAATCATAATCCCGGCACTTGGGGAGGCCGAGGCGGGCAGATCACGACGTCAGGAGTTTAAGACCAGCCTGACCAACATGGTGAAACCCCATCTCTACTAAAAAAATATATAAAAATTAGCCAGGCATGGTGGCATATGCCTGTAATCCCAGCTACTCAGGAGGCTGAGGCAGGAGAATCACTTGAACCCGGGAGGTGGAGGCTGCAGTGAGCCGCGATTGTGCCACTGCACTCCAGCCTGGGCAACAGAGTGAGACTCCCTCTCAAAAGAAAAAAAGAAAAAAAAAGAAACCTTTTCAAAAAATGAAGAATTACACACTTCCTCATAGATTAAGATTACACACTTAATCTATAATGCCAGCACAATCCTGGTACCTAAACCTGGTGACGATATTATGAGGAAATGAAGTTGGAGCAGTATTCCCAATGAACATAGATTAGAAAATGCTTAACAAAAATACTAGCAAATTAGATATTCCAATATTTATAAGAATAATACGTCATAACTAAGAACTTAAAAATCAATCAACACAATCACAACTGTAAGAATAAGCAAATTTAGCAGCTTTACAAGATACATTTATAAACACATTCAATTGTACTTCTATACATTAGGAAAAAGAATTAATAAATGAAAATTTAAAAATATTATTTACATTTGAAAACATAGCATGCTTTGGAATACATTTAAAGAGAGATATGCAAGGCCTCTACAATAAAAATGACAACATTATTAACAGTGAAAGAAGGCACAAATAAAAGGAAAATACATCATGTTCATATTGGAAGACTTGATGTTCGTAAGATGTTAGTTCCCCGCAACTAGATTTATAGCTTAAAATCAATCTCAACAGAAGTCCAAGCAGAATCTCTTTGGAGGAATTTACAAGCAGATTCATAAAAAAAAGGAAATGACTTAGAACAGCCAAAGCAAACTTTCAAAGAAAGACAGAAGTTGCAGGACTTTAGTGCCTGAGTCCAGGCTTACCATAAATCACCAGGAATCGAGACAGAGCAGTGTTAGTGTGCAGAAAGAAAAGCCAATGGGCAGAATAAGACGTCCAGAAATGGATACATAACTTCTTGGTCAATAGATGTGAAACAAAGATCCTGGTGAAATTCAGTGGGGAAGGGAGATGGTGCTGGAGCAGGTGAGTTATCATTAGAAATATCTTATGCCTGCCTCACACTATACACAAAAAGTAACTCAAGATTCATCACAGACTTACACATAAGCAGCAAAACCATTAAACTTCTCGAAGAGGACATAGAAGAATAATTCATCATCTTGAGATAGGCATATGTTTCTTAGATGAGATGCAGAAAGCCTAACCACAGAAAACTGATAAAATTGGTCTTTATCATAATTAAAGCATCTGCTCAACAAAAGACACCTCTAAGAAAATGAAAAAGCAAGACACAGGGGAAGAAAATATTCACAGTGCACATATCTGACAAAGGACACAGATCCAAAATAGATAGGAAAGAAAAGCTCCTACAATTCCAGAAGAAGAAGAAAACAGTCCAAACAAATTGACAAAAATGTATAGAAACACTTCACAAAAGAAAATACACAAATAGCCAAAAGGCACATGCCAAGTTGCTGGCGTCATTAATCACGGGGGAACACACACATGCCAGGCCTTTCCCACTAGGATGGTTGAAATTGAAAAGACTGGCAGCGCGCAGCGTGGGCAAAATTACCAACGAGCTGGAACAGGCACCCCTGCGTGGTTCCTGGTGCAGTCGCTTTGGAAGATGTTTTGTTGTTTCTCAAAATGTAACACACGTCTCTACTTCATGATTCTCAAATTCTACTCCTAGGTGTGGGTGGAGGATTACCTGGGTGCCAAGGCAAGAGACTGAAGGCACAAACTGTTTCAGTATGATAAAGAAAATAATTAGAATAAGAATAGTCATAATACAAATTAGATATAGAGATGACCATGAACAATTATCAATCATTATAAACATTATTAATCATTAGCTTTTAATATTACTCTTTGTTGCATTACTAATATAACCTAGGAATAACCGGCGGGTATAGAGTCAGGTGCTGAAGGGACATTGTGAGAAGTGACCTAGAAGGCAAGAGGTGAGCCCTCTGTCACACCCGCATAAGGGCCACTTGAGGGCTCTTTGGTCAAGCAGTAACGCCAGTGTCTGGGAAAACACCCATTACTTAGCAGACCACGAAAGGGAGTCTCTTTTCCTTGGAAGAGTCAGGGAACACTCTGCTCCACCAGCTTCTTGTGGAAGGCTGGATATTATCCAGGCCTGCCTACAGTCATCCGGAGGCCTAACCCCTCCCTGTGGTGCTTCAGTGGTCACACTCCTTGTCCACTTTCATGCTCCTCCTGTACTCCTGGTTCCTCTTTGAAGTTCATATTAGATAGCGGTAGAAGAAATAGTGAAAGTCTTAAAGTCTTTGATCTTTCTTATAAGTGCATAGAAGAAAATGCTGACATATGCTGCCTTCTCTCTCTGCTTGAATACCTAAAAGGGAAGGGCCCCCTGTCCTGTGATCACGTGACTTGCTTCACCTTGTCAATCACTTAGAAGATTCACCCTCCTTACCCTGCCCTCTTGTCTTGTATGCAATAAATATCAGCGCGCCCAGCCCTTTGGGGCCACTACCGGTCTCCGCGTCTTGATGGTAGTGGTCCCCCGGGCCCAGCTGTTTTCTCTTTATCTCTTTGTCTTGTGTCTTTATTAATTACAATCTCTCATCTCCACACACGGGGAGAATACCCGCTATGCCCCGCAGGGCTGGACGCTACACCTAGTTATGTATTTGGATAAAATGAAAGCAGGTTCACAGAAATATTGGCATAAAAATATTCATAACAGTCTTTTTCGTAAGAGTCTCAGACTGGAAACAATTTAAATACTCAACAGGTGACTTTGTTTTATAAACGAACTGTGGACTCTTCATCCACTGGAATATCACTCAGCAATAAAAAACCAGCCACTTAGACGTGATAACACAGATGCATCTCAGAAGCATTATACCGAGTAAAAGAAGTTCCTGAAATCAAGCACACACCCTAACCCTGTTCCATTTCTATAAAGTTTCGGGACAGGCGAGGCCAGTCAATGGAGATGGGCAGCAGGGCAATGGGTACCTCAGGAGGTGGCACAAGGAAGCTTTCAGGGAGGTGACATCTTCTTGATCTTGGTTGTGACGTGTGCTACTGAGGTTCAGTTGTGTCAAAACTCATTGGATTGGACTTTTAAGAACTGTGCTTGTCACTGTGTGAAACAAGCCCTCGGTTACGTAACTAATACAACTAACTGAAAAATTATGCATTAATGCTAAAACCCGATTCCTACCGACCCTTAAAAACAGGGCAGTGACTCTGCCTACACCTCTTGGCTTAGATCTAGCTGCTGTCACCACAGTGGATACCACCTGCACCATCACCCAAGCCAGGGCAGTGGGCATTAGACAGACAGGGATAGCACTAGGAATAGGGTTAGGGATAGAGATGGAGGTAGGGATAGGGATGGGAGGGAGACAATGATGGAGCTAGAGAAAGGGACAGGGATAAGGATAGAGAGAGACAGCGACATAGAGATAGAGGTATGGGGAGGTAGATAAAGAGATAAATAGACATAGAGAAAACAGAGGATTTATCCTGAGAAATTGGCTGATGTGATTAAGAATGTTGCGAACTCCCACACTCCGGCCTCTGTCAAGTGGAGCTCCTGGAAGCGTAGATGATGTCTAAGCCTCCTGTGAGGTTCGGAGATAATCTGTGTTCATGCGAGAGCCTCCCACACAGTCAGCATCCCACGGATGGCTTTATGCGCTCATGTCCTCCCAGGCCCAGGGACGCCTCCGAACCCAGTGTCCTCACACATCAGAGGCCCTGTAATCAGGCACTTTCAGAGGGAAGGTAAATGTGAAGATAGGCTCTGCTTCCTCCTGCACTGAAAATTAGGGGCACTGGCCTTGCAGGCAAGGCTGGGGGAAGCAATACTGCACAGCTGCCATGCCTGTTATCCCCGCAGCCTGCTGTCCCCAAATGTGCTCGATTTCAGAGCATAATGGGCAGAAGGTATTTCATTTTCCAGAACCCAAGAAAAAAAATGTAATATTGAAACAGCGCCGGGGACGGGGTTAAGAAGGAGATCCCTCTGCTGCCACGTGGTGCTGGCTTTGATTTCATTTCCGTATGAACTTCTGTGTCATTCTCCCAGCCTTATTTCCTGCTAATCGGAGAAGCCAGCAGGAACACCCTAGCTTTGCTGGGTTGTGCCGTTACTTTTAATGGCAATATATTCCTATCAGCCAGAAGTCAACTGGAGTTGGGAGGGCACGTCAGGCCAGTGACAAGGGATGGGAGAAGCGTGGGCCCTTTCCCTGCAGATGGATGACTCCCCAAATGCTATTTTCTATTTTCTTTGGTATCATTGTCCCCATCAGCTTCCCTGTCACCTGTGGAAATTGCCAATCTCAGGGCTGGGCAGCGGCTCTGGGGGCGGCTCTTTACTTATTCTGCAGGGCCTCAGGGTCAGCAGAGGAGGCGTGATTGTCTTTAGAACACCTTAATGGGGTGATGGGAAAGAGATACTGGGCCCAGGACCCTGCGCGTCCACGAGTGGCTGCCTCGGAGAGAGGAGGCTGGTTCCAGCCACAGGAGCCCACCAGCATCAGGTCCTGCCTGTTGCAGACCCGCCCAGGAGGCCAGAAGCAGGCTGGCCAGGAGACCACTGTTTGAGGAAAGACCACTGCAGGGGAAAAGGTGCAAGCAATGCCTTTTGTCGTCCAAAAGAAATAAGAGTGATGCTTCTCCCAGGCTCACGTCAGGATGCCTGGCTGTGGTCCTCACAGGCGTGGACACCGTGGGACACTCATGCTTGGGGGTCCCCGAGGGAGGGGACACAAGTCAGCATCAGGTTTTGTGGATGACTGGGACTGGGAGTGGGAGGGACACCTGAGCAGGGTGGGGACAGTGTCCACCCTGCGGTCTCTCTTGGCCAGGACCACCTACTCAAGGGGCAGAGTAGGGCTGCTTAGGCAGGGCCTGGCACTGCGTGGATTCACCCTCATCACCCACCTCTCTTGGCTACAGGCCAGATACCCTGGCCAGACCCAGATGGGGAAATGATATCAAAGTAAAGCAGTGCATAGGATGCTTGTTAAAGACGGTGAGGAAGACTGTTCAGCACCACCACGGCACCAACCCAGGCACTAGGGAGAGAGACTGGCTCAGCCCAATTCCAGCGAAAACAGCTGGGGGTTTATAGCCAGGGGCAGAGCTGGATGGAGATGACTGAGAGGAATTGGGGTAGATGCCAAGGTTGGGGGACTCTTGCTAACCTGGCCATGTTAGTCAGGGATCTCCAGAGGGACAAAACCAACAGGATCCGTGTCTACGTGAAAGGGAGTTTATTAGGGAGAAGTGGCTGACAGGGTTACATGGGAAGCCCCACAGTAGGCCATCTGCAAGCTGGGGAAGAAAGAACCTGGCAGTGGTTCAGTCTGAGTCCAAAAGCCTCAAAACCAGGAAGCTGACAGTGCCGCCTTCATTCTGCTGGACAAAGGCCTCAGAGACCCCAGGGAAGCCACTGGTGCAAGTCCAGAGTCCAAAAACTGAAGAATCTGGATCCTGATGTCCAGGGGCAGGAGGAGCTGGAGGAAGCATCGAGCACGGGAGAGAGAAGGAAGCGTCCAGCACGGGAGAGAGAAGGAAGCGTCCAGCACGGGAGAGAGAAGGAAGCGTCCAGCACGGGAGAGAGAAGGAAGCGTCCAGCACAGGAGAGAGAAGGAAGTGTCCAGCATGAGAGAGAGAAGGAAGCTTCGAGCACAGGAGAGAGAAAGAAGCCAGGAGACCCAGCAAGCAAGGTCACCCCATCGTCCTCCACCTGCTTTGTCCTGGCTGCGCTGGCAGCCGAGTGGATGGTGCCCACCCACATCGAGGATGGGTCTTCCTCTCCCAGTCCACCGACCCAAATGTCCATCTCCTCTGCCCACACCCTCATGGACACACCCAGAAGCAATAGTTTACCAGCCATCTTGGCGTGCCTCAATCCAGCCAAGTTGACACCTAATATTGACCATTATACTGGCCCAACAGGGTTCTTGATGAAGGCAGGCCAAGGTGATCAGATATCCCAGGTTAGGGGTTCTTGGCAAAGTGACTTTGCAGGATTCTTTGCTAAAACTAGGCTGGGCAGGCCAAGGTCGAGGCCTGGCAGAGGAGAGGGCTTAGAAGAGCTGGACTGAAATCTGGGTGAGGAGGGAGTCTCTTTTGTCAATGGCAATAAGAGTAATCACCTGGCCTACCTGGATGTCTGCAGTCCTGCCGGGGCCTGGCTCTGCCTCCGCTCAGAAGCTGCACCAGTGGTCCTCGTGAGACCCCACATGTACCCCTGCCCAGCATCCCAGTGTGGAGGAAGAAGCCATCTGGGAGATGGGGGAGGTTGCCCAGGTCGGCAGGTCAGGAGCTGCATATTTGAAGACTGGACTGCAACCTTTTTTTTTTTCTTTTGCCCAAATTCGTATCTAAGGGGCCTGGGGAGTCACACTCTACAAACCACAAAATCTCATTAAATGGGTTTTTCATTAACCCAGTATGATGTGGCTTACTGTCCGACCTGACTGTGGTATGGCATCACTAGGCGGTCCGCAGACCCCTTATCTTAACTCAAGCATTCCATTCTACTGACCCTAACAATAGCTAACTCCCACCATAAATTGTCAAAACCCACCTGTGGCTTGGAAGCCCCACCTCAAGACATCCCAGCTTTCAGCCCGAACCAATGTATATTTTCCATGTATTGATGTATTATTTTACCTGAAGTTCCTGTCCCCCAAGAATTCATAAAACCAAACTGCACCCCAGACTCCCTGGGCACACTTTCTCAGGACCTCCTGAGACTGTGCTGGGCTGTGGTCACTCATACTGGCTTGGAATAAACCTCTTTAAATACTTCAGCAGAATTTTTGGTTTTTCTGTCATCAAATCCAAGACATCTCTTTCTATGTGGCCAGAACCCCTCATTGTAAATGCGAGCCTGGGTTTTATAACCTGTGAAGTGGGAGAGCGGTCTGCAGCCTGCTCCCCCTCCATCCTTCCCATGGCAGCCTTGACGTTGTCTCCAGGGCAGCCCTCTGTGGCCTCTAGGGAGCCAGGCAAACACTGGAGGTTTCTCGTCATGTTTCCTCTCCTCACGCTGCGTGTTAAAGGCGAGTGCCCCTACGCCGGTCCCACCTGAAGCTGCACGCAGCATAGGTGGCTCAGAACTCCATCTCAAAAGCTGCTCCAGCTGCCCAGGGGACAGCACGGGGGCACAGACCCGCTTTCCAGGGGCTGCTGGGGAGGGCAGGCCCCCGCCCCAGAGCCTGGCTGCTTCAGAAAGGCCACCTCCCCAGAGGACAGAAGGAGCCCCCATGGAGCTCCAGGGCTGCCTCTGACCCTCACCACATGGGACCCCAAGGATCCCTCTCTGAGCCTCAGTTTCTGCCTCAGTACAAGGGACACAGCATCGTCCCCTGCCATGGTCTGGAGGTTAAGGAGGCCGAGTCTGTTCAGCAGGACCTGGCCAGCTCCTTCAGCCCTGTGACCTTGAATGAGCCACTCTGGCTCAGAGCCTCAGGTCCCCATTGCTCAGGTGAGAGTCTCCATGCCAGCCCTGCTGTCAGGGTCTCAGGATGTGGCACAGAGCTCCAAATCCCCTTCCTCTCCCTGGCTGCTCCACCTCTGCATCCCAGGACAGCTGTGGTCCTGTGCAGAGATGCCATATGCTCTCAAGCAGGAGGCTCCCAAGGCAGGTGTGAGGGTGTGCACCCCACACAGGGATGACCACAAGGGCACAGGAGGATCACCATCTCTGGAGCTCAAGTGGTGGGAACAGGACCCCCAGTGCAGGAGCCAGAGCCCTGCTCCGGAAGGTGTAAGGAGGACACGGGCCAAGGCTGGACAGAACCCTGCAATTCTGGGAAGCATGAGATTCCTTCTAGGAGTCAGCACCCAGGTAGGCTCCAGACATCTCCCTCTGGGGTCCTGATGGGCAGGTGTCCAGGAGGGAGACGAGACCCTCGCTGCCCTGAGATTGCACCTCCACCCACCACCAGGGACCCTCCAGCTCGGGGACTGGAGAGATTAATCACCCTCCTCTTCAGGGACACAGGTGAACTCAGCACATTCCTCGCCTGACAGTTGCCAGGCTGACCTGGAGTAGGGACCCTCCTCACACTGGGCCTACGGTGAAGTAGAAGAGGGTTTGCATTTCAGAGCTCACACACTGGGCCCATGGTGAAGTAGATGAGGATTTGCATCTCAGAGTCCCACACGTGGCATTCCCAGAGCTTTGTGCTTGGCAGAGTTTCAGATAACAAAATGTTAATTGCAAGGCACAGCCGCAGCCCAGGCCTGCCTGAGAGCCCCGTCCCGGAGAAGCAATTAGTGGATGAATGAACGCAGGCTCCAGGTAAGCCTGCACTCACAGGATTGATGATTGCTTAGGAAGCGTTTTGCCATTATCCAGGTGGTCGGGTGCAGGAGCAAGAGCTCAGATGTATTTGGATTTCCTCATTGTGGCTTGCAGTTCCTCAGCCCAGCATTTAACAAGAACGCAGGCTCAGTCAACGCTTTCCCCTCTTGACTGGGGGAGTCAGGACAGAGCCACAGGTGCACTTAGCGTCTGTCATGCTTCACCCATCAACGTCTGGGGCACAGGAGATTCTGAGGGGGGCCTCTGGCTGTACTGCTATATCCTGCAGTCACAGAGCTGAGAACTCACAGGGACAAAGCGGGAGAGATCCAGAAGGAAAGGGCTAGCCCACAGAGACACAGCCTGGATGGGGATGTGGGTCCCCGGGCAGCCAGGACTCTTCCCAGACACCTGTGGCCTTGACTCCTTTACTCCTCTAGGTCCACGGAGACCGAGTGGGATAATTGTTGAGTGTGATGGCAATGAGGTCCCAAGGCATCAGCCACCACGGAAGCCACTGCTTGGAGCCCCTGAGCAGCTTCCACAGAGGGTGGAAGAGCAGTGATCAAAATGAGTGAAATTCAATGAAAACACCTAGTTGCCATGTCCACATCTCAGCAGCATGTCGCCAGAAATCTCTCCTGCACTGAGCTTGGGTCTTGACCTGAAGAGATCCCAGGCAGGAGTTGCTGGAGTGATGCTTGGGGGCTGGAGGAAGGGAGGAGCTGAGCGTGTCCCTGTGAGATCTCTGGGTGTCCACACGACCCAAGGGATGGTCTGACCCTTCTCAGGAGAGGAACCCAAGGCTGCCTTCCCAACCTTCCAGTAGAGTCCACTGCTGACAGAGCAGATGTCTGCGGCCATGGCCTTGCTGAGCTGCCCAGGGCAGGTGTGTCCTCCTGACCACCTCCTCCTTCACAGGGTCTTTGGTCCTCCCTTGAGTCCACTGCTCTGCACACAGGTGACCTGGTCCACTGGTGATGAGCCTGGGTGTGCGAGGGGTAAATCACTGCAGAGAAAAAGCAGGGGATGCAGTAGTCAACCTGAATCCAAGCCTGGCTACTGCTGCGGAGCTCAGACGACCCAGCTGCTTTGTCTGCTTTTGTTTCCCTTCAAATGGATAAATTGAAGTTTGCACCCCAATGTGGTGGTGTTAGGAGGTGGAGCCTTTGGGAGGAGATGAGGTCAGCGGGGTGGGGCCCTCAGGAATGGGATTAGTGCCCTTATGAAAGAGGCTCCAGAGAGTTCCACTTTCTCCCTCCACTGCATGAGGACACTGGGAGAAGGTGCCTTCTGTGAACCGGGAGCTGACCCTCACCAGACACTGAATCGGCCAGTGCCTTAATCTTGGGGAGGAGTGAACGTCTGTAGTTGTTAAGTCCCCAGACATGGAAGTTTGTTATAGCAGCCTGGATGGACCAAGACGCCAGCCAACCCGGAGACACGAGGATGGAAACTGAAGACAAGCTGTTGGAAGCCACTGAGACTCTCAGAATTGTCTGCCTTGCAGCCTCAGCACCAATAGGAGGCAGACATGGCTGGCCTTAGGTCAGTCATTCAGGACAGCAACTCCTGAAGCAAAGGCCAGCTCTCCAGGTGGTCACTTCACCCCAACTGGCATGACAGTGGCTGCAGTCAGAGCTGGCAAAATAAATGCGAGAAGGACTCAGGGGTGTGGCACCCTGCCCAGTCATCACTGTCCTCCCTCCAGCGACCCTGCCTCTCCCAGGCTGTCCACAGATGAGTCCCCACACAGGACCTGCGGTGTGTCCCACCTCACTTATCTACCCTCCACTCACTCATTCTCCGTCCTCTGCATTCCAGGCTCCTCTGCCACCTGGCTATGAGAGCAACTGTCAGCACAGAAGCTGGCAGCCCTGCTGTGGCAGTCCAGTGACCTAAAGGCACCCTCTCTCCATGGTGCTGGATCCTACTGGCCCCCTTGGCAGCTGCACCTTCTGCTTCTCTCCATGCAGCCAGACCCAAGCTCCATACTGTCTGGCTCCCTGCAACAAAGGTTCACTTTGTGCTCATACTGCTGTCCACGGCTGGTCACTCAAGGCCAGACGGAGGAGTGGCCCCTCCAGTTGAGTCCTACCCCACAGGACACTGGGTCTTCACCATCTTGCTTGGATGGGCAGGTGCTTGGCCTGGAAGGGGAACCTGCAGCTTCTCAGGGCAGCCAGAGCAAAACTCGTCTTCTGGCCCCAACCAACTGCAGCGTGCCCAGGAAGCTGCATCCTAAGAGGACCCTGGAATCAGAGAACAGCCACATCTGCCACCCACCCTCCTGGATGGCTCCATTAATGTGGCTGCCTCCTGGGTCTCCTCACGGGAATCTCTTTGGCTGGAGTCTGCCCAGCACGCCTGCATGAGCTCATCCAAGCCCACAGCCTCATCCTCTTCTCCTGGGCTCTGCAAAAAGAAGCCGTGTGGCAGATTCTTAGCACTTCCTGTTTTCCTGGAGCCCCAACATCCCCAGGAACAGGCCATGAGTGCCCCACCAGGCCACCAGGTGCATGGGTGTCCCAAGGTCGGCACCCTACACAGGTGTCCCTCCTGCCCCTGCTCCGACTGGGACCTAGTGATGCTCAAATGCAGTAGTGCATCCATCAAAGCCTGGGTCCTCCCCAGCCCTGATAAGGATGTGTGCCCCAGGTCCTCACTCTCTCCCGAGGCTTCCCGTGGGCCCTGTGGGCGGCTCCCTGTGCTAGCTCTCCAGGGCCTGTGAGTAACACGAGCACTTGAATCCCCACACCTTCCCTAGGGTGCCGTCCTCACCTCCTTGGAGGGAATTTTACAGACCCCGCAGGGGCCTGGCTCCCACCTGCAGTGCACAAGCCACAGCCCTGGCTGCCTTCCCTGAGCCCGGCTGCCTTCCCTGAGCCCGGCTCCTCCGTGCCCTCATTCCTCAAGCCAGCCTCTGCTTCCGCTTCTGGAATAAGCCTTCAGGCGTCCTGTCCCCCTCTTTTCTCCACCCCACTAAAGCCCAGGTTTGGGCTCCCTGGCATTGCTCGCCTTGACCATTCTGGCCACCTCCCACCACACACAGCGTTAACCCTGCTGTGCTCCCTTGACACGGGAGTCTCACCATGCACCAGCTCAACAGTCCTACCCATACCCAAGGTAGGATTTATCCCTGTTTGGCTTTACAATTTTAATTGTAAATTATAATCTTAATTATAATTTTAATTATAAATTATAATCTTAATTCTAATTTATAAGTATATTTAATTATAATTTATAATCATATGGAGTTATAATTTAATTATTTGCTTTATACTTTAATAATTTGTTTATTATTCAACGCCCACACAATACTAGCTCAACAAAAGAGACGTAAATCTTGTTCCTGATGCTGCGTGTCTACGTGTCCTTCGCATTTATCTTCTGCTTTTTTCTCTACTGATCTCTAAGGTGTCCAGCTTTGTCTCTGAAATTTTTGTGTAACTCTCTACATTTCCTGCAGGCCCCTTGTCCGTGGTCTCTGGAAGCTACCCCGTGTTCCTTTTCAGGAGCTGTTATGATGAGGTTTAATCTAAGCCAGTGTCTAATACATCAGATGTCTTTGCTGGCTCCATTTTTGTTTCCAGCTTCTTACTTACCGCCATTTTCAATCAAGGTCTCTAAAGAGAGAAGAGATTCAAATGTTCCAGCACTTCTTTGGTTCTCTATCTGGAATCTCGGCCATGCACCAGGCTTTTGGGGTGGATGTACATAAGCATCTCCAGGTCTCTCTTCATTTGTTCAGTGATAATCATGGCCCCAGGGCCAGCAGACATCAGAATCACAGGAAAGGACACCAGGGGACGAGGCTGCAGTGGGAGGCAGAGCCAGGCAGACTCCCTGACCCCAGGAGTCCTTATGGAAGCCCGCAACACCCACAAGCACAGCTCATGGTGACAGAGGCGAGTCAGGAGCCGTGCAGGCTCCAACGGTGCCTAGGGAAGGAACATCCAATGCAAATTTGAGAAGAGTAGTGGGGGCATTATTCTTAGCTGAATGTTGGCACAGAAGTTGGAGATACCTGTGAGAGGAGTTGAGGGTGTGGAGTGAAGTGTGGCCTCTGTAGAGGGTGCCTCCCTCGGGCACATCCCGAGTGCACCGCAAGGCCAGAGGGTGCAGACTGTGCCCAGCCCCCAGACACTCCCAGCCACAGTGACATCAGGCACACTGCCAAATCTTCCCTGAGAGGTGGAGAAATGCCAGGACTTCCAAACTGTCAACAGCAAGCCAGGGCTGGGCCTGAAACACGGGCAAGTGGAGGGAAACACCTTCTCTGAAGATGTAATAAATATACAGTGCAGGTAAAATGCACGGATACAGAGGGGGTCGAAGCCTATAGAAGGGAGTGCTCACAGAGGACTGAATTATGCTGGTTCCCAGGAGGAGGAGCCTCTGAGGTGCTGTGCAGGACCGGTCAGAGGGAGGGAGGGAGGGAGGGGCTGGGTGACAGTGCAGGTGGGGAAACTTTACAAAAAAAAAAAAGAAAAGAAGAGCCAAAGAAGAGAGGGCAGGGCGATGGAGGTGGAAGGATGAAGGAGGAGACAGCAGGAAAGAGCGGGAGGGAGAGGCTCCCTCTGAAATCCCCAGGCAGAGCTAGGGAGGGGACAGGGGACTCTGGTAACAAGGAGGCCCCCAGCAGCCTCAACGTCAATGGCTGAATTTCCCAGTGGCTGACTCCGATCAGAGCAGAATAAAGCCTGGAGTGGCTCTGCGAGCCCTGGACGAGAAGGCAGAGCACCAGGCCGGATGCTGGGGTCCTCTAGTGGAAACCAGCTCAGAGCCCAGAACTCACCCACGGACTGACCACCATCTGAGAGCAGAGGGGCAAAAGCATCTGACTTGACACCAATTCCTTTGTCGCTGTCCCTGGGACCACAGGAAAGGGGTGCCTAAGGCCAGGCTGCAGGTGGCTCTTGAGGAGACCCTTCAAGCACATTCCCTGGAGCCTCGGGCTGCGACAGGCCCTGTCCCTGGGGCTCAGGTCAGGGTGAGCACAGGAGGCCAGAGCAGGCAGGGATGCCCAGGCTAGTTCCAGAGTGAAGTTGCCAGGAGGCCCTGCCTGCCCAGAACTCCCCACGCAAGACGGCTCCCACCCGGGACAGCCCACCCAGGATGACTGCACAGCATCACCCAGGAAACCTGCTCTGCAAGACTCTGCTCCCAGCCAGCTGCTGGCTTCTCAGGCATTGGTGTGGCTGAAACCACCTGCCTCCTGCAGTTAGGGACTATGCCATGGTTTGAAAGCCTGACACCTGCACAGAGCCCACTGCAGGGACTCAGGGAATCTCCTTGTCTGCCTACCCCTTTCCAAAAGCAGCTCTCATGCCATCTCCCCCTCCATTTCCGTAAATACAATGGATTCAATGATGCTTTCCATCTCCCGGACCCACTGGAAACATTAAAATGATTCATTGGGTAAAACACTCGAAGGGCTGTGTGTCTTTCTAAACAAGGATCTGAACAGTTTGCTCAACATCCAGCTTTTATTGCAGCAGAACAGCTTCAGGAAGGGTGGAGCCGCTACCCAGCTCAGGGCACAGACGATGAAGTGGCAAGTGCAGGCACCAGTGCCACTGGACACGAGGGTCACACCCAAGTGACAAGAGCCTCAGCCTCTGGACAGGAGCCACTGGAGGGTGGAAGAGAGGGGACCTCCTCCCCTGGGCCCCCAAATCCCCCCATCCCTTCTCCAGTGTCAGGGCCCTGCCTGAGCCCTGGGGACATCCCCCTGACTTGGGGCTCAGAGATGGAGCCACTATCCCTGGATCTCGCAGAGTTCTTCTAAGCTCCAGGTCTGCTCCCCACAGTTTCTGGGGAAAAGTAACCATGGACATAAGCTCAGGAGACCAGGTGCACCCGTGTCCTGGCTTCCACGTGTGAACATATTTTTAGTGTGTTTGTGTGTGTGTACATGAGTGCATGCATGTGTTTGTTTGCAAATGCATGCTCATGTGTACACGTGTGTGCAAGTGTGTATGCCTGTGTATTTGTGCATGTGCGTGCCCCTGAGGTCATGCATTGCCCATGCACTGCATGTACATGTGCTCTTATGTGTTCACAAATTTTTGAGTGTGTGTGCATTCACTGTGTGCTCATTTGTGCACACTCACCATGCATATATGTGTGTGTTCACCTGTCTGTGTTATGTGCATGTATGTCCATATGTGGCCATGCATGTGTGGCTTATGTTCCCTTATGTGTTCACACATTTCTGAGTGTCCATGTGTGTGCACTTACTGTGTGTTCATGTTTGCATACATTCACATATGTATATGTGTGCACGTGTGTGCATCCCCATGTGTGCATGTGTTCATGTATGCATGCAAGTGTGTTCCTGTGTGTGTGGATTCACTGTGTTCTCATGTTTGAGCACATTCAGCTATGCATGTATATGTGTGCTCATATGTGTGTGTCCACATGTTCGTGTGTGTGCATGCATGCAAGTGTGTGCCTGTAGTCATGTGTACCCATGCATGTGTGTGTGTGTATGTGCTATTGTGTGTTCATGCATTTTGGAGTGTCTGTGTGTGTGTGCATTCACTGTGTGTTCCTGTTTGTGTACTCACCTCTGCGTGTATGGGTGTGCACGGTGTGTGTGAGGCTGTGTGTGCACACATGGATTGTTTTCCTCCCCTGGTTATTTGGGTCTGTCAACACATGGCAGGCACGACCTGAACTACAGAAGGCCTGCTGCTCCGCGCCCCCAGCTGGGCTCCCTCATGCTGATGTTCGCTGTTTAGAGGCAGGCAGGTTTCCGCAATGAGGCAGCAGGAGGCTCCTGTAGAGCAGTGTCAGTGTCCTTGTAGAAACATGGTAAATTGCAAAGATCTCAAGGAATCCATGACCTCTGAAGCCAGTGGGAAAACGCAGTCCAAACAGAAACAAATGTGGAATACGAAGGTGACACAGGAACAGGGTGGGAACCAGCACTTCCCGATTACTGGTTAATAGGAAAGTATCTTTTGTAAAAGTCCCACGGTGCGCCCACAGCTCCCAAGATTCTAGAGAGCTCAGGTTACCACCTGCCAGTCGTGGGCTCAGGGGTCCTGAGCAGTGCTGGGCACTGACTGGATGCAGGGCTGGGCACAGGGAGGGACGTTCCGTGCCCTGGGGGTGAAGGCAGTGCTGGCCACGGTCAAGCCTAGGGTTGACTTTGAAGTAAAATGGATCCAACCAGCTCTTGCAAAAATCCTCCAAGTGGGTGCAGCAAGGTGCTCTGTGGCTCCAGCTTCCATCATCCTGGCTTTCCTCTCTCAGGAACGGGCCTCCCGTTCTGAGGCTCCCACCTGTCCTTTGCCCCTCCCAGCTGCAACCGGACCTGCGGAAGCACATGGTCAGCGTCTGAGTTCCCTGATGCTGTCCACGGTGACCACAGGCAGAAAACACTTTATTCCTTCATTTCCAGGATGCTCCCCAGCCTCCGCCTCCCTGATGGAAACACCTTGTCCTCTCACTTCCAGGATGACCCCACTGCCTGCCAGTCCTTGCTGGAAACGCCTTGTCCCCTCCCTCACTTCCAGGATGCCCCCCAGCCTCTGCTTCCCTGCTAGAAACACCTTCTCCTCTCTCTTCCAAGATGCCCCCCAGCCTCCGCCTCCCTGCTGGAAACGCCTTCTCCTCGTCTCTCTTCCAAGACACCCCCCAGCCTCTGTCACCCTGCTGGAAACGCCTTGTCCCCTGGCTTCCAGGACACTCTCCAGCCTCTGCCTTCCTGCTGGAGCTAAGGCCCCTGGAGCTCTCAGCCTCCTGCTGCTTGAGCCAGTTCCGCCTTCTTTCTTTCCAGCCCTTGCTCTCATCCTTCCTGCTTGCTGTCCACACAGCCTGCCACTCCCCAGCAATGTTCCTGTCCACACAGCCTGCCACTCCCCAGCAATGTTCCTGTCCACACAGCCTGCCACTCCCCAGCAATGTTCCTGTCCACACAGCCTGCCACTCCCCAGCAATGTTCCTGTCCACACAGCCTGCCACTCCCCAGCAATGTTCCTGTCCACACAGCCTGCCACTCCCCAGCAATGTTCCTGTCCACACAGCCTGCCACTCCCCAGCAATGTTCCTGTCCACACAGCCTGCCACTCCCCAGCAACGTTCCCCACCAGCCCTGAGACCTCCTCCTGGCAGTCCCAGGGCACCTCCACCCACCAAGCCCAAACAGGAGCTGGGCCTCTTCCTCCTGTGTATTCTTCACTCCATCCACATGGGTTTGGGCCACAGGCAGGCTCCTCCAGCCCCTTCACGGCGTCTCCAGGTGTGACATGGAGCTGTGGGTCAGGCCTGCTGCCTGGGTGCACCCTGGGTCCACGCCCATTGCCGGCACCGTGGCTCAAGCCCTCTCTCGCACTGGACTTCACAGCATCTTGAAAACACGCAGCACAGTGTCCGTGCACTGTGGCCACTGCCCGTATTGTCCGGCCGCCTTCACTTCTCAGAAGCCCCGGTCCTGGGGGCCCTGTCTGTGCCGGCAGACCCACAGTCAGACGGGAAAACGCTGCTTTCCATCACAGGAATTATTCTGTCACAAGTCCTCTGATCTCAGGCTTCCAAATGAGAAAACAAAATCTATTGTGCTGAAGTGGGATCTTTTTGCTGAGGGACCAGCCTCATCTAGAAGGTTCAATTCATCGGCGTCCCTACCGCGGTGCTGGGAGTTTCTGGCCTCCTCACAGCAGAGGCACCTTCTGCTGAGCCTCCTGCTGGGCAGGTGCTTTCTGGAGGGTCTGCAGAGTGGTGCCACACGGAGAGCCACACACTGAAAAGGACCACCCACGAAGTGCCTTCCCCCACACGGTGGGACAGCCTTTCATCCTCCAAAAGTCTGCCGAGTGCGTGAGATAACAGCGCTCCTAAACGCTCCTACCAAGCCTCCTCCCTGCTTCCAGGGCCTGGCCTGCAGCCCTGAGCCGTGTCACCCCCAACCCAAGGCACCGGGGCAGTGCCCACCAAGGCTACCGGAGGGACCCACATCTAGGCCA
This sequence comes from Pongo abelii, assembly GCF_028885655.2. Taxonomy (NCBI): domain Eukaryota; kingdom Metazoa; phylum Chordata; class Mammalia; order Primates; family Hominidae; genus Pongo; species Pongo abelii. Next base: position 55,543,696 of record NC_085929.1, on the reverse strand, counting down.
CTGTGAGTAGCCTGTGGATACGTTCATCCTGGGGGATTCTGGATGGGGGAGGAAGTGTGATTGGCCTTGTGGTTTGTCCACAAAGACACAAGGCCTGGGGGGTTAAGATGGGGACTGAATCCCCACCTGGGATAATGGGTGAGGAATGTCCTCTGGGTCCTCCTTCTTCCTGAGGGAAAGGAGACCTGGATCAGTGGTTTTTTATCTGGAGATTGGGGATCCTGGGGAGCCCAGGAAAGTAGGCTGTGGGTCTCCACAGTCTCCTCCACAACTTACAAGAGCCCCTGGAAACCGGAGCTTTGGCCACGAGCAGAGGGCACGGGCACCAGTGCTGGGCGGTTTGCCTGGAATTCTATCAGCTCAGTGCTGGGTGTTTTGCGTGGAATTCTGTCAGCTCAGCACTGCTGCACCAGGCTTGCCAGACTCTGCAGAGGGTGCGGCTCAGAGCTAGGTATAACTTCTGGGTAGACAAAAACTGAAGTTAATTATTGCTAAATAATTCACGGAGGCTGTGTGGGTTTTTCTGTTTGTTTGTTCTGCTTTTGGTTTTTAAAATGGAGCCTGTGAGTAGAGACAACCACCCCACTGTGTCTACCTGGTGTGTAGCATGGGTGCCCATGGGGTCTGTGTGGCCTGTGGCGTGGGTATCAATATCCCCACAGACATTCACAGAAACTGCATCAGAGAAAGCAGTGCCTTCTCCAAGGTCCCACAGCTGCTACTTAGTGGAAGGTGGCCTCAAATACAGGCCCAGTTTAACCCAGAAGAGTAAACATCCCCACTGGTTTGCCTCAGGTCACACCTTGTGTGATGTGGGTTCGCCACAGCAGACACCTTCAGCTTGTATGGTAGCAAGTATTTGACTTATGCCACTGAAAAATTAGGAAAACGGGTGGCAAGTGTGCTGTCCTCCAGGGCAGGCGACGCCCCTCTAGTCTGGGGCCAGCGCCCTCCCACGTGTGGGTGGCAGTCGGGTGGTTCTCTCGGTGGTACAGAGAGGGCTGGCGGGGCCGGCAGGGAGAACTCGCGGAGGAACGTGTCTCCCGACGCAGTTTATTAACTGGACGCTTGCTTCATGCCAGCCTGGAGGAGCACTTTTCGGGGAAGCAGAGGCGAGTTCATCAGGAAAGGACAGCATTATCGGCATAAAGGTCATCTGTGGAGGACTAGTTAGTGGCCGGGCACTCGGCTCTTCCAGGAACAGCACGAGATTGCAGCTTGAAAAATGGCCACCGAGGAACGGGTGGTCCACTTAGGCTGCTGCGGAGCCGGGCACAATATTAATGACATCATTAGCTTCACTGTGAATTCCATACCCGGTAGGCCCTTGTGCACAGTTATTAATACGGCTCCACTCGAGAAGGCCCCTGGGTGTTCCGTGTGCAGAATAACAATTGCTCCCAGGACGGGGTGCACATCCAGGTGGAAGACACTGGACGGATGGAGCCACCACTCCTGGGAAGGGCACCTGGCCGGGAGGAGACCCCTAGAGGCAGACCCTGCTCTGGAAGCCTTTCCATTCCTCATGCTCACAGCAAGGCAGTGGACGGGAGCCAGTGCAGATCCGGGGCCTGAGAGGCACCGTGGCTCCGTCGGCCTCTGCCCTGTGACCGTGAGCAAGTGGGCATGTACCTCAGTTTCCCCTTAGCGTATGAGGAGTACAGGGTTATCCTGAGGTTCAAGGCTGCAGCCACAGCCTCCTCACTCACCACTCACTCATGCCAGGAGCTACCACTGGGTGATTTAATGCTGGACACCCTGATGACCCTGTAGGGTAGGGAGGAAATCATTTTTCTTTTATAGTTAGGGAAACAGAGGCATGGGAAGATAAAGCCACTCACCCACAGAGACACAAGCATGGAACAGGGGACAAGATTCAAGCTTACAGTGCAGAGTCACTGTCTGTGTCCCCCAGTGCCACACTGCACTATCTCCACGTATTAAGATGGGAAAGTTTCCCAGAAAGTGAAACTGCAGCACTGGTGCCCCCCATAACCCGGAAGCCCACAGACAGTGGCCGGGAGCAGGTGCCCACCCAGGCTGCCAGTGGCCCTGGGCAGGTCATCCAGCTTCTCTAAGCCCCAGGCTCCTCGTTTGTCAAGCACGGAGGATGGTCCTGCTGCTGCTACAGGGTTCCTTTGGGAGGCAATGAGGTGAGGTCCACCCCCGGAAAGCCACCCTGGGCGCGCTCAACACTGTGAGGGCCCTTTTCACAAGGTGGCTGTAGGTGGGGCCACAGGACGAGAAGGCGGCCAGGCTGTGCATGGGTGTGTTGATGATTCGGCACAGGTGGAGGGTGGATGTCCCCAGGCAGTGGCAAGGACTTGGGAGAGAAATTCATGTCCCAGATCAGGGAAGCCCCAACCAGAGGAGCCCAGCTTCGGGGCAGTACAGGGCTGTGCAGCCTCTGGAGCTGTGTGCCGTGGTGGACCCTGGACCCAGAGTCAACCAGAGTAGGAGAGACCCCGGGAAGCTCCCTAGGCACCCGGGTGGCCTCTCGTCCGATGATCCCTGTTTCTGAGAGCTTGGCCATTCACAGATGGCGCCTGGCCCCTGGAGGTGCAGGCGTTGACACTGTCTGGGTCCTGTCTGGGCCACCTGGTGCTGCTCTGAGAGCCAAGACCCCCACCACTTTGGGGCCCTTTGCTGCCCTCCAACGGGAGCCCCTCAGAAGGAACAGGCTTCATCGCGAGTGGAGATGGTGCGCTGCGGAAGGCTAACTGATTCTAATGCTTTTCAGAACATGAAGGATTAAAATTCTAATACTGCCTGGAAAAAAACCACATGCCTCCAGTAGAAAATAACATCTCACAATTTCCATCTCAGGCCGAGGACGGTACGTTAATCGGAAATGATACAAATTGAATTCATTTTCATTCTCATTACAGGGATGGGGTTACAAGTTGCCATTCTTCTGGACACGGGGTCCTTGGGAGTCAAAGCGGCCTCAGCACAGAACTGTTTTCTCCCAGGACCCTGACGTCCATCTTGCAGGAGATCTGGGGGTGGGGGGCACCCAGGGAGGGGCAGAGCGGGTGGCAGGAACAAACCCACAGGGGGTCAAGGGGAGCGCCTGGCCTGGGACCCCGTTACCTGCAGACTGCTGGTGGAACTGGTTTCCCTGCGGGCCCAGCACAGGAGGGTGTAGGGATCGCCCTGGACCAGCTTTCCGCAGAAACAGACATGCAAGATGGACCTGCCGTTTCACTCCACTGACTGGAAGAGAAGATGAAGCACCAGCCCCACCCCAGCCATCACAAAAGTACTCCCAAGAGCTTGAAGGTTTGAACGGTGCTTGGGCAGGGGTGGAGGCCTCTGGGATCTTGGAAGTTTGAATATCCCTTCTGTCACCTCTGGAGGCCCACATGTTACCAGGCCAACCTGGACTCCATCACCAGCTGGCCGGGGGAGTGGACCACTTGCAGGGGATGGCCCAGCCCAGACCAGCTTCTGTTCCCTGTGGGCCCGGCGGGGCATCGGCTGTCCCCTGTTACCAGGGGAGCGTCAAAGCCAGGCAGGGCCCTCAGGTCCCAGGGCGGCGTCTTCTGTCTGTGGAGCCTCCAAGGTCAGGAGGCTGGAGCCATCCTCTCCTGGGGCAAAGCAGCCAGGACCCCAGCCAGCCTTGTGGGGCAGAAGCTGGGCAGTGCAGGTAATGGAGGGCCAGGGCTGAGCCGGGAAAGCATCCTGAAGGCTTGCCTCAGACCCAGGAGCCCTGCTCTGGAGAAGGAGTCAGTGAGACTTGTCATACACGGTGACAGAGGCTGTTCAGGTCCTTCCTGATAGTACAGGGACCTGGTGATTTTCACCTCCTGCCTTTCGTGCTGGGGAAGAGGCTACAGGTTTGCTCTGGCCGAGGTGCGTCCACAGGCCTGGGAGTGCAACCACTCGAAGGGAGTGGAAGGAGCGGAGTGTGAAGGAACAGGCATCTGCAGGGGACTCTGGCTTGACCTGTGGGACTAATTTTTTTAAACGCCGTTTATTGTCTGACTTGAAGCCAGCGCTGGTGGACGTGGGGTGTCAGCTCCTGAACACCTTCCAGCGGAGAGCGTCAGACCCAGATGGCGGCGGAGGAAGCTTTGGGGTTGACAAGCCCCTGCATGAAGTCGAAGGACTGTCCCCCCTCTCCCCGGGACAGCAGCCAAAGTGGCGTCTCCTCTTCTCCCGGGAGCCGCCGTGGGAGGCCGGCACTGTCCTGGATGCAGCAGGCGGGGTGCAGGGGTCGTGCCGCTGCCAGGACCTTTTGTGGCGGCATCGATTGCTCAGAGAGCGACCACACTTGGCTGTGGCCCAGGCAACGTCTTAGGAAGGCATGTTCGTTACATCAGATGGCCTCCCGCTCTGGGGAACCTCCCTCCTCCCCATCAGCCTCCACGTCTTTTTTAAGCCAGTGGGAAAGGCTGAGGCTCCCTGGCTGCCTTACACACCGGCTACACCGGAAATGAAATGAAGAGAACACCAGGATGCCAGCCTCACCCTTCGCCCCTCAGAGTTCCCACCACGCTCACCCCCTGCAATTTCAGTTCTTGGCTCCCATTCTCCCGTAACGCTTCCCATAATGGATTATTTCAGTGTCTGCCCAAGCGTCCCCTCCAATCCCCTGCCCCGTACATCCTTTACCTGCTCTTCTCCAGTGCTTATATCTGCCACTGTCTCCAATAACGGTGTCCCATTCCCCCTCGCCCTGCCCCGACTCCCTCTGCTCCTGCCATGTCCCTCTTTGCCCTCCAACCCCTGCCCACTGCCTCATGCCCTCTGCTGTCCACCCCATCCCCCCGCCCTCGACCATCCCCCCTCTGCCCTCGACCCCATCCCCCCACCCTCGACCCCATCCCCCCGCCCTCGACCCCATCCCCCCTCTGCTGTCCACCCCATCCACCCGCCCTCGACCATCCCCCCCGCCCTCGACCCCGTCCCCCCCTGCTGTCCACCCCATCCCTCCGCCCTCGACCATCCCCCCTCTGCCCTCGACCCCATCCCCCCGCCCTCGACCATCCCCCCTCTGCCCTCGACCCCATCCCCCTGCCCTCGACCATCCCCCCTCTGCCCTCGACCCCATCCCCCCGCCCTCGACCCCATCCCCCCTCAGCCCTCGACCCCATCCCCCCTCTGCCCTCGACCCCATCCCCCCTCAGCCCTCAACCCCATCCCCCTGCCCTCGACCCCATCCCCCCGCCCTCGACCATCCCCCCTCTGCCCTCAACCCCATCCCCCCTCAGCCCTCAACCCCATCCCCCCGCCCTCGACCCCATCCCCCCCGCCCTCAACCCCATCCCCACTCTGCCCTCGACCCCCATCCCCCCTCTGCCCTCGACCCCATCCCCCCTCTGCCCTCCACCCCATCCCCACTGCCCTCGACCCCATCCCCCCACCCTCAACCCCATCCCCACTCTGCCCTCGACCCCATCCCCCCTCTGCCATCCACCCCATCCCCCCTCTGCCGTCCACCCCATCCCCCCTCTGCCATCCACCCCATCCCCCCTCTGCCCTCCACCCCATCGCCCCTCTCTGCCCTTCACTCACCCCTGCCCTCGACCATCCTCCCTCCTCCCTCACCCTCACCTTTTTCACTGACTTTGGATCCCACGGTTCCTCCTGAGCCTCACTCCCACACACTCACCCTCAAACGCCCGGGTGCTGGAACCCGGCCTGTGTGTCTGGCACAGGCTGAAGGAACAACACACATCCCCAGTGGAACTGACAGTGGCGGAACTTCAGCCCCAGCTGGATTCCTTGTCCATGCTTGGCGTCAGCGGCGTGGGCTGGAATTCACCTGGGTTGATTCCGGCCCGTGTGGCGCAGGTGCAACTGTGCTCTTCTGAGGGCCTAAGGCCTCAGTGTATTCCCTGCCCACAGGCTTCATTCACTTGTCAGCATAGATGCAGCTTCGCAAACTGGTCCCAAAGCTAATTTCTAAAAAAATCGATTCTTTCAGCGACCTCCCCACTACAGCCTACGGTATCTCACAGGGAGGGAAGTCTATCTAGAAGGTTCATCTTGTGAGTGGCTCCTGAAATACTGTGGACCCCTGTCCTGGCCGTGTGTCCACATTGCCTGTGATAGCCAACACTCTTATCCCCTTCCCGCCTCCAGCACGCCCACAACACCTGTCCCGCTCTCCTCTCCCAGGTCTGAGAAGTGTCTAGAAGCCAGGCTGTGTGCCTGCCACATCCTGACCTGTGTCCCATCTGCCTGTCGTGGGCCTGTCCGGGGTGCAGTCAGGAAGGGTCTCCTGAGCCCTCCTGGATGTCCAGGCTCCTCAGCGGTGTTTCCCACATCCACACTTTGAGGTGCGTGACTGGGCAGGACAAACCCCTGTGCTTTGAAACCAAGCAACCCAGGTTCAAACCCAACTGAAGGGCTGTGGGGTCAGGTGCCTTTCTGAGCCTGTTATCTGCAAGGGTTGGGGTGGCGGGAGTATCCCTCCTACCTCATACACAGAAGTGGCCAGGGCAGCTGAGATGGGAGATGTGCTGTTCAGAGTGAGGCTCTGCAGAAGGAGCTGGGCGAGGGGTGATGAAGTGAATGAATGGCTGATGTCATCTCACTGCATCTGCACACACGGTCTGGGGTCCACACCACCGCCCCCGTGGCCAGAAGTCTGAAGCCTGAGGGTGCACATGGCAGCTGCCCAGGTGGAAAGCACCGGGGCCTGTGAGTGGGACCCCCCAATCCTGACTACTTCCTGGGGTCCAGAGCACAGAGGGTGGGTTCTGGTGCAGCTCAGAGGGTGGGTGGGTGTCCAGCAGCCAGCTCGCCTGGTCCCCACACTCACCCAGCCTTCATGTCCATGTCCCCATGTGGCCACCTCCCAATGCCCAGCGGCTGGGGCCACCTGATAGGGAGTGAGGGACGCATCCAGGCCGGATCGCCCTCCTTGGGATCTTCTTGGAGAAAGGAGTGTGGCCGCGTTACCGGAAGGGGACTTAGCCTGGGGAGCCGGTGGCTGCGTTACCGGAAGGGGACTCAGCCTGGGGAGCCGGTGGCTCCATCCCCTGATCTGTGGCACTGATTTCTGTCACAGGAATGCTGTGCCTGCTGCTGTGGTCCCAGGGGAGTCTCTCTGTCGGCACATGCAACACAAACAGGATTTGTTAACAAGCTGCTATTATACCTGGAGATTGTGGCTCCAGTGGGGTTTAGAATGAGGAAGAAAAGCCCGGGTGCTACCTTTGTCCCCGGCAGCTTGTCACACGGAGCACAGGGAGCTGGTGTGCTGCTGATTTCGGAGAGAGGGCGCCACCTCCAGAATGGCCGCCCACAGGAAGGGCCTGCCTGGTCTGTGCGTCTGCAGTGCACCCTACGGGGCCCGACACAGAGCGGGGACTCCAGGTGGCTTCCTCAATGCTCCTGCAGTCCACGATTCCTTATTTTGATGGAGGAGAGGATGAGGCCCAGAGAAACAGGACTTCAGCAGTTCAGATGCGAGGCGGCCAGAGGCCACATGGAAAGGAACAGGGAGGATGTAAGAGATTGTCCCAGGAGGGAGGAAGGAGGCATCGTCCTGCAAATGTCCTGCAGTCAGGGCCTGAGGCCAGACACTGCCCAGGCAGAGGGGCCTCTGGGAGCAGCAGTTGAACTCCTCACTGAACAGACAGGGCTGAGGCTCAGAGATGGGGTGAGGGAGACACTGCCCAGGGAAGAAGCAGAGGCCAGGCGGTGGTGACCGTTCCTGAGGATGGGCTCTGCCGTCGTAGGGAGGCCACCAAGCACCTGTAATGACTACAGCCCTGCCTCGGCCCCTGCAGGGTCCCAGCCCTGGCCTGCCCTGGGCTCAGCTCCCTGTGGCTTGGGTCTGGGCTGCCCCATCGCAGCTCCTCCTTGCCAGGGTCTGTTACAATAGAAGCTTGTTGCACTCAGAAGAGAGTGCAGCCATGGTGAGGGCCGGAAGGGTGCAGGCTATCACTCTTCCTGGCTGCTTGGAAGAGCAGGGGCTTCCTCTGCGGTGAGTGGAACTCCCCTGCCTCCCCACACCCTCCAGAGAAAGCACCGTTCATGTCCCCAGCAGGAGTGGACCTCACTCCTGGGACACATGGGCTGGCCCAGCGGGGGTGGACCTCACTCCTGGAACACATGGGCTGGCCCAGGAGACCCCTCTATCTACCGCCCTGCTGACACCACCCAGCACAGTAGAGCAGTGGGGGCCTCCAGCAGAGGAAGGAGGCGGCCTGCCCGAGATGCATCTCTTACTACAGAGGGGTGTTCTCCCTCTCTCCCTCCCTCGCTTCCTCCCCTTTCCTCTCCTCCGCCCTCTTGCTCTCCCTTCTCTTCCTCCCCATGACAGAAGAACACGTCCACACCCGGGTCTCTCTGTCCACACCCAGGTCTCTCTGTCCACACCCAGGTCTTTCTGTCCACACCCGCATCTCTCTGAGGTGCTCTGTCCACACCCAGGTCTCTCTGAGGTGCTCTGTCCACATCCAGCTCTCTCCGTCCACACCCGGGTCTCTCTGTCCACACCCGGGTCTCTCTGTCCACACCCGCATCTCTCTGAGGTGCTCTTTCCCAGATTTTGTTGGGAGTTCTTCACTCCCTCCTATGATACCTGATCCTGTGTACATGCTCAGTGCCCTCGTCCTGTGTGTGGTCGGCACCCTCGTCCTGTGTGTGGTCAGTTTCCTCGTCCCTGTTTGTGGTCAGTGCCCTCATCCCTCTGGTCAGCACCCTCGTCCCACATGTGGTCAGCACCTGGCACTGCTTTCTCCCTGGATTTCATGTCGTTGGTCTCACTTAGCCTTGAGCATTGCTGTCTGGATGGGTCTCTCCTGAGCACCCTGCCCTTGGGCTCCAGTTTCCCGCTTCTCCAAAGTCCTGGCTTCCCCATCATGAGCACCGGTTCTGGGTGCTGCGCACAGGAGTAGGCACTGTCTGGGTGGGCAGTGCCCGTTGATGTGGGGACTGAGTGCAGGTCTTGTGGAAAGATCAGCAGGGGGCACCCTTGCCTGCTGTCTCCTCGCAGCTGGGCCCCTGGGGTTGGGGAAACGGAGACATCATCCCCCCAGAAGTCTGTTTGGCTCCAGAATATGAGGCCATGCCACGCGGGGCGTCTTTAGAACGCCAGCTTCTTCAGTGCACAGGGATCACAATGCCTGCCTCCCGCTCTCTGCTGGGGAGGGAGTCCGATTCTATCCAAAACAAAGCAGGCCATTGAACAGTTGGGAAAAAAGGGAACTGGAATTATCCAACACCATCTAGCAAAATGAGTTCCAAGTGACCCCTGCTTGCCCGTGCTGTGGTCAGAACACTCGCAACCAGCGTCTGTGTGGTTGGAGGTTCGCTGCAGACCTCCACCCCCAGCATGTAGCTCTCCTGGGATACAGTGAGGGGAACCACACACTTTGAAACCTGCAGACTTTATCTGTGACAAGTGTGACATGGAGGACCAGAAAGTAACCAAGCTGCGCTGGGCTCCAGTTCCTCCCAGCAGGTTACCTGCTGTGCTGGAGGAAGCAGTGCCCATGTTGAGAAAAACACAGGCCAGTGAACTCTGGAAACACCTCTTTGCAGTAAATTCCACCAAGTCTTCAGCCTCACCTCCCGCCTTCTGGGTCAGGATGGCAGTGCTTGACCAGACCTCATGCCAGCTGGCCTCAGACCCACCAGGAGGAGAAGCCCCGGCTTGGCTACCAGCTCTCTGCCAACCTGCAGTCACTCACTTCCTCTTAAACTCTGAGATACCCTCAAGTGTAACTGAGCACATGGCTCTGCCCAGATAGAGGCAGGCTTTTCTGGACTTTCTTGCAGCGTGGTGTGGCTGTGTGACTAGGTCTGTCCCATGGGACCTAGGCACAAGGGATGGGCACCATTTCTGGGAAATGTTCTTCAGAGTAATGGGCATACACTCTCTTTGGCCCGTTCTTCCTTCCAGCTAGCTGGGATGCAGATGTGATGGCAGGAGCTAGAGCAGCTATCCTGGGCTCAGAGTTTGAAGCCGTTTAATGAGGTAGCGGAGTCACCCTGCCAGCCCAGCACTCCCTGCCTTTGGACTGATAAACAGAGGCTGGAGGCTTTGTTACCCTGGGTTAAATGGTGCCCTACATCATAAGACCAGTGAGTGATCAGAAACAAGCTAGGAATTGCCCCAGGCTTCCACTCTGACCTTTTACAACAGGTATGATGTGGACAGCACCCAGAGGTGGAAATGCAAAACCACTTGTCCCACTGTTCTTCCTCAGAGATTCCAAGAAATGGGATTGGCACCACCAACCCTCCAGCCCCAAGGACAGCCACCTGCCTCTCTGGCACGGGTTCCTCTGGGCAGTGATGGGGGAACCCAGCCTCTTCCATTCGCAGCTCCCCCATCTCAGCCCTTAACTTCCAGCCTAGCTGGGGAATGGGAGAAGGAGGAAGTGAGGCACCAGATCACAGTGATCTTGGGCCCCACAACCCTTCGCTCACCTTTCACTCAGGAAAATCAGTCACGTGCCCCTCCCTGGAAACTGGGGACTGTGGGGGAAAACATGGATATTTGGGGAGCTTTGCAGGGCCTCATGATTCTACTGGGAGAAAGTGACCTACTCTCCTTTACTTCAATATAAAACCATTAATGTGTCTCCTAAGATGCTGCTTGATCTAGAAAACCAGAAAAGAAAACTGAAGGAGGACAGTTAATTTACACCAAAGTGAGAGACGATTTGCTGATGGGAAAACTAGGCAAGAAGACACAGCATTTAAATACAAGTAAGTTTCCATAGAGGCTCACAGACATCTCCATCGGAGAGGAGCCGATGATGCCCACGCTGGGGGCCGTGGAAATAGGGTGACATCACAGAGAGGCACGGTGGGCAGGGTGGCATGCTTGGCTGTGGACATTTTTTAAAATCCCCAACTTTGAACAAAAAGTGAAAAAGTCTACATTTGTTATTAGGTTAGTGGTTGTTCCTAGGACCCAGTGGGTAAATGTTGGACACACGTGTAAAAAGCTCATTGAGACCCCCACACGGTCAGCAGCCCCTTGTCTCTCCATCTGGTTCTGCCCTGGTAAAGAACTTGAATGGGAATATGGCTGGCCCACAGCCTGTACCCCTCTCCTGTCTGCCAGTGACCCACCTTCCCATCAGGAGACCAAGACACCCCCCACTGTGAGAGACTACAGAGGCCGGGAATGCTGCCCCACCTCCATCTTCCCTCCCCTGCTTCCCTCTTCCACAGCTGCTGCCCCAGGCTGGAGCCCCAAGGCCTCCTCCTCCTCTTCTGCGTCCTTCTCATGCTCTGCCTGCCCATGGCCACCTCACAGCCCCTGGCCTCATGTGGAGCCTCTGCTTGTCCATCCCACTGACTACAGGTAACGAGAGAGCCTGGGATGCCCGGCGACACTGGGCAAATTTCTCAGACCCCCATCCACAAAAACGGCCCCCACCCGGCCTACCAGCTTGATGAGTAAAATTCTGTAGAAAGGCAACTCCGACTCACTCCCTTCCTGAGCGTGTGGCTTGGCTTAGACAGTTCTAAGTCTCCACTGCTTAGCTCTGGGGCATGGGAACAGCCTGGGGCCGAGCTCACAGGGCCTGTGAAAGGGTGAGATGGGACGTGGGGTCTGCTAGAGACAGAGCCCCGTGTGCGAGGCCCCGGGGGCTGCTGGAAGGAGCCACCACAAGCTTGGGGGCATAAAGCAAGTTGTGTTCATCCTCTCACAGTCTGGGGCCAGAAATCCAAACTCAAAGTATCTTCAGGCCTGTGCCGTCTCCTGATGCTCTAGGCTCCTTCCAGCCTCTGGTGGCTCCTGCATTCCTGTGGTCTCACGACTCCGTCCCAGGCTCCGTCCCCTCTGTGTGTCCGAGTCCCGAATCTCCCTCTCTATTCCCTGAAGAGGAGACCTGGCATTGGACTTGGGGGCCCACCTGGGTATATCAGGGTGACCTCATCTTGAAATCATTAACTTAATCACATCTGCAAAAGCTCTTTTTCCAAATGAATCCAAACTCACAGGTTTGGGGGTTAGGACGTGGATAGGTCTTCTGGGGCCAGCAGCCCCAGCCCACTATGGTTAACAGGTGTCAGCGTGGACAAGCAGAGCTATCCCCAGCCTTCAGTTTGCAAGAAGAAGACCCACCCCTTTCTCTCTCCTGCCAGCTGAAGTCGCCCTTTGCCCGAGAGAAGCCTGCAAAGACCACGGTGCCTTCTCTCCTACTCCCAAGCCCCCAGTTGGCCATGCCTGCCAGGGAGCGTTTCCAGCCCCAGGGACTGAGGACCTTGTCCTGCCTCTAGGAGGTATCTCTTCCAGGCTTCCACCTCCGTTCTATAACAGGAGCCCGCTCCATGCAGGGACCTGGCTTTGTGGCTCAGAAACGAGTGTGGTATGAAAATCCGGCGAAATCAAGTAAAATAGGAGGAAGGCAAGGTAAACCCAACACGGCGCCCTAGACGCCCACAGAGCAAGCTGAGCTGTTGCCTTGCCAGGCCTGGATGAGGGAGGAAACCTGCAGACGGGGGCACTGGAGGGGAGAGGGTTGACCGCGGCCCGTGAGCGCTCTCTGCTCTGAGAGTTTGATTGAATGAGATTTTTGGTTTGGCTTCACTGGTTATTGTAGTTTTTCCATTATTTTATTGTGCAAATTCCTAGTAGAGTCAGCAGAATCGGGAGGCAAACTGAGCAGCTACTGTGAAGTGTGAAAAATTACCCTCAACTAATACAATCACACTATTTGCTTATGGGATTATGGCATGGAAATGAGGCCCCCAGGCTGGCAATTTGGCAGCAGACTCCGGTCACCTTCCCGGGCTGCAGCCCCGGCCCAGGAGTTGTGGTTCTCCTGACTTCAGTGGCAGGATGAGCTTTCCGACTCCCGTGGGGCAGACGCCGATCTTTTTGCAGCATTGACAACACCATTAATTGTATCATGGACAACACACCCCAGGGAGCTAGGCAGGGCACCCACAGGGAGAAAATACACTCATCTCACATTCACCCAGCAAATAGTGACCCACCTCTCTCAAACACAAACACAGACCTTAAATCCAAGCAGCCTGGGAATAAGAAGTGAAACCTTTTGAGTGCTGTAAGTGTCACCCCACAGACTCTGGGATTCAGGAGGCAGGGACCAAGCCTTGCTGCCTTTGTTTCCACAGCTGCAATCAGGACATCCTCCCTGATCCAGTAAGGGCTTCTGCCCTGACTCTACAAGATAATCACCTGAGGGATTCAAGAAATTCTAACGTTGAGGCCAGGCGCCAAACCAATGAAATCCAAATGTCATGTAGGGGCCTGGGTTCCAGCATTCTTCCAATGACTTCCAAGTGGCTTCATGAACAGCCACTGCTGAGAACCACCATCCTAACTAGAGGTCTGGCAAGGTCATATCAGAGACACTGAAGACTCACATCTTCATTAGAATTCATGCCTGAAAGATGGAAGCAAGGGCCCTGCACACAGAGTGTGTTTCTCTGTCGAGCACAGAGGAGACCCAGAGAGGCAAGCAACTCCTCAGCTCAGGAAATGTTTAAAAAGTAAGTGGTGAGTTGGCAGAAGGGATAATGAAATTTTAGATAGATGTTTGGATGGATGGATGGATAGATGGACGGATGGATAGATGGGTGGAGAAATGGGTAGGTAGATGGATCATAAATGGAGGAATGGGTGGGTGAGTGGATGGATGGAGGGACGGATGGTGGATGAATGGATGAGTGAATAGATAGATGGTGTGTGGATGGATGGATGGATGGGAGATGGATGGATGGATAATGAATGGATGGTGGATGAGTGGGTAGATGGATGGATTGGTTGGTGAGTAGGTGGGTGGTTAGATGGTGGATAGATGATGGATAGATGAGTACATATGTGGGTGGATGAATGTATGGTGGATGAATGGATGGATAGGGATAGATGGATGAAGGATGGATGGATGGATAATGGATGGTGGATGAGTGGATGGATGGATGGATTGGTTGGTGAGTAGGTGGGTGGTTAGATTATGGATAGATGATGAATAGATGTGTACATATGTGAGTAGATTAATGGATGGTAGATACATGGATAGATGGGTGGGGATGGATGGATTAATAATGGATGAATGGGTGAGTGGATGGATGGGTAGTAGATGAGTGGATGGATGGATGGATGAGTGAATAGATAGATGGTGTGTGGATGGATTGATGAATGGATGGATGGATAATGGATGGTGGATGGGTGGGTGGATGTTGGATGAGTGGATGGATTGGTTGGTGAATAGGTGGGTGGTTAGATTATGGATATATGATGGATAGATGAGTACATATGTGGGTGGGTGGATGCCTGGATGGTGATTGAATGGATAGATGGGTGGGGATGGATGGATGAATGGGTGGGTGGATGGATGGATGGTGGATGAGTGGGTGGATTTGTTGGTGAATAGGCGGGCGGTTAGATGGTGGACAGATGATGGATAGATGAGTACATATGTGGGTGGATGCATGGATGGTGGATGAATGGATGGATAGATGGGGATGGATGGATGAATAATGGGGAATGGAAAACACATGACAGACAGATTTTGTGCTGAAGACTGCATAGAATTGTGAGACAGCCTCCCTGACCTGTTGGAACTTAGAAAGAAGATGGTTTACTGAGGCAGAGTGTAACTCAGCCCCATAAGCTGGATTGTGGAGGGACAAGGAGATACAGTGATTGACACTTTCTAAGCACTTCCTGTAGACATGGCCGGGAGCATCCTGCAGGAATCTCCACATTCTCCCCCTCAAGAGATCTCACAAATGAGGTTGCCAGGAGGTGGCAGGGCTGGACCCAAACCCTGCTGTCCCTGGCTGCAGGACAAGTGATCCTCATCAAACAGACAGCAAGGGCTCTGTGCCAGGCAGGTGCCAGCGATGCAGGGCGCCTGCTTGTGAAACAAACAGGTGGGCAGATAGATAGGTGGGCAGGTTGGCAGGTGGGCTGAGCTCCCCACCCCCTGACCAGCTGTTCTTCCAGAGCTTCATAGTGATGGTGATCGAGACAGAGCCCTTGATGTTGGAAGGCCACAGCCTGGTGTGGAGAAGGTCATCCGAACGGGACCTAGCCTGCTACAGGATGCACGCCTCTGGCCCTCGGTGTCCCCAGCACCTGGGAAGTGGCCACTAGATGAACAGATGTCCTGCCTGGGACGCTATTCCCCAGTGCCCGCCTGTGGGACTCCAGCTCCTTGTTCTGGCTCCTGCTGCACCAGCCTCTGGTGACTGAGGCTTCTCCCGACCCCCGGTAAGTAGAGCTTGCCTCGCCCCTGCCCTCCCTGCCCCCTGAATCTTCATGTCCCTGCCCCGCGTTTCCTCACTTGCTGCGTCATATTTGTGCTTCATACGCTTAATATTTGTTTCTCATTTGTCTTCCCCCGACCTCAATTTGAAGTCAGGCTCCAGGAGAGCAAGGGCTGGATTTTCTGAGCATCATAACTTCCTTCGTGCCCAGAAGAGCCGCATAATAGATGCTCCATAAACTCCTGTTAACCACATTATTGTGTGAGTAAATATCACGTCCTTTTGCTCACTGGGGAATGCTGGTCAATAAAAGAGGAGTTCAGGAATTGTAGGGGCATGGAGGGGGCTTCATACTAGGGGGCAGGCAGATTGAGGAGTTCCAGGGCAGCTTAGCCTCCACTCTGACCCTCAGTCTCCTACTCTGCTCAGCACAGGTGACACTAACTCCTCTGCTGTGGAGCTGCCTCGAGGATTCACGAGATGAGGCCCATCAGGTGCTCAGCGCAATGCCGGCCCCGACGGTGCTCCATGCACCTCAGCTGCCGCTGGGTCGGCTGCTTTTATCTGCACCTGCCCCTCCCTCCTTCTGTACAAGGTATGGGCCTCTATTCATCTCTCTTACTTCCCCATCTCCAGGGCAGCAGGTATGTGTGGCCCGCATGTGTGTGTGATTTGCAGGAAGGAATAGGCTATTTGGAGATGGTGCTGGCTCAGAAGACCGGGAGGGAGGGGTGGGAGGCAAAAACAGAGGGGACACGACAGATGCGGACACAAGGCTGACTTGGGCTCCGGGCCCAGTTCCAAGGTGCTGCCAAGTCAGGTGGGTGGAGCTCCAGGGAGCAGCAGGTCCTGGGCTGCCAACCCCCAGAATCCGACATAGGCACCATGTTCCACAGCCTGAACTTCCCTTTACGAGGGACATGCTCACAGGACCCTCGGCCTGCCCAGGACCCAAGGTCAGCCTTCCCTTCACACCCCCACCTGCTATCCTGTCAGAGAGAGGCCCCCACCACAGGGCGGCCATAGTGGACAGAGCTTTCTCCTGGGCTGGGACCCAGGGGCTAGGACTCCCGGCCTTGTCCCCCTGGGCAGGACCTGGCCACCTCCCTGTTGCCCCAGGGTGAGGCCCAGCCGTGGTGTCGGGCACCCACTAGGTGCTCAGTCAGTGCTCCTGGGGGCAACTAAAGGAAAGGGCCAGACAAGGGGAGGAGGGAGGC
Source organism: Pongo abelii (assembly GCF_028885655.2). Taxonomy (NCBI): domain Eukaryota; kingdom Metazoa; phylum Chordata; class Mammalia; order Primates; family Hominidae; genus Pongo; species Pongo abelii. The sequence continues at coordinate 55,527,314 of NC_085929.1, read as the reverse complement.
AGGCGCGCAGCATTGGAGAGTGTGAGAGGAGGGAGACAGGCACGGGGCGTTGGAGAGTGCGGGAGGAGGGACGCAGGCGCGGGGCATTGGAGAGTGCGGGAGGAGGGGAGGAGGGACGCAGGCACGGGGCGTTGGAGAGTGCAGGAGGAGGGGAGGAGGGAGACAGGCGCGGGGCATTGGAGAGTGTGAGAGGAGGGAGACAGGCACGGGGCGTTGGAGAGGGCGGGATGAAGGGAGGAGGGAGGCAGGCACCGGGAGTTGTCTGTTGGGAGACGTTTGGGGAGAGAATCCCGTCCCCTCCGGGCCCACCCCCCCCCCCCAGAAACCTGGAGAGGTGTTGATTGCTTTAGTGGGGGGCGGGGAAGAGGCAGGTGATTGCAGAGATTTGAGGGTATTTTCTTCACGTTTCCCCGGACTCCAGTGAGGACAGGTCTGCAGGGAGCTGCATCCAAAGAGGAGTTTCCGGCACGCGCTGGACGAACCCTTCTCGGGGCTCCTGTTAGGTCTCCCTCTCAGTGGCTCGGGGACCTGCAGTTTCTCATCTTGGAAGGGAGGGGCTTTGTCGGCCAAGGCTCCAGGGAACTGTGATGCCTCAGAGGAAAGCCCAGACCCACTGGTGTAGGGGACCGGGGCCCTGGCTCCAGGTCCCGACTCACAGGGGAGGAGGAGCTGGGTCACCACCACTGCTTCGCCTATGGGGAGACTGGGCCAGGCCAGGCCAGGGTGGATCGGCTCAACCCTGTTCTTCCCACACACGCCATCGCCGGGGTCCCTCGCTGGTGCTGGTTTTATATCAAAGCCCTTGGAAGTAAAGTAATTGTCGCTAAAGGACAGTGAGTTTTTATTTATGTATTTTTAAATTTTCCTATGTACTTGTTTACTTTGGCTGGACACCCTCAGAATTTAGCATTCCTAAAAACGTGTTTTTTAAAAGGCATTTGCAGAAAGCCGTGGGTCTCCCATCCCTTGACTTCCCCCACCCCAGGAATTCAGAGCATCCCAATCCCATCCCGGGGTTGCCCACACACGTCCTCTAACCTCCACGCACGCACCTACCTCCACTACATCCTCCTGCATGCATTCCCATCCCTGTGATGGAAGCAGAGACTGGGGGCCCAGCTTGGGTCCTGGCCAGACACTGGCCTGCATGCAGCCCTCACTCTGCCCTGCCTGCCACAGGTGCAGTCCAGGGACAATGGACCCATCACTCAGCGCGTTACCAGTGGAGGGTTTCGACTAGGAGTCATCCAGGTTCTTGGCATTTTGAACAAAGAATTGGACAAAATGCACAAGCAAAGCAATAAAAGAACAAAGTAACAAAAGCATAGATTGATTGAAATGAAATACACTCCACAGAGTGGGAGCAGGCTTCAGCAAGCGGCTCAAGAGCGCTGGTTACAGAATTTTCTAGGGTTTGAATACCCTCTAGAGGTTTCTCATTGGTTACTTGGTCACACCCTATGTAAATGAGAACGGGGCCTGCAACTATTCTGATTGGTTGTGGGAGGTGGCCAATCAGAGGTGCTTTCCATTTTTCATCCGCCATGCTGTGGAAAGGCGGGCATTGCAAAGGGGTAGCGTCTGACCCGTTTGTTACTTGGGCGTGGAGACGTGGGGTTTTTCTTTTGATTCAGTTCTAGGAAGTCAGCGTGAGTCGGCCTTAGGCTCCTTGCCTCCAGACCCTATTCTCCTGCCTCAGTGGGCTCCCCAAACCGACGCCAACCATTGACTCATTGAACCTGCATTGCGGTCTGGCCCGCTGACTAAGTGTGTTGTCACATGCAAACAAGGCACTGAGGCAAAGCTAGGTCTGCAATTTGTCCACTGCCCAGTGACGGAGCTGGGCTTAGACCAGCACTGGCCCAGCGGCTGAGCCGTGAGCACAGACGCCCTGCTAGGAGCTCGGTGTACTCACGTTCCTGGGAGCTGATGTCGCTCGGTGATGTGGGTGAAATGGGATAAGAATGGCCACTGCCTCTCCTTCCTGGATCCCCCACTTCCTCTCCTTCCCAGGCCCTGGGACTTGCTCTTGAAGCATCCTTGAAGAAGCAGGTGAGTCTCACCCAATCCCTGGGCTCCAAGATGCCGGGAATCCATGAAGGCATGGATAAACATGGGTCCAAGCACAGAGACTCCATGGTGGACACTGGCCAAGCTGGGAGGCCTGGAGCCGGGCAAGCGTTGGGCTCCCGTCTCCCACCGCCAGCCGACAGCCAGCAGCACAGAAGACCACCCGTTAAATTTTCATGCTGAGCTGTTTAACGAAGCCCTCAGCTATTTGTATATAAATTTCCATGCGGAGAACGCCAGTGTGGGCTTAGCTCCGAGTGTGGTTTCTACAACATCCCTAATGACTCCATAAATCTCCAAAGCGTGCACCTTTAATCTGCCATAATTAAAGACCGAGTTCTTTCCAAATGAAACGTTTGAACCAAGGAAGGCGGCTCTAAGTGTCCCAGGTCTGATGCTGGGCAGTGGGTCACGGCAGCACCTCCTCCTGCCTGACTGTCCTCAGGGACAGCCTTGGCTGGGACAGGAGTGGGGACGGCAGGCTCAGGGCCCCTTCTCATCGGGCATGTCCCTCAGACCCCAGCCTGCTCAGGAGGGACGGACGAGGGGCAGGGCTGCCCCCACTGGGCTGGGAGTGGGCCGGGTAGAGTCACGGATGTTGTGTGCTCTCCCATCTGTGTGCGGGAAAATGAACAGCGGGATATTTCCAGTCCTGCTGCCTGCTGCTAAGGAGGAGACCCCGGGTGCAGGTCAGAGCTGAGGCCTACCAGGTCAGCCCCAGGAAGGGCTGAGGACATGGCTGGCTCGGCTTCCCTGGGACATGACGGGGCCACCGTCCTGCTTCCCCCAGGCTGAGTCTGCGGTGCAGGGTGTTAGTGTAGGGTGTGGTGTGTGTGATGTGTCCTGCATGTGGTGATGTGTACCTGTGTGTGATGTGTGTTGTGTATCCTGTGTTTGTGATATGGGGTATGTGTGGTGTCTGTGCAGTGGTGTGTGGTTTGGGGTTTGTGTACGTGTGTGATGTGTGTGGTGTGTCTGCTGTGTGTGATGTGTATATGTGTAGGTTGCGTGTGTGTGTGATGTGTGTGTGTAGATTGGTGTGTGTATGTGTGTGTGCATGTGTGTGTGGTGTTTGTGTGGTGTGTGTGGTATATGTGTGTTTGTACATGGGTTGTGTGGTGCATGTCGTGTGTGTGTGGTAGTGAGTGGTTTAGGGTATATGCATGTGTGTATGTGTTGTGTGTATGTGTGTGGTGTGTGTCCACATGTGGTGTGTGTGTGGTGTATTGTGTGGTTTAGCATGTGTGCATGTGGTGTGTGTGCAGGGGTTGTGTGGTGTGTGTCCTACGTGTGTGGTGGGTGGACTGTGTCTGCACGTGGGTTGTGTGGTGCATGTCCTGCATGTGTGGTGTGTGTTTTTGTGTGGTGTGTAGTGTGTGTGGTGTGTGTCCTGTGTGTGTGGTGTGTACGTTTTCACATTGGTTGTGTGTTTATGTGGTGGTGTGATCTGGGTATGTGTGCATGTGTCTGGTGTGTGTCCTGTGTGTGTGGTGTGTGGTGCATGTGGGTTGTGTGTGGGTGTGTGGTGTGTCCTGCATGTGTGGGGGGTGTGTGTGTAGTGTGAGTGGTGTGTGTCCTGTGCATGTGGTGTGTGTATTTGTGTGTGGTGTGTAGTGTGTGCGGTGTGTGTCCTGCATGTGTGGTGTGTGGTGTGTGTGTGTAGATTGTATGGTGTGTGTCCTGCGTGTGTGGTGTGTGTATTTGTGTGTGGTGTGTAGCGTGTGTGGTGTGTGTCCTTCATATGTGGTGTGTGTGGTGTTTGTGTTTGCACATGGGTTGTGTGTTGTGTATGTGGTGGTGTGTGATGTGGATATGTGTGCATGTGTGTGGTGCCTATGGATCGTGCGTGGGTTGTGTGGCGTGTGTGTCTGCATGTGGGTTGTGTGGTGCGTGAGGCAGGAGGAGGAGCTGGGCCTGGGCAGCGGCCCATGAGACATGCAGCCTGGTCAGGACACGCGGAGCCACAGGCGGCCCCCAGGAGGCCACACTCACCCTAAAAGCAGGCGAGGGTGGGCGCAGGATGAGCGGACGAGCAGGAGTGGGGCTCTGGGCGTTTTCCAGCAGATCCCGGCGGGGCTGGTCCGGGAGTCGGAGGAACATCACCACCCACAGCCACCAGGACGTGATGGATTCAGGCCGAATTCCCTGGCCGGCGCTCTGGTCCAAAAGAGGAGGGCGCAGGCCGGGCACGATGGCTCACGCCTGTAATCCCGGCACTTTGGGAGGCCGAGGCGGGCGGATCATGAGGTCAGGAGATCGAGACCATCCTGGCTAACACGGTGAAACCCCGTCTCTACTAAAAATACAAAAACATTAGCTGGGCATGGTGGTGGGCGCCTGTAGTCCCAGCTACTCGGGAGGCTGAGGCAGGAGAATGGCGTGAACCCAGGAGGTGGAGCTTGCAGTGAGCCGAGATCGCGCCACTACACTGCAGCCTGGGAGACAGGGCGAGACTCGATCTCAAAAAAAAAAAAAAAAAAAAAAAGAGGAGGATGCAGCCCAAAGGACGGCCCCAAAGGTGATTTACTGATTCTGAGGGAGAAGGTGGAGAATTCACAGTGGAGAAGCCCTCGTGGTCAGCATCCTCACCACGCCATCGCGGCCACAGCACCAACAGCAGGGCAGTCCTCAGATTGTCCACCAGGAGGACTCTGCTTCACTTCACTGGTTTTCCCACCAAAAAGAGGAGCATGAGGAAACATTCCAGAAATACAAGTGAAAGGACATTCTACAGAATAGTCGGGCTGTGATCCTCAAAAATATCAATGTTGTGAAAGAAGGATGAGAAATTATTCCAGAATAAGGGAGACGAACACGTGACAACTAAATGCAATGCGTGATCCTGCTCGAATCCTGAGCCACTGACTAATAGCAATCATAGTCGCTAACAAGGACATTTGAAGAGGGAGTGAAATGTGGGGTATGGACTCCACACGGCACTGTAGGGTTGTGTCAGTGATAGAGTTTAGTAAGAGACTCGAGATATGTGAATGTTCTTAGAAGATACGGATGATGCGTTTGAGGCAGGAAGTCACGATTCTGAAAGTTGCCTTCTAATGGCGCATCGACAACAACCACTGCTGTTACAACAGAGATAAAACGGGCAGGATGACATTGCAGCCATGGTGAATCCGGCACATGGCATGGGGTTATGCATTGCACCGTTGTAACTTCTCACTTTTTGAAATGTTTTCAATGTGAAAAAATACAAATAGAGTGATGAAAATGATACACCACCAAAAAAATATATGTGCGTATATATACGCACATATATACACATATATGTGCGTATATATACACACATATATACACATATATGTACATATACACACACACATATGTGTATATATGTATGTGTGTGTATATATACATATGTATGTATTATATGTGTGTGTATATACACATACGTATGTATGCATGTATATATGTATGTGTATAAGTGTGTGTGTGTGTGTGTATATATATATATGAGAGCCAAGATGAACCATTATGTGAGACACACTGGAGTTCCAGGGCAAAACTGGAAGGATACAGAAGCCAGTTATGTATTGGTCAAGGGAGCAGGTGATGGAGGAGACGTAATGACCATGAGCACGTAGGAGCAGAATAACACAGGCTCAAAATACATCAACAGCCAGTGACCCACCTGCAGAGTAGAAATACGCTAGCAACACTACGGAAGATTTTAACACATCGCTACAAGTAATTGACAGAACAAGTAGGAAAAAAATCAGCAAATTTAGATAACCTAATTAAAGAGCTCACAGTAGAAGATAGATTATCTTACACTGACAATCAGAAAATGCACGTTCTGTGTAAACATACTGCGAACAGCATGTGCTCAGAAATTAACCATGAGCAAAATTACAGAAGTATTCCCCCAATTCCAAACAATCAACATCATACTGAATATCTTCCCGGCCACTGCATAATAAAATCAGGAGCTATTCACTGAAGAGTGTTGTTAAAAAATCTCATAGGAACCTAAATAACAGACAACTCAATATGCCTTGGGAAAAATCATAAAAATTATGAATACCTTAGAGTAGAATGAAAATGAAAGTATTATATTCATTGGTGAGACATAGTAAAGCACTATGAGGAATTTATGAGTTCAAAATATATTTACTAGAAGAAAACAAGGTCTTGTAAATCTTCTAAGCAGTAAAATTCAGGATAATTAATGACAAAAAAGAGATGACTATCTGAAAATGCTTGCAAAATAGTAAACTTAGTCAAGACTAAGGGAGAAAAGAAAGAGAGACAATGGCAATGAAATTCTTAAGACTGAAAGTGATCAAAGCAGACACAGATGAGACAAAACGATGTTTCCTCAGACAGCTCAGTATTAATGAATTGGAAAATCTAGATAAAATACTTTAAAAAAACTGAAAATGACAAGCTTAAAACAAGGAAAAGTTTGAAAATGTTACCTCCTTGTATCTTTCAGAAGGGCTTTAATTAGATAATTTCTGTCAAAATCCTAGCAGAAATTTCTGTAGATACAGACAAGGGGATTCTAAAATGTATATGGAAAGTCTAAGGGGCTAAAATAATTAAAACAATTTCAAGAAAGAAAACAAAGTTGGAGAACTTACACCTCCTGATTTTGAGAATGCCTGTAGTCCCAGCTGCTTGGGAGGCTGAGGCAGGAGAATCACTGGAACCCAGGAGGCGGAGGTTGCAGTGAGCCGAGATCGCGCCACTGCACTCCAGCCTGGGTGACAGAGTGAGACTCCATCTCAAAAAACTGACTGTAAAGCTATAGTAGTCAAGATAGTGTGACACGGGTAAAGGGATAAACACATAAGTCAATAAAAGAGAACATAAGTCAATAAAAGAGAACAAAGAGTTCAAAATAAGGCACACAGATGTGGCCAAATGACTTTTGACAAGTTACAAAGGCAATTCAATGGAAAAAAAGATAGTATTTTCATTAAATTGAACATCCATATGCTAAAAAAAATGCAACTCAACCTAAACCTCACAGCTTATATAAAAATTACCTTAAAATGACTCATAGCTGTAATGTAAGGCTGTAAATATTTTATTTATTTATTTATTTATTTATTTATTTATTTATTTATTTATTTATTGAGATGGAGTCTCACTCTGTGTCCCAGGCTGGAATACAGTGGCACGATCTCGGTTCACTGCAACCTCTGCCTCCCCAGTTTCAAGTGATTCTCCTGCCTCAGCCTTCCGAGTAGCACCCGCCATCACGCCCAGCTAATTTTTGTATTTTTAGTAGAGACAGGGTTTCACCATGTTGGCCAGGCTGGTCTCGAACTCCTGAACTTAAGTGATCCTCCCACCTCGTCCTCCCAAAGTGCTGGGATTACAGGCGTGAGCCACCGCACCCAGCCAGGCTGTAAATATTTTAGAAGAAATATAGGAAGAATATGTATGGCCCTTGATTAGGGAAAGAATACTGACATATAAAACTGTAAGCACATTCCATTTAAACAAAGATAAATTAAAACTTTAAGTTTGCTTTACACTGAGAAATAACCTGATAATGTTATTGAATGCTAGAAAATATTTACAAATCACATACCTGATGAAATATGCACAATATGTAAAACTCTCATGATTCATCAGTTAAAAAAAAAAAAAAACTCATTTTAAAAATGGGAAGATAATTGGAGCAGACACTTCACCAAATAAATTACCAAAGAAGTGCATGAAAGGGTGCTCAACATCATTAGGCATTAAGGAAACAGGAATCAAAACCACAAGAAGAGATCACTGCACACCTGCTAGAATGGAGAATATATACATATACATGCAACCGTGTGTACTAGTGAGAAAGGTGAGCAGCTGAACATGTCTTGTGTCATGGCCAGTAGACATGCAGAAGTATACAGACACTCTAAAATTGGCTGTTTTTAATGAAGTTAAACATACACTTACCAGATGACAGGAATTTTATTTCTAGGTATTTACCCCAAAGAAATGAAAACTTGTGTTTACACCCAAAACTGCATATGGATGTTTGTAGCAGCTCTACCTATTCTGTTCATTAACTGGAAACATCGCACCTGTCCTACAACGGTAGCATGCATAGAATAATAGGCATCCATACGGTGGGATTCATTTAGTCATAAAGGGAAATAAACTATTGATGCACACCGCTTGGATGCATCTCTAAGGCATTATGCTAAGGGAAAAATAAGCCTCTCAAAAGTTGACATTCTTGAGAATCAAACATATTGGTGGAGAAAAGTTCAACGATTACTAGAGGTTAGGATGTGGTGGGGTTTCAATACAGAGGGCAGCATAGGGGAGCTCTGCGGCGGGTGTAAGGACTCTCTGCCTTCTGTGACAGTGGTTGTAGGATTCTGTGCATGTATTAAAACTCATTATATTCTACCAGAGAGGGAGAGGGAGAGAGGAAGGAGGAAGGGGAGGAGAGGAGAGACAGAGAAAGTGAAAAACGCTCTAACCCAAATTAAAGACAGGTTGCAGATTTGGAAAATAACACTGTTGTAAAATCTGAACCAGACAGGAAATTAATATGTATTAAGTTCCAGTACATTTAAAAGGACTAAAAGCATAGATAGCATGTTCTCTGACTAAAATGGAATTAAATTATAAAGCAAGTAGTAAAGCCTATCTGGAAAATCCCTAAATATTTTGAATTTTTAAATTACTTTTCTAAATACCCCATGGGTCAAAGAGGAAATCATATGAAAAATTATAAAACATTATAAACTGAATGACAATTTAGTGGACTTTAGTTAAGCAGTGCATAGAATGAAATTTGTAGTTTTATAGGTTCACATGAAAAATGAAAAGTGCTTTGAAATTAATGATCTAATATTACACAACAAGAAAAGAAAAATCAAGCAAATGAAACTTAAAATTAAAAGGTAGGGCATATTAAAGATAAGAATAGAAATCAATAAAATTGAAAAACCTCAAACAATGGAAAAAATCAATAGAACCAAAAGCTGGTTCTTTCAATATTGTCCCTTTGTTTTTGATTCTCTGCCTTTATGACTAAATGAATCCCACCGTATGGATGCCTATTATTCTATGAACATGATATGCCTAAGTGTAGATTTTTTGGTGTTTATCCTGTTTGATGCTCTCTGAATTTCCTGGATCTGTGGTTTAGTGTCTATCATTAATTTTGGAAAATTATGAGCTATGATCCCTTCAAATATGTACTGTGTTCTTTTCTCTTTATATTGTCCTTTTCTTTTCCCACGATGAGTATGTTACCCCTTTTGTAATTGTCTCAGAGCTCTTGGATATTCTGGTTCTTTTCTTTTTTCATCAGTTTTGGAAGTTTCTATTGACGTCTCCAAGCCCACTGACTCTTTCTCAGCCTGGTCCAGTCTACAGATGAGCCCATTGAAGCCATTCTTCCTTTTTGTTACAGTGTTTTTTATTTCCAGCTTTTCCTCCAGACTCTTTCTTAGAATTTCCATTTCTCTGCTGACATTATTCATCTGTTCTTGCATGTTGTCCATTTTTTTCATTATAGCCCTTAATAAAGTAATTATAATTATTTTTTACTTCTGGTTTGATAATTCCAAAAATTCTGCCATGTCTGAGTCTGGTATTCATGCTGGCTCTTTCTACTCAAATTATATTTTTGTTTTGTAATATCCCTTGCAACATTTTTTTTTTCTTTGAGATGGAGCCTCACTCTGTCACCCAGGCTGGAGTGCAGTGGTGCTATCTTGGCTCACTGCAACCTCCATCTCCCGGGTTCAAGCGATTCTCCTGCTTCAGCCTCACAAGTACCTGGGATTACAAGCCTGAACCACCACGCCTGGCTAATTTTTTTGTATTTTTAGTAGAGACGAGGTTACACCATGTTGGTCAGGCTGGTCTTGAACTTCTGACCTCAGGTGATCCACCTGCCTGGGCCTCCCAAAGTGCTAGGATTACAGGCATGAGCCACTGCGCCCGGCTCTACATTTTTTGCTGAGAGGTAAATATATTGTAGTGGGTAAAATAAATTGAGATAAAGAAGCCTTTCTTGTCAGTTTGAAGTTTCTCTGGCTGGGAATTAGCTATAGGTATTGGAGGTTCAGCGCTCCTCTGAGGCTCTTGCTTTGGTCTTCCCTACTGTCCCTGGGTCTCCCCTTCTTAAATAAGGTGCTGAGGTGTGGGAGGGGTATCCTCTGGTCCCTGATTAGTCTCAGTTTTTAAGAAGCCTGTGTCCCCTGGACTGTGACCTTCACAAGTGCTGCTCAGCTTTGTTTTGATTTCCTCTCCCTTAGACAAGACAGGAAAGCTAAGGGGGCCTGGAGTTGGGTGTGTCTCCTCCCTGGGTCATTAGGCTCTGATAAAACCCCAGGAGGTTAAGATCTGATAACACTTTTTCTCTTGAGAGCATCCCCTATTAAGAGCAGAGCTCCAGAGCTTTTCCTACCCCTGCTGGAAGCAGAGGCGAGTTTTCTCTGATATTTACTGTGAGGTCCAGGCAGCATGGGACCTCCTAAGACTGGGGTCCCCTCCCGAGTGTTTGACATTCAGGCCTGTCCACACTGAGCCTCCATGGTGCTTCTAGCGGTCCTGGCTCTGCCTGCCAGCCTCTGCTCCTGGGCTTCTCTTCCTGGGAAGGTGTGATTCTTTAGACCCACATGCCTTTCTCTGCAACTGTGGAGGCAGTATCTTGCCTTGTGTCCTAAACTCTCTGATAAATCTGAGAAGGGTTGCTTTCAGTTTGTTCAGGAAAGATATGGTGCCTACCTGTGGCACCGGCTACTCAGGAGGCTGACGCGAGAAGATGGCTTCAGCCCGGCAGTTCAAGGCTATAGTAAGCTATGGTCGCCACTGCTATCCAGCCTGGGTGACAGAGTGAGACCTTGACTCTAAAAAAAAAAACCAAAAAAGAGAAAAAAGAGAGAAAGTGAGAGAAACAAGATAAGACATAAATACCAATATCGTGAATGAAGGAAGGGACTCATTACAGGCACGATATAAATTAAAAGGATGAAAAGAAACATGAGTAAATTTGTGCAATAAATTGGACAACATAGACAAAATGAAAATCATCCTTGAAAGGCACAAATTATCAATATTGAAGAAAGGAGTACAAAATCTGAATAGACATTAAATGTGTAATTTATAGTCTCTCCTCAAAGAAAACTCCAGACCTGGATGCATTCAGTGATGGATTCTGTTAAACAGTAAGGAAGAAACAGCACGAGTCCCAAGTGAGCTCTTCTAGAAAACAGAAAAGAAAAACCTTCCATCTTATTCTCTGTGTCCAGCATCACTACGATTATGAGAGGAAAATCACACAATGTTAACTTTTAAAAGTATCATGGATATAGATGCCAATGTTTATAAATTATTAGCAAATTGAATCTAGATACGTATGTATACAAAGACAGACACATGCCTATACATATACATATATACGTGTGTGTATATCTGTGTGTGTGTGTGTGTGTGTGTGTGTGTGTATTCATTCCTAGGAATGTCAGGTGGATTTAGAAAATTGATCAATGTAACACCCTATATTAACAGAATATAGAAGAAAGTCAGTAAATTCGACACAGGCATCTGACAATATTCATTATTCATTGACAGAAACAAACCTGAAAATGCAGATTGAAGAAGGAATAACATTTTTATGTGAAGGTGACATGAGCAGAAAATCCTACGGAATCTGAAAAACAGTTACACTGATGATCTCAGCAAGACCACAAAGGTAACTGTATTTCTAAATACTAACAACGAACCAATGGGAAATTTAATTATCAATATTTACAGTAGCATGAAAAAAGCATGAAATACTTAGGGATAATTTTTTGAAATAGCGTAAGATCTGTATACTTAGAACCACAAAATATTACTAGAAAAATATGAAACAAAAGCCCTAAATAAATGGAATGATAGAGGAAATTCGTGAAGTAGAAGAAACAATATTGTTAGCACAACAGTTCTGCCCGACACGACTTATACAATCAATGCCATCCCAATACAAATCCCAGCAGGATTTTTTTTCTAAATAGAAATATGTAAGTGATTCTAACATTTATAGGACAACGCAAAGGATCTAGAATAATGAGAATAATTCTGAAAAAGAAAAAATTGGAGGTTGGTGGTTGCATAGGTATAAAATAGTCAATACTCATTACACTGTACCGAAAAGAGCTGCACTTATTGTATTGATATCATGTCTCAATACAATGATTTTAAAAGAAAAAGCACTCCCTTCACTATGTAGCTGTGATAATGGCCTGTTTGGGGAACAGCCCCTCTCTTTGTGCATGTGATATTTCCAAAGCTGAGACAGTCCTTGGGGAAGGGAAGGACCCAGTGATTTCTCTCTGGTTTTCATATGAGATTCTGCTGGCATTATTAGTACAAAATTCAATGTTCTGGATTAGGGAATGGGGAAATTAATGCGATTTGCATTTCACAGAAAAATTTCTGTGGCATATGGCAGCAATGATGATTCCCATGCAGTCCGTGGGAGCATGACAGAGTCTCAGGGACGGCACTTGCAGCTCCTCAGCCACCGGGCTGTGGTCCCCAAGAAGAGGCAGCTGCTGGGGTTCGACGCTTGCTCATTCCAAAAGTTGCGCTACACTTAAAGGTTCATTTTGGAGTCGGGGGGATTTCTGAATCCAAGCAAGTGGAGACATCTGGCCCATCAGACATGATGGCCAGCAGCCGCCCCAGGGAAGGTGTCCCGGCAGTCAGCCCCTGCTGTAGCAGCCTCACTTTGCAGGACACCCAGAGGTTCCTGAGCATGAGTCTGGAAATCTCACAGAAAAGGCACACGTTTGGAAGCAGGTCCTGTGCACTGGTAGTGGGATGCCTGATTCAGGGGAGAGAGAAGAAGCCTTTGGCAACTGGCCAACACATGTGTCAATTCATTCATTTGCTTAAGTCTTGAAAACACACCATATGCCAGGCACTGTACAAGATGCTTGGAATGTAATAGTGAGAAGGAAGGAAGGAAGGAAGGAAGGAAGGAAGGAAGGAAGGAAGGAAGGAAGGAAGGAGGGGGCGGAGGGAGGGAGGGAGGGAGGGAGGGGGGAGGGAGGGGGAGGGAGGGAGGGAGGGGGGAGGGAGGGAGGGAGGGGGTAGGGAGGGAGGGAGGGAGGAAAGAAGGAAGGAAGGAAGGAAGGAAGGAAGGAAGGAAGGAAGGAAGGAAGGAAGGAAGGAAATCCCTGCCTTCATGGAGCTAATATTCTAGCAGAAGACAAGCAAGACAAACAAGAAATAAGTAAATTATTTATCACTTGTATATTTGGGTAGGAAGCACATGCTAAAGTCACTGGCCTGGAGGCTGCTCTGTCTACTGCGCACCTGATGTTTCCCTTCCCCCGCTGAGGCTCCCCGCTGGATGAACCTGGCTTTTGCCCTGCTCTGGATGTGAGCCCTTTGTGGGGAGGGTCTCTAGGGCTCCATCAGAGAAGGGGCTCAGGGAATGTTTACCCTGCGTTGCTGGAGGAGGAAGCGATCGGGGGATGGGGATGGAGCATCAGGCTCCAGAGCTCAGAGCACCTGGGACCGAGCTCCGGGTGTCCCTGCCATGGGGAGGCAGAGGGAGGAAGTGTTGGGGGTGGAGAATCAGGTTCCAGATCTCAGAGCACCTGGGACTGAGCTCCAGGTGTCCCTGTCATGGGGAGGCAGGAGAGACAGGGGCCTGACTTGTGCCCCGTGGCCTTGGTGGCACACACTGTCTCGGATGCCTGGAGGCTCATGTTAATTTCCCCAGTGCCCTACAAGAACAGCCATGGTCCTCAGTGAGACGAACAAGGTGGCCCTGGGCAAAGCCGGGGATGAGACCACAGAAGCCACCCGGCCGCTTCTCGGAGCCAGGAGAGGGCCCGGACCAGCCTAGCCTCCTGGACTTTATCAGGCCCTGAGCTCTATAGAGGCTGAAGCTGTGGCTTTGGAGCCTTTGTTGTGTGTTATGTTTCTGTTGTGGGGACCTCCAGGGCTCTCCGGACCAGGAAGAGCCTGAGGGCCCCAGGGAGCAGGTGCATGTGCACAGCCAGGGGCAAGGAAGCCATGTGGGGCCAGAGACGCAGAGGAGCGTGAACTCTGGCCTTCCCAGTAGCATCCAGGGAGGAAGCTGGGAGGGGTAGCAGGGCGGTGGGAGGGGGACAGGAGGACTCGGCCTCACAGGAGCCCAAGAGGGACAGGACTCGCAGTGGGGAGGCTGGCTGGGGGTGTGTAGAGACCCAGCAGGGAACCAGACCAGAGCTGCTTCCTGGGGTGTTGGGGTGGATGCCCAGATGGGGAGGCAGGGGAATGGCCACCTCTTAGAGTTTTGGTAAATGTGTGCCAAATAAGAAAATGAACAGGGGGCCAGGCATCAGCTCACCACCTCCATCGCTTCTCAAACTCCAGTGTTCAACCCGGCCCTCCCTTCTGAGCACCTCGTGCTTCCCAGGAGCCCTGCTCCCAGCTGCAGAGCCAGAGGATGTGCTGCCGGGGAGAAGCTCGTACGCTGCTCAGAATAGGACACCCCCAGATGGATCTCAGGTCCCTGGAGAGACAGCTGGGGGCTGCAGACTGGCTCAGCCCTGGGAGGGCACCAGCTCTCCCCCTTACACTAAGAAACCAGGGTGAGACTGCATCTTTAAAAATAAAAGCCACATCTTGACAAAACACTGCCAGTGCATGGACCCTTGAGAGCCGTTTAATCCACACCAGCAGGAAGCCCCTGGCACAGGGTGTGTGCTCCTGCTGCTGCTGGGGGAAGATCATGCAGACACACGGGCGATGTGGAGGTGCCACGGCCCCCTGATTCCGGGGGCATGCCATTATGATGGAAATTTTGGCTGAAATGATGGTAATAGGTGACCCCTCTACAATATTAGAGACAGTTAAGCCATCTGTTTTTCCATCTCAAGTACACATTCGATTTTATATGCGTACCTGCATGGAAAAATGACTTCCAACAAAAGAGCGTTTTCATTATGTCAGCTGGCTTCTGGCCGCACATTTTGGACGGTCATTCAAAACACATTGGCAAATTTCCCCTGAAGGGAAATGTGCTGCTTGGTGGCTCCAGCTGCTCAGGTGAGGAGGAGCCGACCTTCAGGGCCTGCCTCAGTGGCCTCAGCCTAGAATCCCAGCCCCTGGCACAGCCCTTGGCCGTGACATTCCTCCCCCGGCCCCCACAGAGGGGCCCAGGGTGTGTTCAGTTCTCCTTTGCATCCTCAGCAACAGCCAGGTGTGCCCTCACAGCGCAGCCTTGATTTCCATGACAAGTTAAGCCATCTGCCCCTCCGTGGAGCTTCAGGCCCATGAGATGAGCAGTGGATAGAGCAAAAGTGCATTTGACGGCATAGAGTCTGGGAAATGCTGTGTTTTAGAGGGATCAAGAATGATGGAGAAATCAGGCAGGAGACATAGTTCGTGTTCCCCGGGAGCTTAGCAGAGGAGGAGGACAGGCACCCACCCCAGGGGCACACAGGCCACAGCAAGGCTGCCTGGAGGAAGCAGGATGGAACACGCTGTGGAATCTACCCAGAAGGATGATGGGAGAGCTGAGGGTGGGGACTGAGCGGATGCTTGTAAGGTGGAGGAAAAAAAAAAAAAAAGAGAGAGAAGGCTCCCTGGCATGAGGCAGGGGGAGGACCAAAGCAAGATGGTGCAGTGCCTTTTCAAGGAGTGACAGGCAAGAAATAGTAAAAGAGGAGAATGAAAAGTTAGGAAAGAAAAAAAAGAAGGAACAATGGCCTAACCAATGTGAAAGATCACTTTTCTCTCCTGCACAAATCAGGGGGTTGGCAGGGTAGAGAGAGGGGGAATGGAATCCTCCAGGGTTCAGGCCCCTTCTCTTCCTATGCTTGGATCCTTACTGAATTTGCCTCAGGGTCCAAGATGACTACGTGTGCACCAACCATCAT
Organism: Pongo abelii; assembly: GCF_028885655.2. Taxonomy (NCBI): domain Eukaryota; kingdom Metazoa; phylum Chordata; class Mammalia; order Primates; family Hominidae; genus Pongo; species Pongo abelii. The sequence goes on along the minus strand of NC_085929.1, from coordinate 55,511,400 downwards.
GTGTGCTATCCTGGAAGAAGGGGCCCTCCCAGAATACCGCAACACTTTTGCTGACTTTGCCTTGGCCAGAACCTAGTGGTCTGGACTGATCTAGCTGCAGAATAGGCCTGGAGATGGCCTCTTCTAGATGGGTGTGTGGCCATCCTGAGTAAGATCATGGATCTCTAAAAAGGAAGGAAAAAATGATGCTGGAGCAGCCACTGTCAGGAGGCCAAATTATCATGGCCACCAAAGGCCCAGCTTAGAAGACAAGCCAGTTTCAAGTTTATTAGGAGCAGGCAGCACGGGCTTTTGAGCATGAAGGTAAAGCAGTCAGGTCTGACTGTCAGCCTGGAGCCCTGAGGGCCAGGGTGGACGGTGGACACAGGGCAGTCAAGTCAGGTATTTCCGCACAGATATACTGAGTGCTATTGGGCCCCAATGCTGTGCCAGTCCAAATAATTAGACAAAAGAATGTCTTGGCAAAACCTGTTCCCTTCCCCGCTGCCTCCTAACCTGGGAAATAATGTCCCAAACCACTGGCTTTCCAGGACAACCAGCTCCCCAACCGTATCCAAGCCACCTCCCCATTCTCACAGCTCCCTCTCCACGGCCCCGCAGGTGTGACAGCCTCCTTTCGGCCCCACAGTCTCGTCTGGTCCTGATCACCTGGGCACTGCCATGGGCCCTTTGTGGGCCCGTGCATTGCATGCCCACAGGCCTGTACCCACCCCACAGCCAGGACACCGGGCAGCTCCACGACCCAGAGTCCCTTTGTAACCTCAGCTGCACTGGAGGTAGATTGCCAGGTAAATTTCAGTACCCTAGATCCCATATGAATTTCAGGTGAACAACAAATAAATTTAGGTATAAGTTTAGCCCCAATATTGCATAGGACATGCTTAGACTAAAAATAAGTGCCTTGTTTATCTATAATTCAATGTAACTAATCCTCCTGTATTTTTACTTGCTGAACCCAGCAAACTGAATTTGAAGGGTTTTTCCTGAAACTATTTGAGTGCTCCTCAGCCACATTCGGTTTGCAACAAAGAGCCAAGGTTCAATTTCCAAGTAAAACCAAATAGTGCCCTTGCTCCCACCCAGGGACAGTGCCAGGAATATGCCAGCCATCCCTGGACCCGGGAGTCACCAGGCACGGGCCCTGCTTAGGGGTTGATCGTCTCTGAAACCTTCCAGGAAGGACCACTTTGGAGATGGCATCTGATCTCCGTTCCTGGGAAGCTGCAGGCCTGAAGCCATCTTCCAGGATTTCTCTCTGTAGCTGTAGAGCTAATTAACACCAGGCCTCCGGGCCAGGAACTGGCAGAGGATTCTGAGGGCATTTTAGCCTCAGGCAAAGCCTCCCTGGCCCCCTATCTGCAGGACTTGCAAATGGACACTGCTTCCAGCCCTCCTGATGAGGGCACGATTATTCTCCACTGGTGCCAAAGAAAAATGAAATTCCATTTGCTTTTTGACACATTAAACAAGAACATTAGGAGTTCTGCAGGGGTGACCATATTTTAATATGTTTGGAAACTGTGGCAGGGGAGATTCATTCCCTTGCCTGTTTGTACAGGAGAAACAGTGAAAGAAATCTGAGTCAACCAGCCTGCAGGGAGCAGAAGGCTGAGACTTTTTCTTTTTTTTAATACAAGGTGGTGCTTAAAAGTAATAAAGAGGTCACAAGGAAAATCTGTATCATGATGAATCCAGTTATTGCAAAAGAGCTGTTTCCTTCAATGTTTGAAAGCTGATAATACACGTGCACAGGCGTCTGCTTCTAATTTCAAAGACACTAAGCCCAGGAGCGACCGCTTTGGAGGCCATCGGCATGGAGCTGGCTGTCACCCCTGGTGCACGCGAGTGGTGGGGTCTGTACCCCGGAGGCCCTGCCCCACCAGGCAGGACAAAGGACAAAGCACTCCTTCCCTTCTCCAGCACACTCTGTCCTTTGCACGTCCTCAGGGTCGCACAGGTTGTTCCTGCTTCCTGGAAAGACTCATCCCCTCAAACTGTTTTTTAAGCTCCTACTCAACCCTCAAGACCCGTCTCACAGAGACCTTTAATTACCTAGGGTTGAGCTAGTCCTGCCTTCCCCTGCAGATGGCCCCATTATGTTCCAGGCAGCTTCATTCACAATTGTCTCCTCCTCAAATGTGGCTTCCCCAGGAGCAGGGACCAGTTTAATTGGAATCCTGTCCCCCATGGGTACCGCACAGTGGGCAGAATGTGGTGCTGAAGTAATTAATGTCTCTAAATATTTAATCCTTCCCACAACCCCAGAGGAGATCCAATTCTGATGTCAGTGGAATAAAATGCAATTAAAGTTCAACTTGAATTGATTCCGATGGTTTTCAGCACAGCCACCCACCGTTCCCAGGCCCCGGCCCCTTGGCTGGCCTCTTCTGCTCCAAACCAGTGGCTTCTTCCTCGGGGAAGGTGCTTCAGGCAGCAGGAGTGCCAGGACAGAGGCCTGGAAGATTCTGTACTATGCAGCATGGGGCCACATTCTGTTGCTGGAAGCGAATCCACAGGCTTGTCCAGCTCAAGGGCAGGGTCAGTGAGAGTCTATCCTCACACCAATGTCAGAGCCAGCTGGGCAGCGTGCTGGGGCAGCTGTCCTCCAGACGGGGACTCAGAAGCTTTGTGCTTTAACTTCATGACACCAGCATCTACGCTCACAGCTCTGGGCCCCACAGTGGGCAGGGAATGGACTGCAGGGTTGAGCCTTTGATCACAGCGCTCGTGCTTCACCCTACGCCGTTGCAGGCCTCAGTTTCCCCAGCTCTTTTGCCTGCACACCTGGGTCCCACGTCCTCAGCCTGAGACAGGATCTCCTTGTCACCATGGCTCTGCCATGTCTGGAAGTTTCCTGACCGGACTCAGGCACCTCTCTCGGAACCTGTTTCTGCATCGGCAAGGACAGGCAACACAGGGAGGAGGAAGAAGTTAACTCTCGTTAAAAGAAAAACTTTACACAAATTAAATCTAACAGAGTTTAATTGAGCAAAGAATGGTTCGGGAATCAGGCAGCCTCCTGAACCAGAAGAGGTTGAGAGACTCCGGTGCTGCCATGGGACCAAAGAAGATGTATGAACAGAAAAAGGAGGGTGACTTACGAAAGACAGAGCAAGGTCCAGAAGCAGCCACGTGGGCTCCAGCTTAGGGTCTGCCTTACTTGAACAGAGTTTGAGCAGTGGGCTGTCTTTGGCCAAAACTTGATGATTGGCACAAGAGTAGGTTACAGACTATTTACACGTCCAGTTTGGTATGGTTCACTGTGTACAGAAAGATTTTTTTTTTTTTTGAGACAGAGTCTCACTCTATCACCCAGGCTGGAGTGCAGTGGCATGATCTCGGCTCAGTGCAAGCTCTGCCTCCCGGGTTCACGCCATTTAGGCTGAACTTATGTGAGGAGGCAGCTTTAGGCTAAGCTTATCACTCTGAATTCTCAGTGGCATATCGGTGGAGTTTGCAAGAAAGGTGGATTTCCCATTCATGCAAACTCCTCCAGCATGGCTACAGATCGCGGCTCATCAACAACTCACATGTTCCTCCCAGGTGTTACGGCAGGACTCAGAACTGGAGGTCCGTGCACTGGCTCGTCTATGCTCCAGCCCAGAAATGTCCCCGAGGCATGGCCAGAGTCCTCCAGTCTGGGAAGCAGCGAAGGCCGGGCCATGCCAGATCTGTCGTCTGGGTTTAGCTTCATTGCAGTGAGTGTTTACAGCTGAGTGGTGCTCTGGTGACCTTTGCTCTACAATGATCCCTCTGGCAGCTCCATGGAAAACAGCAATAGTTGTCCAATTCAGGAGTGAGTTTCTACATCCATCCCTGCTGAAGGAGTGCACAGTGATGGTGACTGAGAAGCTCCTCAGAGCACCAGTTCTGAAGTCACACACATTGGGTTTGGGACTGGGATCCAGCAACTCCTTATCGGGGGATAGTGTGCAGTCCTTATCTGGTGACCCCACTTCTGGGTCTGCAAAATGGGATCATGAGACCTGCCCCTCTTAGGGCTGGGAGGAACCAACCAGCAAGGCCCACACAGCCTCAGGCCCAGGCAGGTCCCAGAGTAAAGGACATGCCAGCATAATTGTTGCCCTGGGTGTTGTTACTGATATCACAGAGAGCTGATATTTCCCTTTCTCTACTGCCACCTCCACGAAGACAGCACACATTTGCTTAAGAAATAGCAGCTAGAGCTTAGGCTGAACTGTGAAACACAGAAAGTGTGCTATATCTATCAGAGAACACTTTTCCCCAGCACCAGTGATTTCTCGGAGAACTGTGAGCCCAGGTATCAGCTGTGATTCCATGAGTGATGGAGGGCCAAGAAGCAGAGTGACACCAAAGGACCTTTTGTAAACATCCGCAGGAGCTCTCTGCATCCACAAGAAAATAAAGACACAAACTCTTCTCTGAAATTAGGGAAAAGGAAATAGAGGAAGTAAATGAATGCTTTAAGAAAATTTTTGAAGATAGAAAACTAAAAAACTATTAATTTAAAAATAAATTAAGTAAACAAGCTCTAAATAATGGCATCTTTTCCCCAAACTGTCATAGATGAAAAGCTAATGTGTTATATTAAAGGATGACTCTCAGATGACACTTTAAATTCCATTTATAGTCTAGTGATTAAACAAAGTGATTTATTAGAGTTTTACGGAGGCATTTTCTCCCTGTGTCTTACAACACAGACCACATCAAAAGCACCCATTTTCTGCCATTATTTCAATATTGATTTTATTTTATGATCTTGATTTGTGATTTATAACTTTGTTTTTCTTGAGATTCCTGTCTTCATGTTGTTGGACCTGTGTGTAAAGCAGGAAGCAGCTCCCTCCCTTGGATGTGCTAAAATAGTTACCGCTTCACATCCATGATGCTCCTGGTTACCTTCCTGCCCCTGACATAAGCCATGCCGAGGTGGGGAGGGGTCCAGCCCACGCAAGCAGGGAGGGAAGCCTGTGGTCTCCACACTGGCAGAGGAAAGGGGTGCGGACGCAGGCACCTGTCCCAAGACGGAAGAAGGCAGATTCAGGATGGAATTAGCAAGACATGCTCCCCAACTGATTGTTACTTTCAAGAAAGCAGCCAGCCGCACTGCCAGCTTTGATAATTGACTTTATTCTAGCATTGATGGATAAATTGACTGATTGATAGATGTCAGACAGAGGCATGACTGAGGTGGGACCAGGTGTGCGCAGAAAGAATGATCGGCTCTACTGATTCAGTAAAATTCATAGTTTCAATAAGCCACAGACACACACACCCCAAGCACTAAACACACAGGCACACACGCATGCACACGTACATGGGTACACATACACACACACACACAAACGATACTTTCAGGAAGAGCTGAGTTCATGATTCCAAAGCTGGAGGAGTGTCTCAGATGCTTCCTTCTGAGACCTTGGATGACATCCAAGTCACCTTGGATGACTGGTGTGGGTGCCGGGGCATGGGGGCAGCTGCTGGCCCGTCAGAGTCAGGCCTGCCCATCAGGAACTTATATAGAAACCACAGTGTGGCCAGGCTGGATGTGGTGTCTTTGCCTTAATCCCCAGCGTCATGTGCCCCAGATTCTACCGTGACCAGGACTGGCCTCTCATACAGCACTCAGCTGAGTCCAGTGTCCCCAGCTGCGTCCAGGGTCGCCAAAGTCCCTGCTCTCCTCTGTGCAGGGAAACACTCAGGCCCCGCAGGTGCCGATCTCTTCAGGAATAGTCAGGAATAGCGCAGCCACCTGCTCTGGAGCCTCAGCCTTGAGTGATCCATGGAAAGGAGGCGGTGCTGGCCTGCACACCATTCCCTCCTTCCGGAAGCCGATTGCCGGGAGGCTCCACTTCAGCTTGCTGTCTGGACCCGTGCTCCACCCAGCAGCCCCCATGTGCCTTAGAACAAGGTCGAGAGAGGTATCCAGGCCCAGGCCACGGTGAAAAGCCGTCTGCTTGTTCTCTTTAGTAATTTCGATTATTTTATTTTTTTGTGAAAATTACACATGTGCATTAGGAAAATTTTTTTTAATATAGAAAGCAACATTATCACCGCAATCTCATCCCCCAACAGGAACTTGCCTTCCTATGAGGAAACAACCCCAGATGGCCTCCGCCAACCGGGTGGGAGGTCAGCGAGAGGAAGAGCAGGGAGGGCGGGAAGTCCTTCTACTCATGCTTTTAATTAGATGATTTATTTTAAATTATACTTAATATGAAAAGTAAAGTAAAACAAAGGGAATGGTCGATCTGCATTTCTTTACCATGGAAAAATTCATTTTTAAAGATCTTTTTAAGGGAAAAAAATAGAAACATTGAGAGGTTTGATAATGAGGGTGTATGAGTGAGTGTGAGTGTGTGTGTGTTCACATTTTATTTTATTTTATTTTATTTCATTTTGAGACAGTCTCACTCTGCCACCCAGGCTGGAGTACAGTGGCACAATCTCAGCTCACTGCAACTTCTGCCTCTCAGGTTCAAGCGATTCTCCTGCCTCAGCCTCCTGTGTAGCTGGGATTACAGGTGCACGCCACCACGCCTGCCTAATTTTTGTATTTTTAGTAGAGATGGGGTTTCACCATGTTGGCCAGGCTGGTCTCGAACTCCTGACCTCACATGATCTACCCACCTCGGCCTCCCAACGCACTTGGATTACAGGCATTTAGCCACCATGCCTGGCCATGTGTTCACATTTTAGTTGCTCTCTATTCACTGAATTTGCTGTGAATAAAGAAGAAACCAGTTGGTTTTCCCTTCCTCTCACACGTCAGTGCTTCTTTCGGATTGTGTTAGTTGTGTTATTTTTATTTGTACTGTTTTTTAAGGTCTGTCCTTGCCAAGGGTGTTTCATCTTCATTCTACATTTAGGTGTGTATTAGTCAGTGCACAGGATGGATGCAGTTGGCATTTTTACCAGACCTTTATTCATCACTTCACTGTTCTAATTAAGCCTTTGACGAATTCACTGACAATTGTTATAGGAGATGTTTTCTTCAGTTTGTTGTTTAACGTTCACTTATTTTTCTTTCTTTTTTGCCACTGTCCCTTTCCTTCTCTTTCTTCTCCATTTCCTTTTGTGCCAGTGTTGGCTGCACCGCGAGACCCTCTCTCTCTCCACGTGATCTTCCTGAAAGCGCTGGTCTCTCTGGCCATCCTGTTTGCTCTGATGCAGGCTGGAATGGCTTTCCTGGGCTGTCTGTCATCCAAAACCCATTTTCTCTGCCCTCTGGGCTGTGGCAGGGCAGGGAGTCCCTGTGGGTTTGTGGCTCTTGATGTTCATTTTGTTCAACATCAGTAACTCAGTGGCACATGAAGTGGCCTCCGCCGTCATAGATGCTTCTGTTAGGGACCTAGTCGCTGACTCCTACTAAGAGATTTCTACGTGACCTATTCAGGTCTGACTCCTCCATCTAATCACCATTTATTCTGTCTTGTTAACTAGACCTTCCTTTATTTTTATTTATTATTATTTGAGACAGGGTCTCACTCTGTCGCTCAGACTGGAGTGCAGTGGCGTGATCTCGGCTCACTGCAACCTCTGCCTCCCAGGCTCAAGCAATTCTCCTGCTTCAGCCTCCTGAGTAGCTGGGATTACAGGTGCATGCCACCATGCCCAGCTAATTTTTGTATTTTTAGTAGAGACAGGGTTTCACCATGTTGGCCAGACTGGTCTTGAACTCCTGATCTCAAATGATCCACCCGCCTCTGCCTCCCAAAAGTGCTGGGATCACAGGCATGAGCCACCACGCCCGGCCCCGGCCTTCCTTTAATTCAGCCTGGAAGCTTGGCACAGGGTGGGTCCTCAATGTCCCTTCTTCCTCTGCTGGAATCCTACAGTGGTGGACCAGGGTTTTTCTTCATAATAATTTTTTGTCTTAACTTTTCCTCTGGTTGACCATTCACTTCCAGGTCACGTCTCTCCACATGTGGGGAAGTCTTGGGATATACTGACGCTCCTTCTTTTCCTGGAACCCCTTCCACTGGGTGGAGCAAGATGGAAAAGCACTTGGGGAATCTGAATGTGTTTCTTTTGAGGGAAGGCAATGATTTTCAGAGTTCATATGATGACTTTGTGTGCCTTCTTTTTTCTTGCGGAGTTGCTAGATTTTTTAATATATTAAAAAATACACATATATTTAAATTATACCCAACTCTTCACTGTTTCATTTTTGAAACAGTTTGAAACTCTCCTATCCATGCCTAAATCTTTGTGAGAACTGAGCGGGGTGAAGGTGCAGAATGCTGCTGCGTCTCCCTCCGGCTGCCCCTCTCTGTCCCATCATCTGAGCGCCTTCCCCAGAGGAGATTTGCTTGCCATCCTGCCACTAGGACACTCCCTGGTTCCCCTTGCCTTCAAGCTGAAGTTCAAATTCTTTAGCCAGACATCCAGGTCCTTTAAATCAGCAACAACCGCTTCTGCCACTCCAACCCTAAAATTAAGTTGTAAGTTCCTGGCACTTCCATGCCAATGTATTTAAGTTTTCCCATTTTTGTTGCCAGGAATTGTGTTCACCCTGCTGTGCAATGCAATGTGATGTGGTGGAAAGACTGCCCGGAGGTTGGAGAGGCTGCCCAGAGGGTGAAGAGGCTGCCCAGAGGGTGGAGAGGCTGGGGTTCAGGATTCTGACTCCAGCAATCACTGGCTGTGTCCTTGGTCAATTTACTCATCTGCAGAGCACCTTCCAGGCAGAACACTTGGGAGGAATAAATGACACAATAGTCTTTAAACACCTGGCAAGGGTAGGTGAGAAGAGAGTACAGAATCCTGTCCTCATGCTACTCAAGTCTACGAAGGCATCCTGCCCCTTCCCCATCATGATCACGTGTTTTCCATGCACGGAGTTTGCACCATCTCTCCTCTACCCACCCCCTTTCCTGGGCAGCTTTGATTACCCACCCGCCCACCCCCAGTTTTTCCATCTGCTCCCATTCCACTAAACTCCCTGAAGGATGGAGGGGACAGTGGCTCGCCCCAAGCACCACACCTGATGCTATGATCTCCAGGATACAAAGAGAACACTAGAGGACAACATTCACAGGCTGTCTCCCAGGCCCTCCTTGCACAGGATGTACAGGCTTCCAGCCCCCATTCCAACCACAAGCAACCAAGGCTCAGAGACACCAGCTAAGACACAGAAAGTCACCCAGATAATACCAGGAGGGTTATGATGCCTGTGCATTTCTGATATGACAATGATGCCACTGTATAGCCAGGCTGCTCCACTGGGTCTAAGATAAGAGCCAGGATGGAGATTCTCATCTGCAGAGAATCCTCTGTACAGCTTCTTGTCAGGACAGGCTTGGGGAGCGTAGACTTTCATTTGGAGATGGTGGAAGAGTCGGTGCACGTGTCTCCTTGCAGAGAGGGCTTCATGGGTAGAGATGTGGGCATGGAGCTGATTCATCCAGACTTGGGGCTCTGATGTTCACTTGTTGGTCAAGTTCTTACCTTTCATAAGCCTCAGGGGTTTTTTTCTATAACATGCGTTTAATAACAAGAGTCATTACTTCCCCATAAGTTTATTGGGAGTATCAACCCAGTTAATCTATGAGAACAACCATACAGGGCATGCGGCACTCAATAACTTTTGCAAGGATAGGTGAATTCACAGATGGATGCGGGAGGGGACAACAGGCGAGTATATGGATGGGTGAATGGATGGATAGATGAATGGATGGAGGGTGGGAGGGACAGGTGGACGGATGGAGGGTAGAAGGGATGGATGGATGAATGGATGGATGGATGATGAAGGATGGGAGGGATGGATGGATGATGGAGGGTGGAAGGGACATTGGATGGATGGATGGATGGATGCTGGGAGAGACAGATAGATGGATGATGGAAGGTGGGAGGGATGGATGGATGGAGGATGGGAGGGACGGATGAATGGATGGATGGATGGATGGATGGATGGATGGATGGTGGGAGAGATAGATGGATGGATGAATGGATGATGAAAGGTGGGAGGGATGGATGGATGGATAGATGATGGAGGGCGGGAGGTACAGATGGATGGATGAATGGATGATGGGGGGTAGGAAGGAAAGATGGATGGATGGATGGATGGATGGATGGTGGGAGAGATGGATGGATGGATGGATGGTGGGAGAGACGGATGGATGGATGGATGATAAAAGGTGGGAGGGATGGATGGATGGATAGATGATGGAGGGCAGGAGGTACAGATGGATGGATGAATGGATGATGGGGGATAGGAAGGAAAGATGGATGGATGAATGGATGGATGGTGGGAGAGAAGGATGGATGGATGGATGGCTGATGAAAAGTGGGAGGGATGGATGGATGGAGGATGGGAGGGACAGATGGATGGATGGATGGATGGATGGTGGGAGAGACGGATGGATGGATGGTGGGAGAGACGGATGGATGGATGGATGATGAAAGGTGGGAGAGATGGATGGATGGATGGATGGCTGATGAAAAGTGGGAGGGATGGATGGATAGATGATGGAGGGCAGGAGGGATGGATGGATGAATGGATGATGGAGGGTAGGAAGGACAGATGGATGAATGATGGAGGGTGGGAGGGAAGGATGGATGGATGGATGATGGAGGATGGGAGGGACAGATAGATGGAGAAACACTTATGGGCAGGCTGTATGTTAAGCAATGAGAAAACAGCAATGTCTGAAAACTTACATAATCTCCAACCTCACGGAGTTTACACTATGGTGGGATAAACTGGAATTATTCAAATACACAGGAACAAGTGTGAAATTGCAACTGCAGCATGCTCTGTTCAGGAGAGAAACTCGGTTCTATGAGGCTCCCTACCTGGGGATTTGACCCCTAGCTATCACCTACATGACCCCTGCCTGACCTCATCTGAGACACCAGAAAAGGCTTCTGTGACAAGGTGACTTTAAAAGCTGAAGGCTGTGTGAACAAAGAGGGGATGTGAAAGCATTGGTGGTTCAGGACGGGTTTCCTCAGAGTCCTGTTGGATGTGGACCTGGGGGCTGGAGTGGACAGAGCAAGGTGCTGGTGGCAGGTGACTCAATCTTCAGAAAGACGGCCCCGGGCACAGAATTGGCCAACCTTGGTGCTAGACTGACTTTGGAGAGGGGAAGGATTTGGGAAGGGCCAGGGATGGCCTGGGGTTTCTGACATCATCTGCAGGATGGTGGTGGTGCAGTTCCCAGAGAGAGCAGAGGGTCTGAGCTGGGTGAGGTGGAGCCAGAGCCTGGTGCTGTGACAGGTAGATGGACAGAGATAGAGCATGGAGCTCAGGGCTAGGTAGGAGCTGGGGTGGGAAGGTAGGAGCTGTCTACACAGGTCCCAAAAGGCCACAGGTATGAATGGCACCACGCAGATAGGGCATGGGGATGGCATAAAGAAAGAGGGCACCTTGTCCTTGAGCAGACCTATCACCCTGTGGCCAGACAGAGGATGAGCCCACCGGAGAGAAGGCACAGCTAGAGAGGAGGAGGACAGCCCAACGTGGCCACTGGGTGTCAAAGGCCAGGCAGCGGAGGCGGAAGGCAGCGCAGGCATGAAAAGCCTGGCTGGAGGGAGGAGAGGGGAAAACTCGCCATTGCAGGAAGAGGCAGGAAGGATGGACTGCTCAGTCACTGCTGTTCTCAGACACACTCACACAGCAGGCCTCAGACCATCTTGCAAACCACGTTCACGGGACCTTCTCACTGTCCCTCCTGTAGAGCTTCTGGTCTAGAGACAGCCATAGCCCTAGGAGCAGAGTTCTGTCCTGTGCCCATAATTTCCTGCTGGGGAGTCCCAGGACCTCACAGTCCTTGGGGACATATTTGGGACCCAATATCTGAAACTCAATCTGATGTCAGTCAATTCTCTCCAAGAGTTTGGGAGTCAAATCATACCCCAGCCCTGCCCTAAGTCTCTAAGTCCGCTTTCATGGAGCTGGTTCTTGGTCAGGCTCAGGACAAGGGACACGCCCAGGCACACACATACTCGCACAAATGCTCACACACACTTTGTTGTTTAATTCAGCCAAACTCCTCACTTAAAAACTGTATTTCAATTTCTTTCAAATTGATCTATTGCCAAAAATTCTTCTAACTTAACATTACAAAAATAATCATTACAAACTCCATAAATCATGAACTTATAACGATGATGGTAATCGCTGATATAATGGTTGTTATATTGAGATGGATGGCATCCTAATCACTGGGGCCATCATTTGTGTCCCAGCCAATATTAAATTCTTCCTCACTCACTTGGGGGACAGGCGGCCCTGTCCAGGGCCTGAGGCCATCTCTCCAACCTGAGCCCCCAGACAGCCTGCTCCTGTCAAGACTGGATCAGGGTGGGCTCCCTACCAGGGCTCCTGCTGGGCCACCTGTGCCACCCTCCAGCTTGAATTTCCCACTTGAGCAGCAAGTGCCCGTAAGTGTGCACTCCCACAGGCATGGTGTGCAAGGCCAAGCTGTCCCTGCTGCACAAGGCCACTGTCCGTCTGCTGCAAGCAGCGCTCCATAGAGGGGAGGTTCTGCCCTGCTGGACCAGAAGCGCCACTTCCTTCTCAGGGTCCCAGCTGGAGCGGGCCTCTTCTCACCTGGGCAGCAGCTAAGGAGGAAGCTGTGGGGTCACTCAGCCCTCGTGCCTGTGTGCCAGATGGACAAGTAACACAAGGTGGGGGTGTGGCAGTGTCTTGTAATATATGTGTGCACTCCCTGCACACAGACACACACGCTAGGGCACAGGGCCCTCTGCAGTGAAGTCCAGGCCCTGTTCTCTTCTCCTTGTCACCCATTTACAGCATTAATCTCAGCACTGTGTCAGGACGCTGAGGGGCTCACAAAGCCCCATGAAGGCCCCCTGGCTGAAATATCGAAGAGAGAGGGTTCCAGTACACAGTGACTGAGGCCTGGTCCAGGGTGGCTCCCTGCGAGCAGTCCCCTCAGTTGGACGGCAGCCTTGCTCTTCTGGGGCCAGCCATCACCTGTCTATAGGACACCCCCACCCATCTGCCATGGGCCAGGAAGCCCCCATCTACTCAAGCCTTTCCAGGCAGTGGCAGCCCATGGCCCAGGTCCTCAGACTGTCCCCGCTGACTCCAGCCACAGAAGAGGAACAGGCATGCCTGACTTCTCTTACAAATAAAGCGGACAGGCTCCCCATCCCACCGAAACCCTGCCCTCGTCATGAGACGTGTGAGTGGGGTGGCTCACGGCCATGTCTGTGAGGCTGGGTCCCTGCCCACCACCTCTCATAGTGTCTCACACCCTCAGCCCACAGTGGACCCTGCCAGGCCCTCCAGCCAATAGGCCTCAGGCCACTCCATTTTCAGCTTCATACAACAACCACATAGGGAAGTGTTGTTTTTTAATGTGCTGACTTATTTATTATTTTGCTTCTCCAACAGAATGAAGGTCCCAGAGGGCAAGACCCTTTCTTCTTTGATTCCTGCAGCATCTATAGCCTCTGAAACACCTGTTCCAGAGTGTGGCATAGAACAGAGATGAGGGAGGAAGGAAGAAATGAGTGGATAAGTGGATGCTTGGATGGGTGGGTAGATGAATGATGGATGGATGGATAAATGGATGGATGGATGGATGGATGGATGGATGGATGGATGAGTACATGGATAGATGAGGGGATGGATGGATGGATGGGCTGATAGATGAATGGATAGGTGGATTGGTGGGTTGTTGATAGATGATGGATGGATGGGTGGATGAATAATGGATAGATGGATGAATGGATGGGTGAATGCATGGATGGATGATGGGTGGATGCATGGATGGATGGATAGCTGAGTAGAGGATGAGTGGGTGGATGGATGGATGGGTGGGTGGGTGGATGGATGGATGGGTGGATGAGTGAATGGATGGATGGATGGATGGATGGATGGATGAGTGAATGGATGTGTAGATGGATGAATAGACGGATGGATGGATAGACGGATAGCTGGTTCTCCTTTGTGCAGAGAACTATGGCATCTTTCCCCCAGAGGATCTTTTAGAGCACAGAATATGGGGCCTTTGCCCCAGCCAAGTCCACTCCCACATTGTTCCCCCTTCCACACTTAATCCCCAAGTTTCCCACTCACCAGAGTGGTCTTTCATGAAGACCTGCTTCTCATTTCACTCCCCCACAGACCACTTCTCAGGCTGCGACTCACGACCAACCAAGCTCACCTTCCACGCAAAGCTTCAAAGCTTTGAATGAGCTGATGCTTCCTTTGTCACTCATCTCACCTCCTGCTGCTCCCCCTTTGCTGCCATTGCTGGTGGTCCCTGGGTTCTTGGTGTTTCCTCCCTCTCGAATGCATTTTCCTTCCTCTTCACCTGATGCCTATTCATCCTTCAGCTCCCAGATTAAGCAATGTGGGTGGAAAGGCACAATTTAAAAACCTAACATGCACACAGGCTCAAAGGTACGCACAAACACGTTTGGTCCCGAGATGGCTCTTCCAACATTTGCTGTGGCAAGAGGGGCTCCTGGTGACCAGGGCAGCAGAACCAGTTCTTGGAAGTGATAGAGGGATGTGCCAAGTGCTCTCTGATCCCTTCTGCTCCTCAGTGGCTCCTCACCTCAAGCTCCTCTTGCCTCTGCTCCTGCAGGTGCTGTGGCTGAACCTGCCATGGCAGAGGGTAGCCATCTCCTGCTCTCCACCACCCTCCCCACCCCCAAGTGGCAAAATCCCATCCCCACTTTGGTAGTGAGGGAAACACAAAGCAGTCCAAGATTCTGTTGGAGCAAAAAGGGGACTGCCAGCCCACACAGCCCTGCCAGCTCAGCTCAGCCTCTGTGTCCCTCCCTCCATGCACTCTCATGTCTGTGTCTCTGTTCAGGGATTTATTTTTCTCCACCGCACCTGCTTTTCTCCATGAGACCATATCCATGCTTTCCAATCTCTGGCCAGGGAGAGGCCAGGGAGCCTCACTCTCTGGGAAGGGGTCCAGCTAGCCAGGCTTGAGCCACCTCTATCTTCTTGTTGCCCAGAGGGGCCGTGTGCTATCAGAGGAGGAGAGGCCAGCACAGTGGGCTGACTGGGCTATGGTCCCGATGGGCAGCTGTCCACGTTCCTCGCTACTGGGCTGTGTCATATGTCTGTACTGGCTAGTTAACTGCTGGGCAGGGTCACTCTGAGCAGCTTGTCCCCTTTCTTTCAGAGCGGATCCAGGTCCTGGGTTACGTGGGCCCCATGCCCATCCCCAGCAGGCCCAGCTCAAGCTGGAAGACAGACTCCTCCATGCTCACACAGCAGTGGTGGGAACATGGGGGCTTGATGAGACCCAAACCAATGAGCCTCGCCTCCCTTTGGCACTTGTATTAGTCCCTTTCATGCTGCTATAAAGAACTGCCCAAGACTGAATAATTTATAAAGGAAAGAGGTTTAATTGACTCACAGCTCAGCATGGCTGGGGAGGCCTCAGGAAACTTACAATCATGGTAGAAGGCGAAGGAGAAGCAAGCACCTTCTTCACAAGGTTGCAGGAAGGAGAAATGCTAAGTGAAGGGGGAAGAGCCCCTTATGAAACCATCAGATCTCATGAGAACTCATTCACTATCATGAGAACAGCATGGGGGAAACCGCTCCCAGGATTCAGTTCCCTGCACCTGTTCTCTCCCTTGACACGTGGAGATTACAGGGATTGCAGTTCAATACGATATTTGGGTGAGATAGGAAACCTAACCATATCAGCGCTAGAGGAGTTCTGGCTGCACAAGTCTCTGGTTAAAGTCACGGAAACTCCTTGAGCTTCAGAGGTGCATGGATGGGAGGACGACGCCTGCTTTCAGTGAACTCATCTGAGGAAGTGGCTGGCCAGCAGGATCTAGAGCTGCTCAGACAGGGGTGGGAGAGGAAGGGGTATTTTTAAATATGAGGGATGCATTGAAGGACCACAAACCCCCATTCCAGGAACGCCAGGCCTCCTCAACTTCCTTCTTAGCGATGCCTGAATTCCAGCTAGCCTGTTCTGAGTCCCAGGACCCCTTGAGCCCCAGGACCCCTATCCCTCCCGCTGTATCCTGGGGGCTCCAGTTCTCAGCTTCTGGGCTGTGCTAGGGGAGGCTCTGCAGATGGAGCTGGGGGATCGTTCCTGGGAGGAGAGGGGACCCTCTGGCCTTCCACAGTGAGGGTTTACCTTATTCCTCAAAGCTCCCTCAAAGGATGGGTCAAGTCACCTGCCTGGCAGACAAGAGGGATTCTGTCCCAGGCAGGGGACAGGGTGTGGCTTTTCCATTGCTCTCTCCCCATGCTGTTCCTGTAGACAGGAGGTGGGTTAGGGGTGGGCCCAGTGGGCTGTGAATAGTTGCAGGGGGGCTATCAGCACCCTCTGAGGGGAGGGGTCTTTAGTCCTCTCAGTCAGGAGGGTCTGATGAAGCTTTGAGGCTAAACCACCCTCTGATCACTGGCGCAGGCCCCAGGCCTGCTCCCGCCCGGCATTCCAGACAATAGTGAGGTGCATGGATTTCTGTTGAAAGGAACATAAAGATTTATTGACTCGAGAGGTTTCTATCGATTCCCGTGGAAGCAAGGTCAGCGTGCGCCTGCGGAAGGAATGTCAGCCCCTTTCCTGAGGTGAGGAGTCAATATTTGCTCTTTCCTGGCTGTCACTCAGCGGCCAGGCCACCACTGTCCATTCTCAAGGCTAATCCAGTCTGCAGCTGCGGGGAGACCCAAGGACAGAGGGAGAAGACCACAGCCACAGCCGGGAGCTGTGCGTCTCCAGGATACTCAGGAGAACGCCTGGGACAGACCACAGATCCGGCGCTGGGACAGGCCCTCTGCTCCTGTGGACACCCATGCACCGAGATTAAACACGCCGCAGCTCCAGGCCCTGCCAGGCTTTCGTCCCTAACTCAAGGGGTGCCTCTGGTGCACACCTCACACCTCCCCTGGCTCCTTGCTTCCCTTGGTCAATAACAAATGAGGCCCGAGCCTGTCTCAGCAGAGCAGGGAAGGAGCTCAGCGCCCCGTCAGACTCTGCAGGGTGTCTGTTCTGTTTCCCACCTCCTGAAGTCACGTGCCCCCACAATCTCATACAAAGCTGGGAGGCACTTGGGGAGAGCACCATGATGACAACCTCGGGACCCTTCTGGCTCCTGTGTCTCAGTAAGATGCAGGGAGCTGATACCTCCACGTCAGAGCAGACAAGTGCTGAGGACCAAAGATCTGAGATGGAAACGGTGTCCACCTGGGCTCCAGAACCCATTTTCCAGCACGCCCATGGGGCCTGGTGTCCACAGATACCTCGGTGAGCTCAGAATGGCACTGTGGTCATTTCTGGAACAGTGATGCTCTCAACTGAGATCTCCTGAAACCCTCCCCTGGGCTAGTCCGTACTTCACGGTGGCCAGGCATAAGAGCTGCACGGAGTCTCCTCAACTAAACACTCACCTGGGCTGGTCCACACATCACGGTGGCCACGCATGAGAGCTGCACGGAGTCCCATCAACTAAACACTCACCTGGGCTGGTCCACACATCACGGTGGCCACGCATGAGAGCTGCACGGAGTCCCATCAACTAAACACTCACCTGGGCTGGTCCACACTTCACGTTGGCCACGCATGAGAGCTGCACGGAGTCCCATCAACTAAACACTCACCTGGGCTTGTCCACACATCACGGTGGCCACGCATGAGAGCTGCATGGAGTCCCATCAACTAAACACTCACCTGGGCTGGTCCACACATCACGGTGGCCACGCATGAGAGCTGCACGGAGTCCCATCAACTAAACACTCACCTGGGCTGGTCCACACTTCACGTTGGCCACGCATGAGAGCTGCACGGAGTCCCATCAACTAAACACTCACCTGGGCTGGTCCACACATCACGGTGGCCACGCATGAGAGCTGCACGGAGTCCCATCAACTAAACACTCACCTGGGCTGGTCCATATTTCACAGTGGCCATGCGAGATGGCTGCACGGAGTCCCATCAACTCACCAACTGGGCTTCTTGTTGCCATTTTCCTCCTGCAGCGGAGCCTGCACCTTTGCACAGAGAGATCTGTGTCTCTTTCTTCATGGAACAGGTCCCTGATAGCTCTGCAGGGGCCACCAGCCGCTGACCTCCTGTAAGTCCTCCTGCTTAGAGCTTGTCCATCTTCACCAAACTAGAATCTGTTAGAGCACCCATGTATCATCCTACCTTTGAGCGCTGTCCCTTCTTGGCAGACTCAAGGCGTAGCTGAGCCAGGCTTCCTATTTAGCTGTCCACTGCAAGGCTGTGGGGGGCACTGGCTGGGCCTCAGCCACCTTCTTCTGTCTGCAAGGTGGGAGCCCTGGGAGAGCAGGGATGTGTGAAGATCTCCGTCTGCAGCTGGGGATTCCTGGCGGTGCCCTCTTGGGAGGTTTGGAGGGTTACTAGAGAGAAAGCAGGAAAAACGACCAAGCAGTCACCTGGTGCACAGAGCCCAGAACACCCTGTCTTCTCCCTTTTCCATCTAAAGAGGAGAAAGAACAGGATGGATGTAGAAACCCCAAGGGGGCTCTGGGACCCCCTGCCCCTTCCCTCCCAGGTGGGCCTCTCAGGTGCCTCTCTACCCAGGGTGGGGCTCTGGAAGCAGATGAGGATCCCCTGTGGGGACAGCTCCTGTGTGGCGGGTCTCCCTGGACAGAGGAGGCTCTACGGTACCTGCGATGGCCCCCGCCCCCGGCTCCTCGGGTGCTCCCAGCCAGTCTCCTCTGCAGCTCCTCCTCACCTCCCTCCTCCTCACCTCCCTCCTCCTCACCTCCCTCCTCCTCACCTCCCTCCTCCTCGGGTGCTACCAGTGAGTCTCCTCTGCGGATCCTCCTCACCTCCCTCCTCCTCACCTCCCTCCTCCTCACCTCCCTCCTCCTCGGGTGCTACCAGTGAGTCTCCTCTGCAGCTCCTCCTCACCTCCCTCCTCCTCACCTCCCTCCTCCTCACCTCCCTCCTCCTCACCTCCCTCCTCCTCGGGTGCTACCAGTGAGTCTCCTCTGCGGATCCTCCTCACCTCCCTCCTCCTCACCTCCCTCCTCCTCACCTCCCTCCTCCTCACCTCCCTCCTCCTCGGGTGCTACCAGTGAGTCTCCTCTGCGGATCCTCCTCACCTCCCTCCTCCTCACCTCCCACCTCCTCGGGTGCTACCAGTGAGTCTCCTCTGTGGATCCTCCTCACCTCCCTCCTCCTCACCTCCCTCCTCCTCGGGTGCTACCAGTGAGTCTCCTCTGCGGATCCTCCTCACCTCCCTCCTCCTCAGCTCCCTCCTCCTCGGGTGCTCCCGGCCAGTCTCCTCTGCGGCTCCTCCTCACCTCCCTCCTTTGCACATAGCTGGGCTCTCTGAGGCTCCTTAACCTGCCCACGACTCCCTAAGTGGCTTTGAGCTTCCCTGTGACTTTAAGCACCACTCATGCCCCTGACTCCCAGAGGTGCCTGTGGAGCCCACACCCTCCCCAGAGCCCAGGCAGCTGGCAGGACTGTCTGCTCTAAAGGTGCTGTCACCGTGGCTATGGCTCCTCTCATCTCCTACCTCTGATTTTCACTTCGTCCATCTTCCCTGTCCCAGTAATGGCACTGCCGCCCACAGCTGCTCCTGCTACTGACCAGGAGTCAGTGTCCCTCCCCAGGCTCACCCCAAGGCCACTGTTTCCTCTTCTCTATCCTCTCTCTCCCTCCCCACTCTCTTCCTCTCTCCCTTTATCTCTCTATTTCTCTCTCTCCTTCTCTCCCCTTTCTCCCTTTCTGTCCCCACCTCTTTTCCTCTGGCTCTCTCCCTCTCTCCCTGTATCCATTTCCCTCTGCCTTTCTCCCTCTCTACCTGCTTTCTCCATCCCTGTCTCCTTCTGTCCCTTTCTTTCTCTCTCTGCCCTTTCTTCCTCTTTCCCCACTTTCTCCCTCTCTCCCTTTCTCTCTGTCCCCACCCCACTGAGCACTCTCCGCTCTCTGGTCCCCACTCCTCTCGCACACACCCATCTGCCCTCCCAGCTCCCTCTCTCTGCACACTCCTCAGGACTTTTAGATGCAAGCGTCATTGTAACCACTCTGAAGTCCTATACACGTTCTCACTGAAAGCAACTGCATGTCACCTCATTGCACTGTTGCTCTGGGCACAAAATCCAGACTTGTCAACCTGCCTCAAGGGAACAGCTGCTCAGCCCAGCCCCGGACAGCCTGGAGGCCCAGGTTTCACAGCCAGCACTTCCCAGGGACCGAGGGAGGTCAGCAGCTCTGCCAAGGGTGTGCATTTCTGGAAGGGAGTGGAGACCACTGGTCACTCAGGTCTGCCACCAATGGAATCAGCGCATACACCACAGCCTGCTAATGTCAGCCTTGAAGCAAAACTCCCTGGAAAAAAATACAGAAATGCCTGCACAGGCCCGCTCCTGCAAGGAACCTGCCACCTCCCAGAGATGGCCGTGAGCAGCAGAATCCAAGGGCGGAGTCAGCACGCGGAGGCCTTCCCCGCTGCCTCCAACCCCTGTGAGTTCATTAGAGGCTCATGGACTGGATTAGCTGGTCAGCTCCCAGGGGACAGCCCTGGTGTGTTTGTCTGTTTGTTTATTTTAAGTCTATCTTTTTTTTTTTTTTTTTTTTTGAGATGGAGTCTTGCTGTTGTTGCCCAGACTGGAGTGCAATGGCATGATCTCAGCTCACTGCAACCTCCACCACCTTCTGGGTTCCGGCAATTCTCCTGCCTCAGCCTCCCGAGTAGCTGAGATCACAGGCACCCACCACCATGCCCGGCTAATTTTTGTATTTTTAGTAGAGACGGGGTTTCACCGTGTTGGCCAGGCCGGTCTCAAACTCCTGACCTCAGGTGATCTGCCCGCCTCGGCCTCCCAAAGTGCTGGAATGAGCATGAGCCACTGTGCCTGGCCAAGTCTATCTTTTAGAACAGTTTTAGGTTCAGAACAGCAAAACTGAGCAAAGGTACAGAGATATTCCATGCACCCCCCCGGCCCCACAAATGCTCCCCCATTATCGACACGTCCCATGACAAGGTGGATTTGGTAGAACTGATGAGCAAACATCCACACATCATTATGGCCCAACGCACCTGCCTCACAGTAGGGCTCACTCTCTGCCTGAGTGTCACAGTAGGGCTCACTGTCGCAGTGATGTGGGCTTTGACAAGGTGCGTGGACTGAATCCAGCACTACAGCCTCATCCGGGGCCCCCAGACCCTCCGTGCTGCCCCTCTTCATCCCTCCCTCCCCACCAGCCCTTAGCAACTATTGATTTCGGTACTAGCCCCATAGTTACGCCTTTTCCAGCATGTCATGCACAGCAGATCCTCAAACAACATCATTTTGTCCAACGCTGTCTTGTTATAATGTTGATGAGAAAAAGAATATCGATTCCCTGTCATCTCCTCTGTGTGTGTGGAACTCGCATGTTCTCCTCTTGTCTGCGAGGGTTTTTTCCAGGTGCTCTGGCTTTCTCCCACCTCCCACAGGTGTGCACATTCAATGAGTTGGCACGTCTACGTGGTCCCAGTGTGAGTGAGTGAGGATGTGTGGGGGTTGCCTGGTGAGGAGGGCATCCTGTTCAGGGCTGGTTCTTGCCTGTGCTCTCAGCTGGAATAAGCATGCTGGAAAATGAATGAATGAATGAATTAATAAATTATTGTAAAATAAAAATGTGTAAAGTCTACAATAATTATACAAATGCGTGACAGTAAAGGATGTGGTAGGAAAGCGCTCAGCCAGCCACCGTGTCTGTGCTGGTTTCTGAGCTCTGTGGGGGCAGGAGGTGCTTCTTACAATTTTCCCTTTGCAAACATTTGTTCTTTGGTTTAACCCACCAGCATGTGACCACCGCCACTCACCAACTCATCAACAATTAGTTAAATAGTCATCTTGCTTGTTTTCATTAATCTTTCTTAAATCTATATATAGCTTAAATTTATTTCAATGTTTAATACCAGAAGTATCCTGGGTCTTCATTTAGAAGCTTAATGATGTTTTTGTGACCAGAAATACACCACTGGAACTTAGCTCTTGTTAAAATCAAGTTATAAAATTGGTTTTGCTCTGCTTTGTTTGGGTTAAAGTCACAGTTTCCAAGAACCTGTCACCTGATAGGTTTATGAGCTGCATGTTGGCTCACAAACCATCACAGGTAAGGCAGCTCGCTGAGCACTTCCTGTTACAATATTGTCATGCATTTGTGTGATTGTCATAGACTTTACAAATTTCTATTTTACAATAAGGGAGGACTTACCTTATATTACATGTTTTTTTGTTTTTTTTGTATCTGATAGCTGAGATGGCTACTCAGGGACTAGTGGGCGGGTAGTGTGCAGAGACTGGAAACCCAGGACAGAGGGGTAAGTCACGTCCTGGGCAGGACAGAGTGGGATGGTACAAAATCCCATCGCACTATGCAGAATGGCACGCCATTTCAATTTTTGAGTTTTTATTTCTGAAATGTTCCATTTAATATTTTTGGACCATGGTTGGCCTCAGATAACTGAAACCATCAACATCCGAAACTGTGGAAACAAAACCTTGGATCAAGTGGGGCTGCTGCTCATGTCATCTACAAAAACCCACTTTAAAAATAAAGGCACACAGGCCAGGCATGGTGGCTCACACCTATAATCCCAGCACTTTGGGAGGCCAAGGCAAGTGGATCACTTGAGGTCAGGAGTTCAAGACCAGCCTGGCCAACATGGCGAAACCCAGTCTCTACTAAAAGTACAAAACAAAACAAAACAAAACAAAAAAAACAAAGTTAGCCAGATGTGGTGGCGTGCGCCTGTAGTCCCAGCTACTAGGGAGGTGGGGGCAGGAGAATCGATTGAACCCGGGAGGTGGAAGTCTCAGTGAGCCAACATCATCCCATTGCACTCCAGCCTGGGTGACAGTGTGAGACTCCATCTCAAAAATAAATAAATAAATAAAGGCACACACAGGTGAAAAGTAGAGAGGTGAAGACATACCGCACTAGCACGAATCAAAAGAAAGCAGGGGCAGCTGATATTATCTCAGACAGACTGCAGAAGACCATCATCCGGAACACCATCAGGGAAGGAGAGGGCCATGACTTAGTGATAAAGGGTCAATGACCCAGGAAGACATAACAAGTCAATGACCAAGGAAGACATAACAAGTCAATGACCGAGGAAGACATAACAAACTATAACATGGATGCATCCAACAACAGAGCATCCAATTCTGTGAGGCAAAAACTGTAGAACTCCAGGGAGAGAGAGATGGATCCACTGTTACATTTGGGGGCTTCAATATCCCCCCAAAGTGCAGGGAGGGACTTGTGTGGTCCCAGTCCCTCACTTTCCTTCTCAGCAGTGGGCCAGAGAGCACAGCACCACACCCCTTCCTTCCCAAGGACTGGGACCCACAGTGGTCTAGACAAGGCCTAGTGGCTCCAGTGTAGGGGTCAAATCTCTCAGCACATTGTGAGCATTGTATGGACAGTTCCTCTCTTATGAGAGCCGGGGGAAGAGCAGCCTGTTTGGATCCCCAGGGAAATCATCAGCGTGTTCTTGGAACCTCCTGTGTGCAGAGTGTGGGATTGAGCTCACCTGTGGCTGCCCCACCTGCCTGGAGCCAGCCCATCCCTCCTAGAGCCCTGGCCGCCACTGATTCCAAGCCTGCAGTCAGGATGCTACCCTTGCTGGTAACAGCAAGGAAGGCAATGCTGCCAGGAACCTGAACCTGCTCCCATCCCAGCTCTCTCCTAGCTCTGGCTGAGTTATGCTGAGTGTGGTGTTGGATCTGTCTGTACTGCCCTCTGGACAGTAACCCCTGGAACACGTGCAGCCTCCTCCTCCTCCTGCTCCTCCTCTTCCTCCTCTCCCTGGGGTTGGGGGCTATTTGGGGCCCAGGGAAGCTTCTTGATAAATGCATGTTGAGTTTCTTCCCCAAAATAATCCTATGAAAGGCAGCTATTTATCCAGCCCTCTCACTGCATCTCTGCTTTTGAAAAAGTATTTATTTTTAAAAAGTGGTTGAAAACTGTAGAAAGTTGAAAATACATCCATTTTGATGAATAATTTGTTTGTTAAAAGAAAAAAGAAAAGAATCCCATCACTTCCAAGGCCCCTGGGGAAGGGCAGCCCCACAGGACTGCAGCAGATGCTCTGCTCCCACCAAGTAAAAGATCCTTTCTGCCTCAACAGGGAAGTGCCAGTGATGGTGGACCTGGGGCTCAGCTCCACTCCAGGAAGCTCAAAATTCCCCTCTAAGAGCATCCACTTCCAACTTCTCAGCAGAATGAGCTTTTCTAGTGACCCTGTGGGGCTTCAGCTGAACTATGGGGCTCCCATCCTCCTCTGCCCTCACACCTCCTCCCATGAGAAGGACCTCCTCCATCTGCACCGCCACCTAGAGAATGAATAAAAACTTCTTTTCTATGAAAGGCATTGCATGCATCAGAGGCCTTGTGGGAGCTCTGGGTTCCAACCCCCACCCACCATGCCCAGCACATAAGGGTTTTTCTCTGGGCTCACCTCACCCTTGGGGACTCAGACCCACAGCTCTCTCAAGTGTGGACTGGAGCCAAGGGTCTCCCACACAGATACAGTGGGATCCAGGGCCTCCTAGAGGCTGGCAGTGAATGCGGGTCTTTATTGACTGCTGTCAGTAAAGGGGCTGCCTCTGTAATGACCCCCTGTGGTCTCCACCTCCTTAGACCCAGGTCCTCTTCTTGAGTGTGGGATGGACCCAATGATTCACTTCTAACAAATAGAATTTTAAAAAATTGATGGCAGGTCACTTCCTAGATCAGATTTCAAAGGGCTCTGATGTCCACCGTGCTCAACCTCTCGCACTTGCTCACTCAGAAGGAGTCAGCTGCATTTTGTGAGCTGCTAGTGTAGAAGCCCCCAAGGCCAGGAACTGGGCCTCTACACCACTGACAATAGCCAGTAAATTCTGCCAACAGCCAGCTAAGTGAGTTTGGGGGCTGATCCTTCCCCAGCCAAGCCTTCAGATGATAATGCAGCCCTGCATACTTAGACTGGGTCCTCAAAAAGGTCCCAATTGAGGCACCTGGCTAAGCTAAGCCCAGCTTGCTGAGGCAAAGAAACTGAAATGACAAACTCAGGTTATTTTAAGAGATTAGGCCTTACAGCTCTCACATGGTAATAGATAACGAATACAACTAATAACTCAGCATTTCACTCAATGCAGCTGGTCTCAGTAAGGTGCATTCAAGGGAGACAGGGCAGGCACCCACTGCTGCTTGCCACTCTAAGGGGGCTTTGTGGGGAGTAGGTGTGCAAGGCTTGGCCAGACTGAGGCCCCTCCATCAGCAGGAGCTCCAAAAAGGGCTTCATCCCACCTGTGCCTGGGCTTGGGGTCAACTCAGGGAGTGGGTCTCCCTGGCACCTCCAGATTCCAACTCAATCCCATCTTGAGGCTGGATCCTCACACCTCAGAGGTGCAAGGACACAGACCCCGGGGAAGTTGCTGCAGTGGACATGAACTCCACCCAGGGAAAGGGACTCCATTTGCAGCAGAGATAAACCAAAGCCCCCAAAAAGGAATTCCAGAGTCCAAGCTGCTGCAGCTCAACATTTATGAACTGTTCCGTGAAGTGCACATCTCATTATGACGCACGTGAGAACCGCCTTGTGGTTTGGATCTGTGTCCCCACCCAAATCTCATGTGAAATTGGAGTCTCCAGCGTCGGAGGTGGGGCCTGGTGGGAGGTGATTCGATCATGGGGGCAAAGTTCTCACGAATGGTTTAGCACCACCCCCCTTGGTTCTGTATAACGAGTGAGATCTCATGAGGTCTGGTTGTGAAAAGTGTGCAGTGCCTCCTCCCCGTCTTCCTCCTACTCTCACCACGTGAGATGTGTGGGTCTCCCTTCACCTTCCACCATGATTGGAAGTTCCCTGAGCGCTCCCCAGAAGCAGATGCTGCCATGCTTCCTGAACACCCTGCAGAACCGAGAGCCAATTAAACCATTAAACCTCTTTTCCTTATAAATTTCTCAGTCTCAGGTATTTCCTTTTTTTTCTTCTTCTTTTTTTTTTTTTTTTTTTTTTTGAGATAGAGTTTTGCTCTTGTTGCCCAGGCTGGAGTGCAATGGCGTGATCTCAGCTCACCACAACCTCCGCCTCCTGAGTTCAAGCAATTCTCCTGCCTCAGCCTCCCAAGTAGCTGGGATTACAGGTGTGTGCCACCATGCCTGGCTAATTTTACTTTTTTATTTTATTTTATTTTATTTAGTGGAGATGGGGTTTCTCCATGTTGGTCAGGCTGGTCTCAAACTCCCAACCCCAGGTGATCCACCTGCCTTGGCCTTCCATAGTGCTGAGATTACAGGTGTGAGCCACTGCGCCTGGCCCAGGTTTTATAGAACAGACTCATACAGCACCTCTCCCAGTGACACCAGGAGGTGCTGGCACTGACCCCAAGCCCAGAGGCCGGCAGGACTGTCCTGTTCCTCCTGCTCCTGATGGAAACACTCCAGGCTGATGGCAAGGCAAGAGGACTCTGGTGGCCAGCCGGGAACTGTCCTGGGGTCCGGGTCCAGAAGGCTCTGGGAGACCCCCAGTGGGTTGCTCACAGAGAGAGGCCTCACTGAACCCCACCTTAAACACCACAGATTCACCTTCCATTTAATAGGAGGAATTTGAACTCAGAGCCTCAGTCTCCCCTGTGGGGCTGCAGAAATGATTCGGTGAGAGAATGTGTGCCAGCTGAATCACTTGAGAGGATTACTATTAAGGAAACAGTGGAAAACTCCCCAGGAGCCAAGGGGAGCTCCCGGGCTGAGCACAGCTCCTCGGAGATCAGTACAGGCCTGTACTCCAGAGAACGTGGTCTTGGGGCTGAGGGATGGTTTCACTGTGGCTGGAGATGGCAGGAGGGGAAACTACAGCTGCCCCAAGCTGCATCAGAACCAGGCAGTCCTGTGGGCCCATGCTGGGCCCAGACAAGTCCAGTTCCAACCTGCAGGGAAGTCAGATGGGTGAAGTTCTCTCCCAAGGTATCCTCCTTCTCAGAGGGCTCCTGGCTGGTGGCCCTGGAATCTTTTTTTTTTTTTTTTTGGTGATGGAGTCTCACTCTGTCACCCAGGCTGGAGCACAGTGGCGCCATCTCGGCTCACTGCATCCTCCGCCTCCCAGGTTCATGCCATTCTCCTGCCTCAGCCTCCCAAGTAGCTGGGACTACAGGCACTCGCCACCACACCCAGCTAATTTTTTTTGTATTTTTAGTAGAGATGGGGCTTCACCATGTTAGCCAGGATGCTCTCGATCTCCTGACCTCGTGATCTGCCTGCCTCGGCCTCCCAAAGTGCTGAGATTACAGGTGTGAGCCACGGTGCCCGGCTGGCCCTGGCATCTCAAACACCCCATACAAGTCTCCAGTGCCAATCAAGCTGGTGTCAGAGAGAGTCCAGCAGCAGCAGCTGGACCACATGCCCCCTGTGGCCTAGATCTGTGACCATGGGCCACCACCCTCCTCCCACCCTTCAGGCCAACCTAAGGCCTGGCTCCTGCACCAGCTCCCCACAGCCCAGACCTGGAGGTGCTGCAGGTGCTGTATAATGAGCCTGGCTGAGTGTGGCAATGTAGTGACATGCCCTGCAAAGCTGGCTTCCTCCACCCTCCTCAAGGTCAGCTTCCTGGACACAGGATCATCAGGGTCCTGAACATCTACTTGGAAGCCGCACCTGCCCATGCTCAGTACCTGCTGGTTCAGCACACTTTTGCTCCCTCATTTCAACAGCTAGGTTTATTTTAAAAATTATTTTAATATTCATGTCAAGGTTGCAATTCAATAGAGAATGTCTAATGGAGAAAAATGAGATAATGTAAATTAAGAAAACAAAATTGAAATCACCAGCACCAGAGATTACAGTCATACACATTTTGGCATAGACGTTTATATCAGGCCTGATCACACAGGCCCCGAGGCCCACCTGTTTTATGGACAGGAGGTGGGTGGTGGCCTCATGACTGGGCAAGTGTTCCTGACTGGGGAGTGCTGGCCCTAGGGAGTGGCCTGTTGAGGGCTGAGGTCCCAGGCTCTGGGCTGCTTTAACCACGGGCTGACGTGATGCTGCATCCTCAGAGACGGAGCTCTCGGATCTGGGAGCCGGGGACAGAAGCAGGCGTGGCCCCTCCTCATCACCCCTGGGGACCCCTGGGCAGAAATGTGCCCCTGACTTTATGCACACCGAGATGGAGACCTCGGTCCTTCAGGCCCTTGCTCCAGGGAAACTAGAAGGCTCCCAGCTGAATGCGGGTGGTTCCTCCTCTGCAACCAGCAGGCTGAAAAAATAATAAAATAAAATAAAATAAAATAAAATAAAATAAAATAAAATAAAATAAAGTAAAATAAAGTAAAATAAAGTAAAATAAAATAAAATAAAATAAATAAAGTAAAATAAAATAAAATAAAGTAAAATAAAATAAAATAAAATAAAATAAATAAAATAAAATAAAATAAAGTAAAATAAAGTGAAATAAAATAAAATAAAATAAAATAAATAAAATAAAATAAAGTAAAGTAAAATAAAATAAAATAAAATAGAATAAAATAGAATAAAATAAAATAAAATAAAGTAAAATAAAAAATGTAAAATAATAGAGGCAAAATAAAGCAAAATAAAATGTGAAAGGCATTGACATCCTGCACCGACCTGGTAACCGCAGAGCCTGCTGTCGGGTGTGGACTTTGCAGCCAGGGCTTCCCTTGGAGCACCTCCTGGTGCTTCCAGGCTGGAACAGCTATGAATGGTGGCTGCAGCCCCGCCGTCTGCAATGGCAAGGGGCCTGGGAGCTCACTGTCCACCCACCCACCTCTTTCCACATCTGCCCAAATTCTTTTCGTTAGGATAATTTCCTAGAAATAGAATTACTTTGGCCGAAAGGCATACATCTTTTTTGATGCTTCCCCCATGGTGCTATCACCAAAGAGTGCCCTTGTTACTACGGGGAGCAGCCCTGCATGGGGGCCTCCAAGACTCACTCCACAAACCATCCCAGCCTCCAAGAGCAGGCATCAGAGGAGGGTCCAGCGTAGGGTCAAGACGGAGGCCCCTCTTCCATACTGCAGAAACCGCAGGTGCTGGTGCCTCTGGAGCCTGAGCCACCAGGAGCTGCTTAAATGCAGCAACCTGGAAGGTGAGGGCCATGGCCACCCGACAGGCTCCATCCTGGCTCTCACAGTCAACAAGGGCCAATGTAGCAACATGGAGCTCTGTCTCTATGGGGGATAGCCCTGAGCAGTGTCCTGCTTCCCATCGAAGACTGAGGTGGAGCTGCTGGGCATGAAACATGGGTTAGCAGAGACCACTAGGAGCTGGCCGCTCTTGCAGGCGCTGGGGCTGACTCTTGGAATCAGGAACCCTGACCTCGGCCCCTCACCTGCTCAAAGGTCCTTGGGACGCACAGCCCCTGCGATGGACCCCCAGGCCTTCTCTGGGGCAGCTAAAATAAAAGCCTCTGAGAGGTGGCACAGGTGGTGCTCCACTTAGCAGTGGGCTGTGACACTTTGAGGAGCATGCTGGGCTGGGTGGAACCAGGGGCTGTGAAACCACAGGGGCCAGGGCCAGGAGGGGCTCAGGGGCTCCCACTCTACTCCTCGGGCTTAACAGTGGCCAGGGAGCTCCAGCTCCAGGTCAGGGCTTGCAAGCTCCCCTGCCTCCTGCCCGGTACCAGGACCATATTCAGGCAGGGAGGCGGCTGCCTGCTGGAGGGAGCACAGCACCCGAGGCCGGAGTCAGAGGGTCTCCAGCAACGCAGCACCCCAGTCATCTATCTTCCTACCATACGATCGTCTCCCCTCTCTCCAGACATCCTCGATTCCCCCTCGATGGCATGTTCCAGCCTCGCAGCCTCCTGCACTGCCTCCTCCCTTTGAGGGAACGCCCTGGGTGTTGCTGCTTTCCCCACGAGGGGCGCACCATGTCCAAGCGGTCAGCTCGGGGGTCGGTGCTTTCCGGAATATTCCGATCCGGCAGCACTTTCAGAGTATTGTAAAATGTACTCAGAGAACACACTTCCCCAGATGAACTGCGCTCCAGTTCCAGATCAGCTGCAAATCCATTTCCTGACGACAAATGGGCTACGAACGTGCCGGAGCGGGAAGACATCCCCCAGAACACTTTAGGAACTGCGCCGGTTTCATGGGCTCGCTAATGGCTCATGGCACATCTCCAGCCCTTCATAAGAACAGATGACAACGCCACAGGATTCTCCTCACCTGGATCGGACTCCAGGCTGCAAAGGCTGTCGGCAGGGTGGGCACACAGCCCCAGGAGCAGGAGGATGGGGCCGGCTGCCATTCCGTCCCCGATGCTGGGGTCTCTGTGTTTGTCCTCGCAGGAAGCGGGGAAGCAGTGTCTCTGACCCCCAGCACTGAGCGCACCAGGTGCTCAAAAACCCCTGACACGCGAATGCTGCCAAATCAGTCTGTTCCAGGGACGGCTGGACACGGCCAAGAGCGAACATGGGCGTGATTCTCAGGAACGGAACACATGGTCTCACGTGGCAAACAGATATTCCGACCTCCTCACTTCCGTCTGCCTTTGCCCTGCAGTGTCTAGTGGGTAAAAGCAGCTAATGGCATGACCCCGGCCCCTCGCAGGGCCTCTCCGCTTGGGGTGGGGAAGATTGGACAAGGAGGCACTGCCTGCAAGGAGGGTACCGAGGGAGGCGGGAGGAGAAGCAGCTGTTCCTCGGCCTGAAGACCAGACTCAGCAGCGGTCACTGGAGGATCAGAAGAGTCTTGTGGTGATCTTGGCAAGAACAGATTCCGGGTTGGGTGGTCTAGGGCTGAGGCTGGGTGGCCTGGTGGCCGACGGAGAGGGCACTGGACAGGAAGACGGCTTTCCCACAGGGCTTGGCTAGGAAGGATGACAGAGGGCCTGGCGGGTCAGAGATGTAGAAATAAGAAGGCTCCTGTTTGCTTTTGTGATTGGTTTTAAGGTGGAAGACACGTGAACCCATTTAGCAGCTTGGCAGAGTGGACCAGGAGATGGAAACGTTTGAAGACAGAGAAGAGAGAAAACAGGAGAAACGAGATCCCAGAAAATAGGACAAGGACAGATTGCCAAGTGCAGGACCCAGAAGAGTGGTCCCCAGGCAGGACAGGTTTTAATACCCTATTCCACATGCAAGGGCAGGCGCTGGATGCCAGGAGAAGACGGAGCCCCAGCCATGTGTGGGTGGGTGGCCAGTGTGTAAGAGGACATCATGGTACAGTGGGGTCCCCAAATACTTGTGGACAGAAGGAGGACAGAGAGGGAGGGAGAGGGGAAGGAGGAAAGGAAGAGAGAGGCTGGAAGGAGGGAGGTTTTTGGTGCTGGGCGCTGGGGAAGGAAGTGACTCCTGCCTCAGCAGCCCCCCTCAGCCTTTGGCAAGTTGCAGGCCCCAAGCATGAAGAGTGAGTGGGACTTTCCAACGACAAGGGCGGGTCAGAGAACCCAGGCCGCAGGACAGCAGGGCCAGGGGTATGGAGGCCTAGGGTGGGAGTTTCTCCTCCTAGCACGCGGGAGCCCTGGAGGTCTCCAAAGTGGGCGATGGGACAGGAAGACTGGGTGGGGAAGGCCGCTCCATGTCCCTAAGGAGAAGAGGCGGAAGCAATAGACTGAGAACAGTGAGGCCGGGTGTCCAAGGGGTCCGGGCTCCCCAGGGCTAACGTCCACCCCGATGAAGCACCCACCAGCGGGGCTGCCCTGCCCTCACCCTGCTCATTGGAGGGGAACCCTCGAACCTCTCGGGGCTCTCCCAGCAGGAGGGAGGGCGACTGCTCCCCACCTCGCCACCCGGGAAGAGCTGTCGCCATGGAAACCTCCCTGTTGTCTGACTGAATTTCAGAACAGGGAATATTTTAGTCAATCAAGAAATTCAATTAGCTGAATGACATTTATTAATGCACCGCTATGCAGCACTAATTCCTGCTTTTGGGGAGATAATTGGTGTATTTGTGAAGAAGTGCAATTCAATATTTATCAGCTGCTGGTTTTCAGCAAATGAATAATCTGTTAAAAATATTCTCCTCAGGAATGTCATTTTTACTCAAACCCGCTGACAAGTGCGTCCTGTCTGATACGCCCGGTTCACCTGGAGGTGGGGTGTGTCGAGGCGCTGTGGGGTGCAGGGCTGTGGGCTGGGCCTCTGCCCTCAGAAGGGGCTGTGCATCCTCAATGTGAGGCCCCAGGCGGCTCCGTGGCACACATTCCTGTCCCTGCACAAAGGTGCCCCCCTGCCAGCAGCTGCCCCCAGGGCTCAGGCCTGGATGGTGAAGGAGCTGGGGCAGTGCCTGCTCCAGGTGTGGGTCACTTCCTCCTACCTGGCCTCAAGGCCACCAGCCCACAGGAGGACCCGCTGCTGTGCCCGCTCCACACCCACATCCCACACCCTGCACCCCACATTCTGTACCCAAAACCCCAAACCCCACATTCTGCACCCCAAACCCCATACCCCACATCCCACACCTCACACTGCACACCATGCCCCCCACATTCTGTACCCCACACCCTGCACCCCACACCCCACATCCTGCACCCCACATTCTGCACCCCAAACCCCATACCCCACATCCCACACCTCATGCCACACACCATGCCCCCCACATTCTGCACCCCACACCCCACATCCTGCACCCCACATTCTGCACCCCAAAAGCCCACCCCACACCCTGCCCCCCAAACCCCATACCCCTCACCTTCTGGAATTCAGCCCCTGAGCCACCCTCTGGGGAAGCCTCCAGGATCTCCTGTCCCCTGGCTGGGGCTCGCTTTTATCTCAGCCCCACCTCCTGTGTTAGAATGCCCCAGCAGCCTGCCTATCCCTCCTTCCTTCGGCTCCTCAAAGGCAGGACCACGTCACTGTCCAGGAATCCCCACCATGCAGCCAGCCAGCGGGCTCACACTTCCTCTTTAATGGAAGTGCATACAGTTGGCATCCAATAAAGGATTCCAGGACTGCAGGAAGGCAAAATGGAAGCTGGAATGGGGGTGGACCTCAGTAGCCGGCGCTCTTGTTGTCCACAGCATTTGAGGCTGCAGGCAAGACAAGACACTCTGAGAGCTGGATATGCTTGTCACACACTGAAATCAGAGTAAGAAAAATAAAACTCAAGGCTGGGAAGCCAGGGCCCAGGAGCTTCCAGGGAGGTGGGGGAGCACGTGCCCGTGGAACGAGGGGGCAACGGGCCTTTTGCCTTGGGCTGGGGTGTTTGAGAGCAGAGAGGTGGGGCAGTTGGGGACTGCAGGTGACGGGCCCCTGTGGGAGATGGGGGCATGGCGGTGGTGGCAGCCAGATGCACCTGAGCCTCAGCTTCCTTCTGGCCAGGTGGGGTAATGGCAGCGCGGACAGGAAACCCCTCTTGGGGTTTTGGGTACATGAGCATTTCCACCTTTCTATCCTTCCTGCAAATACTAACTTTCCGTGTCATTCCCAGCTACAGGTGTCCTGTCTGTCAAGTATTAAGAGTGGCTTACATTTGGCAACCTGTGGGGCCCTCCACACGCAGTGGGGCGCACGCTTTCAAAGCCTGGCGGGGATGGAGGACGCGTGGCTCAGGCCCCCACGGTGCCACCTGGGCCCAGCTGCCAAGCCCGTTGGAAGCCACCCCCATGCCCGCAGGTGACAGCAGAGCGTGCAGCCAGCACCAGGGCATTTTCCTCAAGACCCTCCTGTGCAAAGACAAGACAGGGAAAGGCAAGAAAACACGGGTTTGGAGATTATCTACTTCCATTTAAGAAAAAAAACGTATTTTAGCATAATCCTCTGGTAAGCACTAAACAGGCACCATTCGTGGAAGCTTGGGTTCTGTTCAGAGGAGTGGATGGAGCCGGAACCAGGAGCGAGCTCTGTGGAATGAAAGGTGCCATCCTGCAGCGTGGAGCACCCCATGCCAGTCCCCGCAGGGCAGTTCTGATGCAGGTACAAGTTAGGGGAGGTGCTCCAGCAACACAGCCCCTTCTGTGTGTGGTGGCAGGAGTGAGAATGTGACGCGGGTCCCAGGTGGAGACGGGCGCAGGAACAGCATGGGGAGAGAGAGATGGAAAAGCCACACCCTATCTCCCACCTGGGACAGAATCCCTCTTGTCTGCCAGGCAGGTGACTTGAACCATCCTTTGAGGGAGCTTTGAGGAATAAGACAAACCCTCACTGTGGAAGGCCAGAGGATCCCCTTTCCTCCCTGGAATGATCCCCCAGCTCCATCTGCAGAGCCTCCCCTAGCACAGCCCAAGAAGCTGAAGACCAGAGCCCCCAGGATGCAGCGTAAGTGATAGAGGCCACTCGGGGGGTCCTGGGACTTGAACAGCCTGGCTGGAATTCAAGCATTGCTAAGAAGGAAGTTGAGGGGCCCTGGTGTTCCTGGAGTGTGGGTTTGTGGTCCTTCAATACATCCCTCATATTTAAAAATACCCTTTCCTCTTCCACCCCTGTCCGAGCAGCTCTAGATCCTGCTGGCCAGCCGCTTCCTCAGATGAGTTCACTGAAAGCAGGAGTCGTCCTCCCATCCATGCACCTCTGAAGCCCAAGGAGTTTCCATGACTTTAGCCAGAGACTTGTGCAGCCAGAACTCCTCTAGCGCTGATATGGTTAGGTTTCGTGTCTCATCCAAATCTCATCTTGAATTGTAATCCCCGTAATCTCCACGTGTCAAGGGAAACAACAGGTGGAGGGAACTGAACCCTGGGGCCGGTTCCCCCATGCTGTTCTCCTGATAGTGAGTGAGTTCTCATGCGATCTGATGGTTTCATAAGGGGCTCTTCCCCCTTCACTCTTCTCCTTCCTGCTGCCTTGTGAAGAAGGTGCCTTGCTTCCCCTTTCCCTACTGCCATGAGTGTACGTTTCCTGAGGCCTCCCCAGCCATACTGAACTGTGGGTCCATTAAACCTCTTTCCCTTATAAATTATTCAGTCTTGGGCAGTTCTTCATAGCAGCATGAAAAGGGACTAATACAAGTGCCTAAGGGAGGCGAGGCTCATGGGTCTAGGAGAACACGGGGAGGCCAGGGCAGGAGGGATCTGTCCCATCCATCTCCATTCACAGGCCCTGCAGCTCTGCAGGGAGCACTGGGCTCCGGGAGGAGCACGCGGAGATTCAGTCTTGGGGGCTGGAGGACAAACGTGTCACTCCCCTAGACCTGGCTTTGTCGCCTTGCCACTCACTCACTCACTCACTCACTGACTCACTCACTCACCCACACGGCTGCATTTCTTCATTCACCCAACAGAGTCCAGCCTGGGGGAGCCAGGCCCTATTCCCCTGCTCAGAGCCTGCTCTGTTTCTTCCAGGGAGATGGGCCGATTCCACGGGTCCCTGCCTGCCCCGTCAGCACCTAGGCCCAGTCCCTGGCTGAAGCCCAGAGGCCAAGGTTATTTCACAGGTAAATCCCTTCTAGATGGCGAAGGGGAAAAAGAGGAAATGCTACCCAGTGGGGTGTGGAGGGAGGAGGGCGCCGAGGTGGATGGGGAGTGGAGGCCAGACTCCCTCTTCCCCCAGCTCTTGGGCCCCATGTGGGGGTACGGGCTCTGGGAAGACCCCTGAGAGGGTGTGAGAAGCTCCACGTCTCAGGTCCCGGGATGCTCCTCGCTGCCGTGTCTCAGGGGCGTCCTGCGTCCTCTGTGCATGGGTGGGAGGGGCAGCTCTGCTCCAGCCGATGAAGTTTCTAGATGTAGATGTGGGAGGGCACTGCCAATGCTTTCTGCCCCGGCATGGCCAGGATGCCCAGACACACTCTAGTACATGGGAGGGGCCGTGGGGAACCCTGTGGGAAACCTAACCAGGGGCCGTGGGGAACCCTTGGGAACCTGGGATTGGGGGTGGACACTGAGGGCAGCAGCATGGGTGGGGGCAGGTTAGTGACAGTCCCCAGATGTGGGCACTGCCAAACAGCCAAGAGGAGGGGTCCTGCCTGCCGAAGCCCGTCTGCTGGAGCTGATCCAAGGCCAAGGCTGGTGATGGCTGAGGCCCTAAGACCCCAAGACCCCAGCATCTGCACAGGGCAGTGATCATGGGTTATCCCCAGGCATCTGGCCTCCATCATGTGAGGAGCAGGGGAATTAGAAAAAAAAAAAACTAAAAGTCCAGGAATTTATGCAAAAGAAGTTGCATCGCCCAAGCCAGATGGCTTGGAAGGAAATACTGCAATACCAGCAATGAATGACTAAAATCACCCCCCGCTACGTGGAAGGTGGGAGCCCCCAGAGAGATTATGCTGGTGACAGAGAACAACGAAGGTCCCCCAGTGCCTAAGGCCACCCCTGAGCTGTTCTTCACGTGTCCAGCCTACTCTCCCAGCTCTGCTCAGATCTTCCAGCACAAGGCCCTGGACAAGGTAGCTCCCATGTGCCCTCACGGAGTGGACAGCCGCCCCTCACAGCTCTGGCTCTGAGCACCCCCTTCAGAAATGGCAGGGCTGAGCTTGGTGGCTGAGCTTAGGGGCTGAGCTTGGTGGCTGAGCTTGGGGGCTGAGCTTGGTGGCCGAGGGCGGGGACTGTCAGGGAGAGAGACGGACAGTGTTGAGTGGGACCTCACATCTTGGATGCGGACCAGTGCTGTGGTCCAAGTCCCTGCAACCTGTCCGAGAAGAGAAGCCAAGGAGGTAAGCAGCCCCTTCCATCCATCCACTCATTCACTGCACGCACACATACCCAGCACCTGCTCTGTGCCCTCCACAGTTAGAGTGAAGGAAGTACGCCGTACAGGGAGCCAAGCCCTTCCCTCAGGGAGCTCATTCTCGGGGGGCTTCCTGTCCACCTGGGCCCAGGGATGCTGTGAGGTCGGGCTTTTCAGTGGAAGCGAGACCAGCCAAGACCATCTCAGGGAGCAAGAGAGACAGTGGGTGATGAAGATGAAGCTGGAAGCTCAGACTTCCCAGAAGCCCCAGGATAAAATGGAAAAGCGTGGCTGTCCCCAGGCTGGGTGGATGGGCTGGAGATAAATGGGAACTCCTGAGCACCATCCACCTCCCAGGAGCACGTGCCACAGCCAAGGGGAGGCTGTAAGGGAAATGGGCCAGGATATTGCACGTTCTGCTTGTGCTTACTTTTGAGCAAAGAACAAACTGTTGAGAAAAATGACAGAATGTACTGAACGGGAAGCAGATGCATTGGGCTCATTGTGGGTTACGTGGCATCAATAACCCCTGTTTTCTTACAGCCACTTGGACACACACTGGAGGCAGCGGAATTGGAACAGTAGATGCCAGTCTACCCACAGGCACATTCCCCCTGCCCTGGGGAGTGCGGGGGGCCTTCCGCCATGGAGACTGTGGAGGACTCTGTCTCAGGAAGTGGCACCTTCCCCAGGGACAGCACCCACCATGCGGTCACCAGGTGCCCCACTCGGCTGGTCTCTGGGCAACACGGCAGAGGCCGGGCGTCCTGGCTTGGGGTCCTCAGAGGCCAGGAGATGACGCTTCCAGGATTTGGGCTCCCTTCCCCGCTTGTCCCTTCCCCGCTTGTCCCTTCCCAGCTTGTCCCTTCCTCGCTTGTCCCTTCCCAGCTTGTCCCTTCCCCGCTTGTCCCTTCCCAGCTTGTCCCTTCCCCGCTTGTCCCTTCCCAGCTTGTCCCTTCCCAGCTTGTCCCTTCCCCGCTTGTCCCTTCCCCGCTTGTCCCTTCCCAGCTTGTCCCTTCCCCGCTTGTCCCTTGGCTGCAAGGACAAGTCTGGGGCCAGCATCATGGAGGCCACAAGAAGAAGCCACAGGAACCGATGGGGCCATCAGACACTGGACAGGTCCAATGGCCAGTTCCTCCTTGAGGAGTTAATCGTCTAGGGAGGCACTGGCTGTGCACACAAATGGGAAGCCTCACACAGCTTCCATCACTCAGAAGGGGAAGAAGGAGGACGCTGGAGAAAAGAATCGTGAACAAGGAGACCTGTCATCCTCCCTGGCTGAGCACAGAGACTTGGAGGCCGAGATCTCACACACACAGGCACGAGCACACTTGTACCAATGTACACACATACACATACACAATAAACCTCACACACATGCACACAGGCATGAGCACACTTGTATCAATGTACACTCATGCACATAAATCTCACACACATGCACACAGGCACGAGCACACTTGTATCAATGTACACTCATGCACATAAATCTCACACACATGCACACAGGCATGAGCACACATGCACCAATGTACACACACACACATATACAATAAACCCGAATCACAAGCGCACAGGCACGAGCACACGTGTACCAATGTACACACATATGCATACACAATAAACCCGAAGCACAAGCACACAGGCACGAGCACACGTGTACCAATGTACACACATATGCATACACAATAAACCCGAAGCACAAGCACACAGGCATGAGCACGTATGCATTATTGTACACACATGCACTAAACCTCACTCATGCACAAACACAGAAAGGAGCACACATCCACCAGTGTACACACACACGCACTAAACCTCACACACATGCACACAGGCACGAGCACATGTGCGCCAATGAACACACTTGCTACACCCCACACACACGCACATGGGCATGTGCACACACTTACAGTGCCCATGCACTCCTGTGTGAGCATGTAGTATACATACATGTACATATGCATGGGCATACTCATAAGGACCTGCAGGTGCACGGAGGGCTGAACAACATGCGGGGAGAGGCCCAGGGCAGAGCCCACCCTCAGTGTGAGAGGCTGCAGGGGCATCATGACGGACGCAAAGGGGCAGCTGGCGGCTGAGGCCAGCGGAGGGCCTGGGAGGGGCCAACACTGTGGGGAAGGGGCCTGGCAGGGACAAGCACAGGGCCTGCTTGCCACAGATGCTGCTGGGGGTCGTGCAGGTGCGTGAGGGGAGGTACCAGGAGGAACACACCTCCACCAGAGCCTGACCATGGGGTAACCCATTTGTTTCTCTCCTGGCTCCTCATCTCTAGTGTAAACCCAGCAAGACCTGCCTCTCAGGCTGCCCAGAGACCAGGAGTGCACCTGCTGTGCTAGGAGATGACACAGGTGACTTTGAGGCTGCCACTCTCGTGGCGTTTGCTGTCTTAGGTGACGGAGGCTGTGTATGCTCCACCCTGGGGACGCAGGAGCCTGCAAGAGCCCTGTGCCTGTGCTGCAGGCATCCTGGGACGGCGCTGCATCAGGGACGTTTTGTGCCTCCTTCCGGCCCCCTCTTTCCCTTTTCTCATTCCCACCTCCTTCTCCCAGCTCAGAGGTGTGTGAGTCTCAGCCACTCCCCAAAGCAAAACCCTCACAGTTAGCCAGGGGCCCAGGCAGGGGTCTGGCAAGGCCCCCTCCCACCTCTCAGACTTTTCTGTCTCCAGAGGCAGAACGTGCACGTGGGCATCACGCTGACTTTGGGGACTTGCCATCACCCCAGGGCACTCCAGTCTGGTGGATGCTGACTCTGACCACACCTGGGAACCAGTCTACACCTGGGTCTCAGCTCGTAGTGACAGTCCCTGCCAGCCCCAAGCTTTCCAGGGGCAGCACCGCCCCTGAAGTACATGGACCCCATCGCCGTCCACACAGCGCACACCCACACTTGTATCCGAATCTGCAAGCAGCATATGTGCTGTGGGCACAGGTGCTGCATGGGCACAGGTGCTGCAACCTTAGCTGACGGATTATGAAACTGAGCCTGCAGATCCGAGCCCGTTGTCCGAGATCTGTGCTCTCATTTCCTAATCCACTTCCAAAAGCCATTTTCCCCTACTAAGGGAAAGACCTTCGGCCAGACACTAGGAGGATTTGAAGAGAAAGAAGCCACAGTCTTTGCTTTTTAAAGGAATCCAATCTTGAAGCCTGAATGAGGCATATGCAGAGGAACGCAGGCTACAAGACAAAATGCAATAATGCACAACAACCAGTTAGAAGACACAATGGAAGGCAAGGCCCCGTTTACAACAGCAACAAAAGAGATAAAATACCTATGAATAAATTTAACAAGAAATGGGCGAGACCTGTGTGAGGACAACTTCACAGCATTCATGAGAAAAACAAAAATGGAAATTCACATGGTCAGGAAAACTTAGTATGACAATGATGTCTATTCTTCCAAGTTAATTTGCAAATTGAATGCAATCGCCATCAAAACACTAATGTGTTGCTTTCTCTGGGATTAGTCAAGGGATTTTAACTTCAAATGGAAAAATGAATCAAAAATACTCAGGAGAAATGAGGGGAAGGAGGGAGTGGCTAGCTCTAGCAGATATTAGCAACCCTTGAGTAATCAGCTGTGATCCTGGAGTACAGTCATGGCAGACAGGACGGAGGCACAGGTAGGAAGTCCAGAAACAGCTGAGTCAGGTAAGTCCTTGCTGGGAGTGTGGCCAGGACGTGGTGGGACAGGATGGCCAAGACAAGGCACAGCCCTGGGGACAGCCCCACCTCGTAGCCTGTGTGTGTGCACATGTGTGCATGTGAGGACACATGTGTGCATGTGTGTGAGGACACTCGTGTGTGCATGTGTGTGAGGACACGTGGGAGTGTGCATGTGTGTGCATGTGAGGACACATGTGAGTGTGTGTGTGAGGACACATGTGTGCATGTGTGTGAGGACATATCTGTGTGCATGTGTGGGCATGTATGTGAGGACACGTGTGAGTGTGCTTATGTGTAAGGACATTTGTGAGTGTGTGAGAGGACACGTGTGTGAATGTGTGAGGACACGTGTGTACGTGTGTGAGGACATGTGTGTACGTGTGTGAGGACACTTGTGTGTGCATGCATGTACGTGCGTGTAAGGACACGTGTGTGTGCGTGCATGTGTGAGAGGACACGTGTGTGCATGAATGTGCGTGTGTGTAAGGACACGTGTGAGTGTGTGTGTAAGGACATGTGTGTGCATGTGAGGACATATATGTACATGTGTGATATGATGTGTGTGCATGCATGTGCATGTGTGTGAGGACACTTGTGAGTGTGCATGTGTGTCCACACGTGTGGGGACATGTGCGTGCTGGTGTGTGCCTGTGTGCACATGCATGTACATATGTGCATGCACACGTGTGTCCCAGGCTGCCCCCAGGCTCAGACAAGCTTCCCCCCAGGAGCTGCCGTTTTCCTCCAGAAACAGGATTTCCTCCCAAAAACCCAGGAATTACCCACCCCCAACGCAGCAGGAGACGCCAACAAAACGCCACCTTCCTCCGCCCTCCCCACCTGCTGTCCCAGACGTCAAAGCAGAGGCACCTCCCACCCCCACACTCTGTACTCCCGGCTGCAACGGTCCTAGGGCAGCCCAGTGAGTTCAGTCATGGAGACCTGAAGAAGAAACACGAGGTGAGCTCAACGTGGTCCCACTGTCATCTTTTATGGCAGCCCCATCACCCCTCCTTTCACTCCAGCAATGAAGCTGGCAGGTGCCTGGCCATTTGGAACGGGGCTCTGAGTCATTGAAAGAGCGATAGGGCAGATTGCTGGGGGGAGATTACTCGGGGATGCTTGGCATTGGTGTCATCACCCTGTGTTGATGGGGGACCCCAGGGCAGCACCCCACGGTCTGGGACCAGGCTAGGGCTCTGGTTTGAGACTAGACAGGAAGGGGGAGCTGGGTCTCGATGACAAACATGGAGAGCACGGCCACGGGTCTGGGTGAGTGCTCAGTGCCCGCAGGCAGGGCGGGTGTGCAGGCTTCTGCCCGGGTCATAAAGGGGAGCACATTACCTGCCCTGCAGCCTCTGCTCTCCCACCTGAGGTTTGGAGCCCACTCCCAGGAGTGCACACCTGCGCGTGGCTCCACAGACCTGATGGCTGTGGCGACGGCCGTGAATGCCGCTGTGCGCTCCAAGTCAGAAAGCAGAATCGGGCGTCAGCGTCAGACCATCACGGGCACCGAGTACGCGGCTGACGCTGGATGGGATCGGGCTTCATAAGCAGGGCCCCCCACTCTTGCCCCACAGGTCCCCCCACGCTGGCAGGCAGCAGCGGCTGCAGGGAGCGATCGGGACAACAGGCAGGCTGGAGGAGCCTGGAATCCCCGTTGGGATGCCTCGGCGTGGCACTTGCAGCCTGCTCCAACCTTGAGAACACGCTGTGCTGGGCAGGGGATGGGCTGGCAAGAGGCCGACTGTCTCCTAGGGGCTTTGACCAATGCAGGTAGGAGAACTAAGCCAGAGCCTGCCCAGCGAGTCCTGGAAGGAGCCCGATGGGCGGTGGTGCTGGCCTGGCCCTGAGCTGGGGGCTGACCATGAGCAAGTCAATTAACAGTCAGGCAAACCTCCATCTAGTGGGCAGGGCACCGCATAGCTCCCAGAGCTCACAGGGGCGACACTGGGGGTCTCACCATCCACGAGGAGACAGATTACAGGTGCTGCAGGCAAACCTAAAATAAACCACGTTAATGTGCAGCGTTTAGCAGCTTGCGGCACACGCACTTGGTGGCTATCTCTATTTCTGAAACGTTTCCATCCAGTGCCAATACCCCATGCATAGGCAGCCGCTGATCTGTGCCTGCCTGTGGATCGATCTGTTCTGGATCTTTCGTATGAATGGGGCAACACAGTTTGCTACCTTTGGTACTGGCCTCTTCCCCTCCGCACTGTGTCTTGAGGTTCATCCACATCACAGCTGGGTCAGGCTTCATTCCCCTTTGTGGCTGCATAATTCTCCACCACATTGCTCTCCTACAAATGCACCATCTCTCTCCACTCTAATTTTTAATTTTGAATTTTTTCTTTGAGATGTAGTCTCGCTCTGTCGCCCAGGCTGGAGTGCGGTGGCACGATCTTGGCTCACTGCAACATCCACCTCCCGGGTTCAAGCAATTGTCCTGCCTCAGCCTCCTGAGTAGCTGGGACTATAGGCACCCTCCACCATGCCTGCCTAATTTTTATATTTTTTAGTAGAGACAGGGTTTCACCATATTGACCAGGTTGGCCTTGAACTCCTGACCTCAGGTGATCCACCTGCCTTGGCCTCCCAGAGTGCTGGGATTACAGGCATGAGCCACTGCACCTAGCCTCTCTCCCCATTCTAAATGTGACTTTTCTGTCACCATTACCATGTTGAAGAAATTATCCCTTTTTTTAATTGACATTCTTGTGTCCATTATTGCAAAAATGACCCTCAATGACTACAGTGGATTTATGTTATAGATAGTCCCTTAATATATTTAAAGGATGGTCAAATGTTTGAAATGTTGTTTGCTTGCAAGATTTTACTATTTCAAATAAGGCAGAGATGGACATATTTAAAGCTAATTCTTTGCATATATCTTTATATATTTTTTAGGACAAAATCCTAGAAATGAAATTTCTAGGTCACATCACACCCATTTAAAGGCTTTTTATAGAGCTTGAGAAATTGCCCTCCTTAAAGGTAGAGGAAGCAGTTGATACCTCCTCCGAGGAGCTGTGTGTGAGTTTCCTCTCGGGGCAGTGTTCACCGCTGTGCAGATGTGGCCTTTGGGGAGGATGGACATAGCTTTGCAGATGTTCTGATAGCAATTGGCAATGGCAGCAGGCTCAGGGATACAGAAACACGAGCTAGGAAGGAAGAGAGAGAGAGAGAGAGACTGTGTCTGTTGCCTCCGTAACCACTT
This sequence comes from Pongo abelii, assembly GCF_028885655.2. Taxonomy (NCBI): domain Eukaryota; kingdom Metazoa; phylum Chordata; class Mammalia; order Primates; family Hominidae; genus Pongo; species Pongo abelii. The sequence continues at coordinate 55,468,017 of NC_085929.1, read as the reverse complement.
CCCTTTTCCCCGGATTTAATTGCAGACCTTTTGCTCGAATTAGGTGGTTTCCATGAGAGATCGACATCCCCAGTCTGCCTCCCTTCCTGGGCCACTGTGTCCACACCAAATGATGTCCTGGCTGCCACACCTGGAGGCATTTTTGCTCTGAGATGAGTTAATTCACAGCAACTGTCAATCAGGCTCCCGAGGGTCCGGCCCTAGATGGGCTCCTCTGCAGGGCCGAGTTTTAACCAGGATCCGCCGACCTTGTCCTGGCAGTTGCCCCTGAAAACCCTGCCAGTGTCCTAACTGTGGGACTCTGTCTCTGTTCTCACCGCCTCTGCTTGCCGGCCGGCTGATTCCTTCCTTAGCTTAGTTCTTTCTGTAGGATCTTGTTAAATGCAGCCGCCGTGACCAACAATCCATCTCCCTGGCCCCTCAGCCCCTCAGTCTGGCTAAGGCTGCCTGGAGATCTTGAGTTTGTGGAGACACTTCAGCCCCACACAGACCACAACTTGCAGTTGCCGTTTTAAACCCAAATTCCTAGCATGGGCGGCAGGACGGGCTGGCCTGAGGGAGCCATCCCATCAACCCCACGTGGCCGAGGACAGGATGGAGCTGCACACATGGCTCTCCGGGGCACCATCCCTGGGATGAGGCATCTGCAGGGAAGAGGACTCGCTGGGAAAAATATTCCAGAGATGGAAGTCTCAGGAGCCCCATCTCCACACCCCCAGACTGGGGGCTGAATACACAGGCGCTGGGTGGAACTGTTGGCAAGAGCCACCAGGTGTCCCCAGGACTGCGAGAGGGAGATGGGGTCCTTGCAAATGTGGCCCAGTGAGCAGCCTGGACCCCAGCCAGGCATCCATTCCGCATCTGTGAAGACCCCGCCCAGCACTCCGCAGAGCCCCCGCCCACCCCAGCTGCAGTCCCTGGGATTAGATGCCCACCTGAAGAGGAAAGCGCTGGGGAGGAGATGGGGGTGGGTGTGGAAGGGGAGCTGTGAGCTGCAGACCGAGGGATGCCCTCACCTGGGCAGGGTCCAGAGCTGCAGACCGAGGGATGCTCTTACCCAGGCAGGATCCAGAGCTACAGACCAAGGGATGCCCTCACCCGGGCGGGGTCCAGAGCTACAGACCGAGGGATGCCCTCCACCCAGGCGGGGTCCAGAGCTACAGACCGAGGGATGCCCTCACCCGGGCGGGGTCCAGAGCTACAGACCGAGGGATGCCCTCACCCGGGCGGGGTCCAGAGCACCTGAGACCTAGAGTCCCAGCCCGACCACCTGGGGCCTTGTTTCTGGCTCATGGCCCAAGGCCCCTTCCTTGCCCACTTTTTCTCCTAATATTTGTTTTTTGTTGCTGCTACCCACTAAATTGAAGCTTCACCAAAGTCATTAGTCTCTGCTTAAAATTGCCCTAAATGAGCTCCATCTCACAGCCGTGTCAGCACTGCCTGCCCTAGGATGGGCCTATTAATCACTGCTTACAGCTGGGGAGCTCACAGCTGAGGAGCAAGCAGCCTCCTGGGAGATGCTTCCAGAACGAGCCACGGGGGGACAGCAGGACTACTGAGGCAGGGCACTGAGTGGGGGGGAGGAGGAAGAGGGGGAAGAAAAGGAGGAGGGGAAAGAGGAGAAGAGGGAGGAAGAGGAGAGGCTAAAGGATAAGGAAGAGGAGGAGAAGAGGGAGGAGGAGGAGAGGGTGAGGGAGAAGAGAGAAGAAGAGGGGAAGGAGGAGGAGAGGGAGAGGAAGAGGAGGAGAAAAGGAAAGGGGTGAGGAGGAAGGGGAGAGGAAGAGGAGGAGGAGAGTGGGGGAGAGGGGCAGGAGAAGAGGGAGAATGAGGAAGAGAGGGTGGGGACGAAGAGGAAGGAGGAAGAGGGGAGGGAGGAGGAGGATGAGAAAGGAAAGAGGGGTGAGGAGGAAGAGGAGAGGGAGGAGGAGGAGAGGGAGGAGGAGGAGAGGGAGGAGGAGGAGAGGGAGGAGGAAGAGGGGAGGGAGGAGGAGGATGAGAAAAGGAAAGAGGGGTGAGGAGGAGGAGAGGGAGGAGGAGGAGAGGGAGGAGGAGGAGAGGGAGGAGGAGGAGAGGGAGGAGGAGGAGAGGGAGGAGGAGAAGGAGGAAGAGGAGAGGGAGGAGGAGGAGAGGGAGGAGGAAGAGGGGAGGGAGGAGGAGGATGAGAAAAGGAAAGAGGGGTGAGGAGGAGGAGGAGAGGGAGGAGGAGAGGGAGGAGGAGGAGAGGGAGGAGGAGAGGGAGGAGGAGGAGAGGGAGGAGGAGAGGGAGGAGGAGGAGGGGGAGGAGGAGAGGGAGGAGGAGAGGGAGGAGGAGAGGGAGGAAGAGGAGAGGGAGGAGGAGGAGAGGGAGGAGGAGGAGAGGGAGGAGGAGGAGAGGGAGGAGGAGAGGGAGGAAGAGGAGAGGGAGGAGGAGGAGAGGGAGGAGGAGGAGAGGGAGGAGGAGGAGAGGGAGGAGGAGAGGGAGGAGGAGGAGAGGGCGGAGAAGGGAGAAGGGAAAACAGTCCACATTCGAAACAAACAAAACCTAGGGCTCCTGTGAGAGCCTTCTCTCCTCTGCGTCCTGTGGGGTCTGATCCCTGCGCAGCCTCAGGGTTCAGCCAGTGCTGAGTTGGGAATCAGTCCCGCAAGGCAGCACCAGCCACACGGAGCTGTAACTCAGCCTAGCAGACAGCATGGCCGTGGGGCCTGCCCAACTCCTTGAGTGGACAGCAGGCCCCAGACAAGGCCTCTCTGGGGAGCTGTGCAGGAGAAGCTCTAGCAAGGAAGGTCCTGCTGCCTGGGTGGGAGGTCCCCAGGCCTCAGGGAAGGCACCGACCCTCCCGAGGGGTGAGGGGTTAGAAGGCAAAGAGCGGACAAGGAGGGAGGGGGGGAGAGTGCACAGGGCCTGTGTGGGGACTTTGGTAAGATGCTGATTCCTGGGCCCTGTGTGTTTCAGGGTCACCATCACATAGCACCACAAACTGGGTGTCTGAAACCTCAGCAGTTCATCTCCTGCATGGAGGCCGGATTCTGAAACCACGGTGTCCACGAGCCTGCTCCCTGCAGGGGTGCTAGGGGAGGGTCCTTCCTGCCTCTCTCGGCTCTCAGTGGCCTCTAGCGTCCTTGGCTTGTGGAACCACCCCTCTCCCTGCTGCCATCGTCACTCAGCCCTCTCCTGTGTGTGTCTGGGCCCCTCTATCCTCCCATGAGGACACGTGATCTTGGATTCAAGGCCCACGGGGCTAATCCTGGCTGGTCTCCTCATCCCGACCTCCTGACTTACATCTGCAAAGACTCTTTGTCCAAACCAGTTCACACTTCCAGGTTTCTAGTTAGGTCGTGGGAAGATCTCTTCTGGGGGCCACTTGGCTCTACCCCAAGAGCCACGCTTTGAGAATTGCTGGGGAGGTGGGGGGAGGGGTGCGCGTCTGTCCCAGGGGAGGTGAGTTGGAGCCTTGATGCCACGTGGTGTAAAGGGCTGAGTGCATGGGGTGTGCGTGGGGCAGCAGGTGAGCTCAGGGACCAGGCGAGGAGGGTGGACCAGGAGGGGAGGGGGGCCCAGGGCACAGACAGGCTCTTCCAGGGAAATGCAGGGACAAGGGCAGTCAGCTGGAGAGGGGCCTGCGAGCGCCAAGGAGGAATTGTGACCGAGGGTGGAGGGGCAGGGAGGGGCAAAGCCATTGAACCAGGGGACGTGGTGTGAAAAGGCAGACAGGCCGGAGGGGTGGTGAGGACCTTCAGCAGCTCAGACCCCTGGGCCTAGGAAGAGCAGGTGCAAGAATGCCACCCTTGCCCAGGGATGGTGGGCATGTCACCAGCACAGCCGTCATGGGAAACAGGTGGAGACGCCTCAGAAAGCTGGAAAGGGAACCCTCTAGGATCCAGCAGTCCCACCCTGGGTGTGCGTCCAGAGGAAATAAAACCTTTAGGGGCCTAGAGAGACAAACATCACGTGATCTCACTTAGACATGGAATTTAACATCATCAGCCTTGTAGACGCAAAGAGCAGCACGATGTTGTCAGTGGTTGGAACATGGGAAACGGGAGCTATTGGTATAAGGTTTCAATGATGTAAGAATGAGCCCTGGAGATCTGCCCAGTAAGACAGAGCCTCGAGTTAACACTGCAGCGTCCTCCACCTCAAAACGTCCTGATAACGCAGAGCCTCGAGTTAACACGGCAGCGTCGTCCACCTCAAAACATCTTGGGGACAGATCTCATGGTAAGTGTTCTTGCCACAAAAAATAAACAGCAAAAACAGAGAAACCAAAACAAAGGGACACAGCGACTCTGGGAGGTGCTGGACGTGCCGGCAGCCGCTGTGGCACTAGAGTCCCGGGTTTACATCCTGACTCCTCCACCCCCGCATGTTTAACATGGCAGCCCTTTGCCTATCCATAGATAGCAGCTCAATAAAGCTGTTCACAAATATGGATGCCACCCTCACCCTCCAGAAGTCAGGGCGGAGAAAGTGACATGAATTTAATCTGGAGACCAGCGAGACTCCAGGGGCCACCAGCAAGCAGGAGCCAGGAGACGTGGCCCTGGCTCTGTCCTCGGGAGGAACCTGGGACCTCTGCAAACTTGAACCCCTCGTGGGAGCAGAGGACCAGCCTGCTAGAGCCCTGGGCTTACAAGTGAGTTCATTCCTCAAGAGACAATGTATTGTGTGGCCAAGAGATGAATCTGTGGGGTGTACACAAAGGGCCCTGGGACCTTGGGGCTGTTGAGCAAGAAGTGGTTGGGAGGAGACAAGGACCCGGCAGAGCCTCCAGAGTGGGGCGTGGCTGAGGCATCGGAGGTAGGAAAAGCCACTGGACCCCAGACACCGCAGTGCTGGGCTGATGCTGCTGGGCCCAGCCGGCATAAGCCCAGGCAGGACACCCATTCTGGCAGGGGCGAACAGGAGAACCCCCGCACCTGACTGCTCAGCCGGGACCACAGTGAGTCCACTGTCCCCAAGTCTCACAGAGGCTTCTGCCCCTGGCTTTGCTGCCAAAGGAGCCCTGAGCCCTGGAGAAATGCGCTTCACCCCGAGTCGGGGCACGATCACCCCGGGCTGGCTCACGGGTTTCCCCAGCAACTGCAGAGGGCCTCCCGCCGGATCCGACGTCACGTTCCTGTCACTGACCTCCATGGGTCCTTCACATGTGCCAGGGAGTGACGCAGGTCCCTTCCCCCAGGACCATGCAGAACCAGGCTCTGGGAGCTCTAACGTGTGGTCGGGTGGGGGCCTCACTGAGTGTTTCCTTCCAGTGCCACTCCAGGCTCACGGGAAGACTGGGCATGTCCCCTAACCCTTCACTTGCTCACTCCAAAAACCATTCCAGCCTGCTTCACTGCAAAAAGGAAACAAGGAAAGAAAAAATAAAAGAAGACCCAGAATCCCAGGAGCTGGTAGAGAGGAGTGGGTTCAAGCCCTGGCCTTCTAGAAGCTCATGCTGGCCCCATTCAAAGCTTCCCTGGAATTTGGAAGCTTGGCCAGCTTTGGGAGCCGGTGGCCTCAGCAAGGAGCACCACAGCTCCCCCCGTCCCCTGACCCTGATGGGAGGCTCCCTCCCCTCCACCAAGGCTTCTGCCCCCCGCCACCCCTTGCTGCTGCCCTCGCCTGAGCACCCAGCCAGGAAACGGGCAGGGGCAGAGGACTTCAGCTCCCTCCACATGTTTCAAAAAATCCCAATGAGAAGTGCTTTAAATGAATGTGCACAGTCCTGATAATTAGCCAATACGTTTTGTCCTTCAATATCCACATGAGTATTGGGGGACAGGGTTGATAAAGAAAAACTTTCTCTTTTAAAGTATTCGGGGGTGGGGCATAATATCTTTGTGGAGTGGAATTAATATCTCATTGATAGCATTTGCTGTTGTGTATCTGTCTCTCTCAATCTAGCCACAGGAGGTGACCTCCAAATATGTTAATTTAATCTGCAGAAATAACCCTGCGATTGACTTTCCCGAAACTGGTGTTAGATGAAATCTCTGTTCTGCTGAGCCTGCCTGTCGTTAGCTGTTCCCTGTAAAAGGCCTAATGTACAGCGTTTAAAAATCCCCGATGCTGTCGACTTTCATAAACGCACTCTTTTATTAAGGAATTAGCAGCAAAGCGGGCTGTGGGGCGTGGCGGTGTTTGGGCAGATTATGGGGACCCTGCCGTGGACAGACAGGACGTCTGTAGACCGAGACTGTGAGTGGCAGGTCACAGAGATGCCAGAACCACCCACCCATGGGACAAGGAGGATGTGAGGACCCACGAGAGTGACAGGAAAGAGGCCAGCTGCCCAAAACCCATGGAACACAGAGTGCTGAGCCAGGCTCTGATCTGATCCAACTCGGGATCAACCTGCCACTCACAGCCTCAGACTACAAACGTACTGTCTGCCCCAAGGCAGGGCCCTGATAATCTCCCCAAACATTGCCACGCCCCACAACCCGCTTTGGTGCTCATTCCTTAATAAAAGAGTGTGTTTCTGAAAGTTGACAAGGTCAGGGGGGATTTTTAAACACTGTACATTAGGCCTTTCATTGAATAGCTAATGACAGGGACCCCTGTTTGCTCTGGAGACACACGACACACACTGCCCACCTCGACTGGTGCACCCCAACCTCTGTCCCGAGCCCAACCTTCTCCCACTGCGTGGACCATGTGGTGATGATCACATGCACATCCCAGGTATGTTTCTGCACAGCTGTCAGGTGACTGCACACGTGCGTTTCAGGGTCTCGGTGGGTTGGTCCTCTGATTCCCAGCACACACCCACTTCCTCCCCGGCCCAGCCAGAGCTGGCATTGGATCTCACTTCTGGCCCTCTCTCTGCAGATTGGGGAGGGTTGTGTTCCTGTCTCTGTACCAGGTTCCCACATCTATAGAATGGGTGAGATGAAGGCCGCCATGGGGACGTCTTGTTGTCAGCACTGTAGAAAAATCAGCGACACAAGGCGCAGAAGAGGGGTTAGGACGCATGAGCTGGGATGGATGCTTTCCAAGGCTTAGGAGGTGTCCTGACCAGCAATTGTCTCCACCTCATATTATCCATAGCAGTAGGAGAAAGAGCTTGCTTGGGTTCTGACAGCTTACCTGAGTCTGACGGGGGCCTTGGCAGGGGGTGCAGAGGTCCTATGGGTTTCCAGCCCAGCCTCATGTTCAAAAGGCAATTCCCATCCAGCCTTTTGACTGTCTCTGCACTGATTCCCACAGTCACCCTGGCAGGATGGAAGAAAGACATTCAACCAAGTCATCAATGTGCATCTTATTCCAGTCCACACTTTATTGACGGAAGAATGACATAGGACTTTTTACATTTCAAGAATATATTTGGTATTAAAATTATATTTAACAGGAACATTAATCATTTGTAACTTTGATTTAGCAGTACTTCATTCGCTTAAAATGTGCTAGGGGCCGGGTGTAGTGGCTCACACTTGTAATCCCAGCACTTTGGGAAGCCAAGGCTGGTAGATTGCCTGAGGTCAGGAGTCCGAGGCCAGCCTGGGCACCCTGGTGAAACCCCATCTCTACTAAAAATACAAAAATTAGCTGGGCATGGTGGAGGGCGACTGTAATCCCAACTACTCGGGAGGCTGAGGCAGGAGAATCGCTTGAACGCAAAAATGGAAGTGAATTTGAACTGTGGGTCACACCATATATAAAAATGAAATTCAGGTAGATTATAAACCTAAAGGGATAAACAAAGCAGTAAATCCCTTAGATGATAATAGAGAGAGCAGCTTCGTGATCAGGCCGGGGACGATTTCTTAGACACAAAAGTGAAGGCCGTGGAATACCGTGCAGCCATAAAAAAGAATGAGACCACGTCCTTTGCAGGGACATGGATGAAACTGGAAACCATCATTCTCAGCAAACTCACACAGGAACAGAAAACCAAACACCACATGTTCTCATTCATAAGTGGGAGTTGAACAATGAGAACACATGGACACAGGGAGGGGAACATCACACACTGGGGCCTGTTGGGGGGTTGGGGCAAGGGGAGGGAGAGCATTAGGACAAATACCTAATGCATGCAGAGCTTAAAACCTAGATGACAGGCTGATAGGTGCAGCAAACTTCCATGGCACACGTATACCTGTGAAACAAACGTGCATGTTCAGCACATGTACCCCAGAACTTAAAGTGAATTAAAATGAAAAAAGGGAAAACCACACACATTATAGAAGTAACTGAATGTGATATACCTACGGTAGTACAAACCCAGTTACTGCTATACACACAGGGCTCTCTCACAGACATAGATATGAGCACAAGAAGCCAGACACAAAACAGTGCAGACTGCATGACCCCTGAGCATGCTGTGCAGTAGTGTTCAGGGCGGATGTTCAGATGATAAACTTAATATATTTTTAAAGTAATTCAGAGGAGCAGATGCTTTCAGGGCAGAAGTAGGAGGCTGGGATTGGGGTGTCACATTTCAGGTGTTTTGGAGCAGGGACAAGTTCCCCTGTGTCCTGGTGTTTGCTGCTCATTTGAGACATTTAATTAAGATACGTGTGATGTTTTATGTACTGAATGCATTTTATGTCTCATTCTTCACAATAAAGTACTTAAAATGGTGACATCTACAATTTACATCACCCTATATTTGCAAAAATGTGATTTTCAATGTATTGTAAATATTAAGCAAAACTGTTACATTATTATTTAAAATATTTGCCATGGAATCTAAATATACAGCCATCAATACCAGGTGTCATCTATGTTTTAAAGAACTGAGTAAGTTTCTGTTTTATGGTTGAAACTGAAACTAAAGCACTTTTTATTACCTTACACTCATATTTCTATGCCAGTCCTCCACAAAATTGTACCCTAATAGATTTTACGTTTCAAAGTTGTTATTGATAGTCCTATTATAATCCCTACCACAATATTCAGAAATATATATATATATGTCTATAAATTGATTTTGTTAATTTCTAGGTGCCATTGAGCTTTAAATACTAAAATCAATTCTTCTAGTTTGGGTTATTATTACAATTATTATTAGCAACACTAGATTAAAATCACATGAATGTGTTATACATGTTGACAAATAATTTGTAAACATAAGAAGTTATTTTTTTAACTGCATCCTCTAATATGATGAATGAGGCGTCTCACATTTAAGTCATTGCTAGAACGAGATGACATTCAGCTTAAATGTTATTAATTTTAGTTTGTATTTTTTCATCTAAAAACCTGAGAAAATGTTCATATAAATGAGATGAGTGTGAAGGGAACTCCTAAATTAGATATACATCAGTTTGTTGAAATTGTAATGAGTTCTCTGCCAGGGAACACACTGTGTGTGCTGAGCACAGTACCCCACCGATGTGCGATTCTTCAATGAGATGGTGACATTCCCTTGACAGACGGAGCCTGCACTCCCTGCCCTGGGATGGGATCCTGGCAGGACTGTGGTCTCAGCAGAGATGATGCTATGTGATTTCCAAGGCTAGGACACAAAAAGTGATACATACCACAGCGAGATTCCATCTCACATTCTTTTGAATGGCTCATATTTAAAACAAGATAAACAGAAAGAAAAAGTATTAGTGAGAATGTGGAGAAATTAAAAGTCTTGTGCATTGCTGGCGGGAGTGTGAAAGAGCACAGCTGTGTGGAAAACAGTATGGCACATTCTTCAAAAAAATGAACATGCAATTACCCTATGATCTGGGGATCCCAGTTTTGTGTATATCCTGCAAAGGATTAAAAGCAGTGTCTTGAAGAGACACTTACACAACCATGTTCAGAGCACATTATTCACACTGACTAAAACACAGAAACCACCCAACTGTCCCTGGGCAGATGAATGGATAAGCAAAATGTGGTCTGTATATAGGACGGAATATCATTCAGCCTTCAAGAGAAAGGAAATTCTGGCACATGCTGAACACAGATAAACACGGATGTTATGCTAAAGAACGTAAGCCGGGCACAGAAGGACAAATACCGCATGACTCCACTTACATGAGGTCTGTGGAGTAGTCAAATTCATAGAAACAGAAAGTGGAATGGTGAATGGCGGGTGTTAGAGCCTGGGGATGGGGGGTTTTCATGGGAACAGAGTTTCTCTTTGGTGGGTGTTAGAGCCTGGGGGTCGGGGTTTTCATGGGAACAGAGTTTCTCTTTGGGAAGCTGAAGCATTCCTTATGATTCATTGCACAACAGTGTGAATATACCAAACACTACCAAACTAGACACTTTTACATAATGGTTAACATGGTAAATCTTAGGCTATGTGTATTTTACTGCAATTAAATTTATAAAATTTTCAATAAAATTGAGAAAGCAAAAACAAAAAAAAAAACCCACACAAAGTAACTGCGATGTATGTTTTTGCAGGGGTCATTTGTTTTTGAGGCACTCGTTATTAGAATCCAGTGACTTCACTGTGCAGAAGCCCAGGTCACAGAGAAAGCCACAGGGAGGGGTATGGCTGACAGCCCCAGTGACCAACATCCATCATCAGATGTGTGATGAGGAAGCCTCCAAGGTGACATCAGCCTCATCCCCATCTGAGTCACAACCTGTGCAACAACCGCACAGCTGAGCCCCGTCACCCATGGGAATTCACAAAATGACTGTGGGTGTCTGAAACCACAAAGTGCTCAGGTGTTTTGTCACATGACAGTCCATGGCCAGATCATGCCAAAAAACACATTAGGGATCAATAATCATATGATTTTATTTATTATTGAATCATTATTATATCCTTTTAGATGACTATGATTTAAAAATTAAAATTGATTTATGATTAAATTACTAAATATAAATTGTTGCTAATGTGATTTCAGATTTTAATAGTTTTTGTGACAGTGAGTTTTGTTGAATGGAAACTCACCTGAATTCGCAAAAGTAGTTGTTACCCAGTCCTTGGCAATTATCTTTCTTCCTGCAAATCAACACTATTTTGCATTTTGTTTGTTTGTTTGTTTGTTTGTCTACTTGAAGATCACTGTTTCTGACAGAGGTCAAAAAACTTCAGCCCATGGGCCAAATCCAATTTGCAGTGTGGTTTTTGTTTTGTTTTGTTTTGTTTTTTGTTTGTTTGTTTTTGTTTTTTAAGATGGAGCATTGCTCCATCACCCAGGCTGGAATACAGTGGTGCGATCTCAGCTCACCGCAACCTCCACCTCCTGGGTTCAAGCTATTCTCCTGTCTCAGCCTCCCAAGTAGCTGGGACTCCCAAGTAGCTGCCACCACGCCCAGCTAATTTTAGTATTTTTCATAGACAATAGAGAAAGGGTTTCAACATGTTGGCCAGGCTGATCTCGAACTCCTGACCTCAAATGATCCACCCGCCTCAGCCTCCCAAAGTGCTGGGATTACAGGCATGAGCCACTGTGCCTGGCCTACAGCATTATTTTTTATGGTCTCTGGGCAAAAAATGAATTTTACATCTCTGTTGTTCAGCTTTTTCATTTTTAAAAGGGTGTATCAATAACAACAAGTCATTGGTGACAAAGACTGTATGTGGTCTGTAAAGCCTAAAGGTGTCTACTACCTGTTTTTTATAGAAAAAGTTTGTTAATCTCTGCTTTAGAAAATCATTTACCAGAAAATTTTAATAATAAATGAGCTGCTTTTGACTGAAAATATTTGTATTCTTCCTTATATTTTGATTACTAGCTGTAAAATCATGAGTTCACCAGTTTCGTTCTTCAGTCCTTCGGAGCTGTGGTTCTGTTGTCTATTCTTCTGCTAAGGATTCTGTTATCAAAATACTTGGCCTTCGTTTGCAGACAATATGTCTTTTTTTCTCTGGCTACTTTTAAAGTTCTTTTTGTTTGACTTTGGTGTCCTTCAGATTGATTTTCTATTATGTATCTCAGTATGGAGTCCTTATACCCTGGTATTTATAACACTTTCTGAATATGAGGATTCGTGTCTTTCACCAATTTTAGAACATTTCTAGCACTTATCTCATGGCCATTGCCTGTGCCCAATTTTCTCCCATCTCTTCTTCTGGAACTACAATTGAACTGTGGTGCACTGTTGGATTTGTTCTTCATGTTCTCTCCTGCTTCTACCAGGAAATTTACTCAGCTGTAGCTTCCATTTTTGACAATTCTCTTTCTTTAGAAATAAATAGGGCCAGGTAAGGTGGCTTGAGCCTGTAATCCCAGCACTTTGGGAGGCTGAGGAAGGAGGATCACTTAAGCCCAGGAGCTTGAGACAAGCCTGGACAACATAGCAAGACACCCTCTCTACAAAAAACACAAAAAGTTAGACAGGTGTAGTGGTGTGCACCTGTAGTGTCAGCTAATTGGGAAGCTGAGGTGGGAGGATTGTTTGAGCCCAAAAGGCGGAGGCTGCAGTGAGCCAAGATTGGGCCAACACACTCCAGCCTGGGTGACACTGAGATTCTGTTCCAAAAAGAAAAAAAAATGTATGATTATTTTTCCACTTCTTAAGATTTCATGTCTTTATTTTTCAGTCATTCTTGTGGGATTTTTTAAAAATGTTTTACTGATATGTGGTTATGTTTCTAAATCCTCTTTTATTTTACTAAATATTGAAAACATTTTATATTCAGCCTTTCATACTTCATGTGTCCAGCGTCTTGGTGGTCAGCTTCTGCTGTCTGTTCTTCCTCCTGGTGCTCAGGATGGCATGTGTCCTTGTGAGTTTTGTGATTTGAGATTGTGAGCTCATGTTCAGTGGGGATTGGGCTGTGAGAATCCACCGGCCCCGGGATGAGGCTGTGTCCTGCTGGGGGCTCTTGTCTTTGTTTCTGTGGGGTGGCCCAGAGCATTAAGAATCTGAAGCACTTTAACCTAATTCCTTGTCATTTTGGTTTCACAAAATCTGCAAGTAGTGTGCATTTAAAACTCAGAAGATGATGGTACGTGCCTGTGGCCGTCATTTCCCTCTGCCCTTGGGTGATGTTTTTCCCTTTGAGCCTCTCACTCATGCAATGTCCCTTTGAGGGGCACCTGGAGGTGTCCTGGGAGAGACAGATCTCGGCTCCATACAGCATAAGGCAGAGGTGGGTGCCAGGTTTGTCTTCTCCTCCATTGGGATGGCCCGTGGTAGGTGGCTTAACTTGACTGCCTTGCTCAGCTGAAGGTGTTGTCTGACTCTGTACTGCCCTCGGGCCTCCCTTCCCAGGACCTCAGCCCTCATCCCATCAGCCCATCACCCGTCTTGGCTTCTTTCGTGTTCCCTCTGGACCTGCCTGCTGACTTTGGAGTTGGGAACAGGCCCCTGGGCAAGCGGAGGTGATGGCTCCATCTGTCCCTTGAAGCCTCTTCTGGCCCTTGCACTGGCTTTGGCCATGGCCTCGACACTCAGACACTCCCAGGGGTGGGGGCCCCCTAACAAGACACCTTCTTATTTATTTATGCAGGAGTCTGTATAAAGGGGCACCTATCCCAACCATGCCACACACTAACCCCCTACCCCACCATGCCACACACTAACCCCCTACCCCACCATGCCACACACTAACCCCCACCCCACCATGCCACGCACTAACCCCCTACCCCACCATGCCACACACTAACCCCCACCCCACCATGCCACGCACTAACCCCTACCCCACCATGCCACACACTAACCCCCACCCCACCATGCCACGCGCTAACCCCCCACCCCACCATGCCACGCACTAACCCCCACCCCACCATGCCACGCACTAACCCCCACCCCACCATGCCACGCACTAACCCCCACCCCACCATGCCACACGCTAACCCCCCACCCCACCATGCCACACGCTAACCCCCCACCCCACCATGCCACACGCTAACCCCCCACCCCACCATGCCACACGCTAACCCCCCACCCCACCATGCCACCCGCTAACCCCCACCCCACCATGCCACACACTAACCCCCCACCCCACCATGCCACACACTAACCCTTTCCTTCTGTTTCCTTGAAGTCTTTGAAAACCAGGTCCCTTGGTGACTGAGGCTGGCAGGCAGCTTTCAAGCCATCCCAGCTCCCATGGAAGCCCCAGAACTTCTGCTTCCGGGTTCCTCTTCATTTTTGGCCCTTGGGGATTTCTTTTACTTCATTTGGAGGTTAGCTGTGCATTTTTAAAAATATTTAATGTCTTTATCTTTTCTAAGTGTTTTTGATGGATAGTATATCTAATTCCATTGCAATAAATGGAAGCTTCCCATGATCCCTTCGAGCCCATGGCTGGCCACGCTTCCTCCCAGCAGAGGTTCCATTACCAGGATAGTCCCTGGAAAGGAGGGTGTGGACGGGGGAATGAATCACCCACATGGAGTTCTATTGTCCAAAGGAGACACAGCTGCTGAGCACCTACTGGATGCCATAATGACAACAAAGAACTGAGAAGCCAAGAGTGTGAATAAACAAAGCACGTTCTGTGTTCAATGGCAGTGAGTCTTTCCATGATGCCTATCATTGCTTCCCAGTTCAAACATTTGCCCCATGGTCTTCAACTGCTTGTTTCTGGGTCTGTCTACTATATGAGACACTGGAATTCACATCCCCAGTGTGTGAGACTGTATTTTATCCATGTCTGTATTTTTAGCACCCAACTCAGTACCCACCATAAAGCCAGGGTTTCATAATTTGATGAATGAGTCACTGAGTTTGGCAAGTCCAGTGGTGACTTTTAAAGCAAGGATGTCTTGGGACTGAGTGACCTTCATCCCTGACATCCCAACTCTGACCTCCCTCATGCCTCCAGCATGGGTCCCGATACAGTGTGACATGAGGCCCCATCACTCCACGTGAGCACCATCACGGATACCACAGGAGCCCAAAGTGGGCCCCATCCCCACAGCTGCCTCCCCACCCGGGGCCTGGGGCTGGGCCACTCTTCAGTTCCACCAAGATAACCTGGTGCTTTCACGCACCCCCACAGAGCCCAGCTGAAGACAAGCAGGTTGCATTTCAGAAGTACGGCGCCATGCTCTGAGGGGCCTGGGGCCTGGGGATGAGGTGGGTGTATAAGGAAGCCTGTCTGGGGCCTGGTATGGATCCCCGAGGCCTGGCTGGGCTGTGGGCACCCTGACCCTTCCAGAATGCAAGCTCGGGTGCATCTGGAGGCTCAGGGGGCCCATGCTCAGAGCCGCAATCACCCACAGAGGAGGGCATTAGGTTTCCAGGTGGGTTCCAGTGGGGACCACTTTCCTCCAGGGACTTTGATTCGAAATGATGACATCATCCTCTGGCAATGCCCCCTGACCCCAGGATTCTGTCCTCAACTCCCAAAGCTCTCATTCCTTGCCCTCTGTGTGCCCAGTGGGGTGCCAGGCACCTTATCCAGGCCACCTATGTCCTGGGGATCCTCACTTCACGGAGCCTGGGATGCAACGGGGCTTGGACTCCAGCCAACAGCTCACCTCATACCCTTCTATTTGGTGCCCCCCTTGGCTGAACTCGCTGGTGAGACCCGTTCCCTCTTGGAGCCGAGTCTCCAGTGCTCTCCCCAGGGCAGGGCCCCCAACCCCAAGGGTGTCCGAGTGTCAGGGCCAGGCCACAGCCAGTGCAGGGGCAGGGAGAGGCTGCAAGGGACAGAAGGAGCCGCCACCCCGCCTGCCAGGGGCCTCCTTCCAACTCCGATGTCTGCTGGCAAGTCCAAAGGGAAGAGGAAAGCAGCCAAGACCCACAGTGACAGGCCGTGACGGGCGGTGGGCTGATGGGACGAGGGCTGAGGTCCCCGAGACCCGAGGGCAGTGCAGGGTCAGACAGCCCCTCGGGCTGAGCAAGGCCGCACAGGTTAAGCCACCTCCTACGGGCAGGAGCTTTCAATGGAGCAGACAGCAGGTGAAGGAGAAGGCAAATCCCACACCCGCCTCCGCCTGAAGCTGCATGGTGCCAAGATCTGGCTCTCCCAGGACACCTCCAGGAAAAACAAAGACAGCTATTAAGGAAAACAAATCTACCCTTCTAATTCCTCTGTGTTCTTAGAGGCACTCAGAGGGCAGTTTTTCACTCTGCAGTAAATGATTCACTCAGACTCCGAAAAACAACAGTCAGTGTTCTTCCAACCACCAAAAAGAACGGGTGAAATCACTGCGGCGAAGGCAAGCGGGCCAGAGACCCTTTGTTCCTTCTCAGGATCCCCTGCCTTTACAGTCTCCATAAACACTGCCAGTTTCCACGGCCTGCGGGCTCACAGGGGCAGCCATTCAGAAGAAGAAATTTCTGAGGTCATCAAAGGGTTAATAAACCTGCCTGCACAAACCTTTCCCCAGCGACCCCATCCCCATCCCTTTCTTTGACCTCAAGACCCAATTCTAGGGAATATGATTGTTTATCCATTAATCACCGGGAGTTTGGGCTCAGAGCCAGCCTGGTTCTCGCTGGGTAGAAACCGTAGGTGCAGGCTGAGAAGCCGGAAACCCAGGGATCGCACTGGCGGTCAGCTTTAAAATAATCATGAAATACGCCGTGATTTGCTAACAGACTCCTAAGCACGTAGAATTTTGAGTTCAAGGGGACTTGGTGGTCCTAGAGCCGGGCCTCCTTTTTTTTTTGAGACGCAGTCTCACTCTGTCGCCCAGGCTGGAGTGCAGTGGCGCAATCTCAGCTCACTGCAACCTCTGCCTCCCGGGTTCAAGCAATTCTCCTGCCTCAGCCTCCCGAGTAGCTGGGATTACAAGCGGGTGCCACCACGCCTGGCTAATTTTTTGTATTTCAGTACAGACGGGGGTTTCACTGTGTTGCCCAGGCTGGTCTTGAACTCATGTGCTCAGGCAATCTGCTCGCCTCGGCCTCTCAAAGTGCTGGGATTATAGGTGTGAGCCACTGTACCTGGCCGGGGCTCCTCCTTAGTGAGTGAGCAACAGGTGTCCCAGCCAGCCTGGGTCCCAGCTTCCGGGTCCAACCTCCCATCTCAGGATGTGGGTCAGCCTGATGGCAGGTCCTGCAGTTCCACAGCCCAGACTCTGTCCTTCCTGCAACAAAAGCTCGCTGAACACTGGCTGTGTCAGGTGCTGGGAAGCCAGGTGGGCAGAGCTGCTGCCTGCATGGAAACCTGGTCAACGGGACAGTTGTGGTGCAGCCAGACCCAGGCCCTGGTCGGTCTCGGTTGCTCAGGAGCCAGGCGGCCTCCTGGGAGGAGCCGCTGCCCTTGTCCTGGAGAGCGCACACTGCACAGGCTATGGGGACAGGGAGCACCTTCTGCAAGGGCCAGGGAGACAAGGGGCCTAGGACAGTGAGTCAGGACCCCAGCATGGAAGGAGGCCTGTGATGGAGAGAAGGGAGGGACAGCATGAGCTATTGGTGGGAGGCTCCTGGGACTTCTGGGAAGGTCAGGTCTGGAGGCAGGAGTGTGGGGTCATCAGCGCCAGAGCATGGAGAGGAGAGCCCGGACAGTGGAGCCTGGCGTCCCCCGGGAGGAGGAGCAAGCAGAGGAGACGGGGAGGACACAAGGAGCTGGGAGGGACAGCAAGGGCGTGGCAGGGACAGGCCTAGGTCACGGGACACTGGCCTTAGCCTGGTGGGGGCTGAGCTCTTCAGACCTGAGGTTGCACGGCCCAGTTAGGTGGAAACATCTCTGATGAATCATGAGGGGGCCCTGGAATCCAAAAGCAAAAGCAACGGCCCAAAGACCACCAAAGCGGGGAGAGACTGGGGGATTCAACCCCATCAGCTCCACCTGGACACCTAAAGGCAGCTGGATCTCAACTCACCTGCGCACGATCTTCCCGCCGTTGCATGCACAGCAGCTAGACCCAGTGTGGCGGCACCATGGAGTTCTCTCTCTCCTGAGACCTGTCGCCAGCCTACGGAAAAGCTGCCCACTTGACCAAATTTCCAGACATGCCCGGAATCCAGCGCTTCTCAAAGTGCTGTCCTCCCGGCTGCTGTCTGCTGCCCATTTTCTGCATTGGTCTCTGGATTTTCTGCACAGAAACTGGGAGGAAACCTGGGGCCGAGCGTGACCTCCCCTACTCAGGACTCTCCAGTGCCTTCATCTCACTGAGAGAGGCCCAGCATCCGTGCAGTGCAGTCCCAGGACCCTCCTCCCTGCTCACTCCCCTCCAGCCGGGCTGGGCTTCTCGCACCCCTCCAAAAACAGCAAGCCCTCCAAAGCCTCAGGCTCAATGCCTGAAGTCTTTTCTGTTCAGGATTCTCTCCTCCCACCTGCCCTGCCTGCCTCCTTCGATTCTTTCCTCTCACCCACCCCACGTGACTCACTCCACCGTTTCCTTCTGGACTTTTCTAAACCATCACCTCCTCAGAGAGGCCTTCCGTGATTGCAGCAATTAGGCCAGCTGCCCGGCTGTGCCCGATCCCCATCTGCTTTGTGTTTTTTATAGCATGAAGCTTCACTCTGGCCTTTATTTGTCCCTCCCTTGCTGGTTCCGGCCTCCCCCTCACCCCCAGATGCTGTGAGAGTCCAGGCCCTGACTCTCACTCCCTTCTCTGGGGAGCCTGTCAGAGGCGCTGCCTGCGTGATTGTTGAATGAGTGAACTGAGCCCCCACAGACGGCTGGCATGGGGCCACACAGGGCACATCTCATCATTATGCCAGCAAACTGGAGCCGGCCACTGCCCTCCATCTCTCCAGGGAGACCTCAGGCCCCAAGCCCCTGCCCCACCTGAGAACCCTGGGAGGAAGGAGGCGAGAAACCCTGCAATCGCGGCTGCCGAGGGCCCCCAGTGACACCTCTGCCTTCCTCTCGCTTTGTCTTTGCCAGCAGCTCTCCAGATCCCATGCCTGCGACGTAAATACTGCTCCGAATGCAAACACAACCCCAGGCTGTAATTGCTCCATGAAATCTGCATCCTCTCCCTGACATGCGTTTTACCACTCAACTAATCATTAACTGATAGTTTGCTGCATGGAGATAATATTTCTAATATGTAATGCAATTTCCAGAGTATAGAAAGTACTTACGATACAAAGCTGTTATTAGAGGTCGTGGACCTGTACGGAATTGATGAAGACGCAGCCTCCAGAAGCCCCGAAAAGAGCGGGAAGTGCCAACGGTCCCAGTGCGCGTGGTGTTTGTCTATGCAGAAAGCGTATTTGTAAATCAAGGAGAAAGGAAAATCAATGAATTTGCATCTTTTCTCCCTCAAAAGCACATTAGATGTACTTTATTTAATGTGACGTTCGTTTGTCGCCCATCACTTAGGGTGATGCATGCAGGTCAGAACCTACCAATAATTTTAATCTCCTAAAAGCACATTTCTATGCTAATTTTTAATTACAATTAGTGCAAATGTCAGCTGTTAGCTTTGGTGACTGACTTAATGATCTGCCCGTGTTATGCCTCTGATGTGAGATGCTAAGGCAGAGGTCACTGGGGGCAAACAGTGATTTGGACGTTAAGTGAAAGAGCTTGAAACGCACGGGCCTTGGAGCTCACACACCTGATGCAGATGCTTCTGTCTCAAGACCTGGGTGACTCAGCTCAGGCCTGAGTTGAGCACCTGCTTGGCACCAAAGAGGCTGTGTCCTCCACAGGTCTCCCCTGCCTTGGACGGCTGTGCACCTGCCTGTGTTCAAGGAGACGAGAGCCCGCCCTTGTCTGCAGAGACCGCCTCCTCTTGGCGTGGGCCTTGAACAGCTTTGTGCTGGAGTTGGGCCAAACCCCCAAAGACCTTCAAGTCACCCTGGGCTGAAGCCGTGACCAGCTCATGGCCCTTCCAGCCCAGCACTGGGAAAGCCAGAGGACTTCAGCACGCCGCAACCTTCCCCAAAATCCAGAAACGAAGTCCATGCGTAGCCCCTCAAGGGCTGCTGGAAGCCGCAGACCCTGAGAACTTCGAGGCTTTCCAGATGCTGCGTGTGGTTGGCTGTCTTTACAAGCCTCTAAGGCTTCCTGTTAAACGCACAGAGTTACAGCAAGCTTGTCCAACCCACCTGCCCAGTGCATGCTGCCCAGGATGCCTTTGAATGCAGCCCAATACAAATTTGTAAACTTTCTTTAAACAGTGTGAGTTCTTCTATGATTTTTTTTTTTTTTTTTTGCTATTGCTAGTGTTAGAGTATATTTTATGTGTGGCTCAAGACAATTCTTCTTCTTCTTCCAATGTGGCCGAGGGAAGCCCAAAGATTGGACAGCCCTGCGTTACAGCAGGAGAGAAAGGGCACATCCTTTCTCTGATGCTAGGAGAGAAAAGGGCGCATCCTAAGAACGGTGACTTTTCCCGAAGCAGCCTGACCTGTTCACAGCAGGGAGACCTCTGCCTCGGGAGGAAAGGAGGATGTGGCTTTGAGCCCATGGGGTGAACCCCTGTAAGAGTCACTTTTTAGAAAACTCACAATTGAGGAGAATTGTTTCAGAGCAAGTGTCACTAGCTTGGCTAGAAGGGAGACAGTTCAGAGTGAGGAGCAGCCAATAGGCCTCTGAGCTCTTGAGGGCAGGTCACAGCTGAGGAGGCAATGCCACCAGACGCACAGGCCACTTCTGAGAAAGGGAGACCTCTCCATGGGTGGAGCCCAGAGCCCAGAGGGCAGAGCCTCGAGCTGAGGACAGCCAGGGAGGACAGCAGGGATGGGCAGGCTTTCTCTGAAGGCCCAGACAACAAATTGCGCAGGCCTTGCCAGACCTGGGTCTCTGGAGCTATAGACACTGCCACTGGGGCACAAAAACAACCTAGACAGCACATAAATGAATCAGCATTGTCGTGTTCCAATAAAACTTTATTTACAAAGCAAGCAGTGGGCCAGATTTGGATTCAGGATTAAGGAACAGTCCTAAGAGGAGAGCACTGGGCGTGGGTCAAGAGCTATTTCCTGACCTTGAGTCTGCGGACGGTGCGTGTGCCTGGCTGGATGTCAGCACTGCTCTGCCCAGCCCTTTCCGGGTCCTCCCGTCCTGGCTGGAACACCCGTCACAGGGCTGTCCTCCCGTCGTCACCGCATGGCTGGTGTTGCAGTCCCCAGGTCAGGAGAAGCCACAGCTGGACCTGAAGCTGTTCCTGCAATGGAAGGAGTCTTTGGGGTCTTGGGTGAAGGGGAAACATCTCACCAGCCACTTCGACAGGTGAGAAGGGCCCTGGCTCCCTGTGGCCCCATGTGGACTGGCACTTGGTCTTTGAAGATGGTGGCCACCCATGTCCCAGCCTTCCCGTTCCTCAAGGGTGGATCTTCATGGATGGTGAGTCCCCTGGGTGGGTCCTGTGGGTGAGTCCCATGGGTGGGCCTGTGGGTGAGGCCGGGGGTGAATCCCGTGGGTGGGTCCTCTGGTGAGTCCCATGGGTGGGTCCCATGAATGCGCCGTGTGAGGGCGCCGTGGGTGGGTCCCATAGGTGAGTGCCACGGGTGGGTCCCCTGGGTGGGTCTTGTGGGTGGGTCCATGGGTGAGTCTTGTTGGTGGGTCCACTGGGTGGGTCCCGTGGGTGGATCCCGTGGGTGGGTCCTGTGGGTGAGGCTCAGGAGTTCAGCTCAGCAGAAAAACAGCCCAGTCAAGATGCAGGGTGGTGAGGAGGGACGACTGTTGTCTTAAGACACAAAGTCTGAGAGTGATTTTTCACCCAGCCAAAGAAAATAGCGCAGGAGGGTGACCACCTGCCCATGCCCGTGCCGGTGCCCGTACCAGGGGCTTTGTGCCTGCTCAGACCCCTGCACAGGGAAGTTTAAGCAGGGAAGACTCTGAGCTTCTGGATTTCGCTCCAGGACGGCGAGGAAGGGAGAGGAGGAAGGTCTATCTCACCCCCCGCCGCCCCAGGAGGATGGTGGGGAGCATTGTGTGGGTCAGGAGGGAAGCCCCAGTGCCTCTGTGGGGCCAGCAGTAGAGACCCCAAGGGAGCTGGGAGGGCCCGGCCTCCCTGCCACACACTGCACCAGCCCCAGGCCAGGCCAGAGGGACCCCCCCGCCCACATCCCACCATATCTGCAGTTCCCTTTCATAATGAAAGCTGACAGAATGCAAATGAGTTTCTAAAGGAACCAGCAAAAGTGGCAATTTTTCTCATTTAATGTTCAGATGAGCTGTCTGTCTCCTGAGTGCACGGTCTCATTAGAATTCAGAGACTAATTTCGTCCATCAACATGAGATGATTGGTTTGAGAAAGGTTTGGGGTGTCCTAGAGCGAGGCTGAGGTCCAGTGGCAGAGCTGCCGGCTGGGGCTGGCCAGGGGAGGGAGGCGACCCCCCGCCCCCCAGGGGCTCTTTGGGCAGCCCCTCCCCCACAGTAGGGAAAAGCCAGGGCTGGGACCTCAGAGCCCACAGACCCGACAGCCCGGACCCTTGAATGCAGAGGGCTCCGTCCCGGGGCTGGACTCCCCCCCACCAAGGACTGAACTCTCAGCCCTCCATGTCTCTAACAAGTTCTTACGGCTCAGTACCCACCACGGTCTAAGCACCATCGAAGCCAGGCTTTTGGAGCGGCCGAAGATAGCCAAGGCCTGCATCCCCTTCTCCTCGCAGAAGCCACATCTCCCAGGGAGCCACAGAGAGCCTAGGGACCAAGGGCGGGGGCACTGGGCTTGCTGGTCCCACCTGGCCCACAGCTCACTGGGCACGTGGCTTCCATCCTCTCACCAAATCCTCACAGACCTTCGGAAGGGGGTGTCAACTCCATCTACAGAGGACGAAATATCGACTCGGAAAGAAGTGACCATCAAGGGCACACAGCCAGCCCTGCATGTGGTGGAGCCAGGATGGGAACGCAGACCCATGTGGCCCACGGACATTCATGTCCATTGTCACTGCCGCCAACACCTTGTAGCCAGAACTCCAGGGATCAACGCCCAATGCCGAGGAGCTTCCAGGAGGGCATCGTCAGGGAGAACCAGGATAACCTGAGCATGGAGATGGGTCTTGGCAGGCAAGCAGGTCTGAGTGGGCACGTCTGGGGGTGCAGAGGCTCAAGGCTGGTGTTGGAATGGGCAGTGGCCCTGCAGACAAGCAAGTACCCCCCTGCACCTTCTATGCTCCTCCCACATCTCAGTTATCCCAGGGGTCCTCAACCCACAGGCGGCTCAGCCATGTCATGGAGCCAGGCTGCAGGTGTGGTGCCGAGAGAGGGGCTGAAACCCCCCACCGTGGTGCAGGCAGCCCACAACGCAGCCACACCTGGCAGTTAACCTCCAGGCCTCTCCTTTCCCACCCACTCACCCGCTGGAGTCCACCCTCCTTCTGTAAGCAGATGGTGGCTTTCACCTGCACCACGACACACGTGCACATGCAGGGCCCGTAGGTGAAGTGTGACACTGAACAGGTGTCTCCCATTGCAACTATACAGACGCTTATCAACACAGAGCTAGTGAAAAATTACTGAGATCGAAGGAAAGCAAACATCACTGCAAAGTCTCAAAAAGGTGTGTGCTGGCGCAATCAGAAATAAAGTTTAGAAAGCAGGTGGACTCCATGATAAATTGCTGTTTGCTGAACACTTGCGGCATGCCTGACACGGTCCACTATTGGGGGAATTATCAAATCCTCACAATCCCGCTATGGAAAATGCTCCAGGTTCAGCCCAAGGTTGCGGAGGGGGCCGTGGAGTCACAGAGAGTTTATTTTCCCTGCCCCGTGCTCCACGGCTAATGAGCAGCAGTGCAGAGACGGATGCAGGCGGAATGACTGAGCACCTGCACCCTCAGCCACTGGCTTAAGCTGCTTCCTCAGTAACATAAAGAGACAGAATTCCTGATATGTTGCAGAAAGGCAGCAAGCGACAGACAAAGACAAGAACTTCCATTTTCATGAATATGACAAAATGGAATAACCTGAAGATTCTCTGCTGCAGGCCCCTAGAAACACGGGCAGAGTGCAGCAATCCCAACAACATTGGAAGTAACAACAGCGCTGCTCAGGCAAGATCACCATGGCCGTGCTGTTTATTCATCTCCCATATTCCCTGTGGACGCAGACAAACAAGGGAGACAAATTAGCCAGGCGTGGTGGCAGGCACCTGCAGTCCCAGCTACTTAGGAGGCTGAGGCAGGAGAATCGTTTGAACCTGGGAGGTGGAGGTTGCAGTGAGTCGAGATCATGCCCCTGCACTCCAGCCTGGGCGACAGAGTGAGAGTCCATCTCAAAAAAAATAAAATAAATAAACAACTGGGATAAAACCAGGACAGGTGCTGACGGGGTCCCCAAACAGCATCATGAGGAACGCTCCTTTCTCCGGCAACCCTGTTCATCTGGGAACACAGATTGCAGTGGGACCACGTGGGCACGCCTCGGGATGGAGGGATGCAAGCGCTGGCCTCCGCTAAGAGCCCCCAACACAGGAACCCGATCAGAGTCTCCCCCAAGCAGAGCCGCACATTCCAAGCAGGTGTCTCCTCAAAAAGAACCATGACACCCAGAGAGGGCTCCGGGGCCCCGTTCTGAGGTGGCCACAAAAGACTGTGGGGGACCATGGGAAGACGAGGGAGTCCTGGGGCAGCCGAGGCCTTTAAGGATGCAGGAAATCCCCAACAGAGTCACCCTTCAGAAGGACAGGCCCCACCCTGCGAAACCTTCTGGCGTAGATTCCAAATTGTGAAGGGTGGGATACAGTGGGAAAAGAGGGTGTCACTCAGGTCTGGGGCCAGGCGCTGTCCAGTGGCACTCAGTGTCATAGAGGCGGCTGTACCAAGAAGCTGTGGCTTCAACACTTTTGGTGATAACAGAGGAAGAATCCTTGGTTGTGAGGGTAAGAAAAACACCTTGGCCCATGCCTCTCCACCTGCACACGGACACCCTCTAAAATATAGGAACATCAATCTTATTCAAAAGTAAGCAAGAGAAAAGGGCTGTGAAAAATTCCACACAAAGACACCTTTGTGAAAATAAAAAGTAAATGGGAACCGAATAATGAGCTAGTTAAGATCATGCAGCCTCCAAGCAGATGCAACCCAGCTCGATGCAATAGATGAACTGAGCAAAATTAGGGAAATGACAGATGCATGAAAGAACACAAGAAATTAAAATAGAAAAGCTCGGAAATACGCTGGCTAAACAAGGAGGGGAAGTCAAAAGATGGAAAGAGTTCAGAAAAATTTTTTGAAAGAAAAAGGCACATTTTAGAAACAAGAATTGAAACAGTACAAACACAAGAGTGAAAAGACACCAAGAGATCACAGTCAAATCAGTGAGAGGTAGAAAGGAGAAATGGGCGTGGGGGGGGGGGTGGAATCTCAAAGTAAAGATAGAAAAATCTCACAGTTATGGGTTAGAAGCAAAGATTTGGATACAGGTGAACAGAAATGGCCAAAAGTGGAGAGGAAGACAATGGAAGAGACGCCAGCCTCGCCACGTCCTGAAAGCCATCATTGCTGAACTCGAGGAAGATGTGTCCAAGGAGTGCATTCTTGTACCCAGGACCCTAAAGCACCCAGAATGGTCAACGCTGAACAATATTCTAATAAAACACTGGGCTTTAAAGATAGAGAAGGCGTCTGCTGGGCAATGTGTGGAAATCAGTAGGTGACACTAGAATCTCTCAGCCAATCGGGAATTTCTGAGCTAAAAGGAAGCGATGTTTGCATCTGCTGTACCGCATGGACAAGAGCCATAAACCGGGACTGTTTTGGGCAAATAGGGACACACAGCCACTGTGCGTGCAAGAGAAAAGTAATGAGATTGTTGGTCGATTTCTCAACAGCAAAACTTTGTACCAGAAAACAATGGGGAAACATTTAAGAAGCAAAATGCAAGTCAAGGTTGGTTTTTTGTTTTTGTTTTTGTTTTTGTTTCTGTTTTGAGATGGAATCTTGCTAGTCACCCAGGCTGGAGAGCAGTGGCGCAATATCAGCTCACTTCAACCTCTGCCTCCCGGGTTCAAGCGATTCTCGTGCCTCAGCCTCCCAAGTAGCTGGATTACAGGTGCATGCCACCAAACCCGGCTAATACTTGTATTTTTAGTAGAGATGGGGTTTCACCATGTTGGCCAGGCTGGTCTTGAACTCCTGACCTCAAGTGATCTGCCTGACTCGGCCTCCCAAAGTGCTGAGATTACAGGCATGACCCACCATGCCCGGCCAAGTCAAGGGTTTTGTATCCTACCTAACTGACCTTCAGGTACAGACTACAGACAGTTATGAACAAATAAGAACTCAAGCCCTGCAACCCCTATGGGTCCTTCCTGGGAACCAGCTCCAGAAGGGCCTGCAGGCAAACCCAGAGGTTACGGCAGAAGCCTCAGCATAAGACCCGGGCTGAGCACACACAACAGTGTGGGGTTGTCGTATGCTGAGAAAACACAATTACAACTAATTTGCAGAAAAACCAGGATATGTGGAAGGTGGGAGAACTCTCTGATTGCCTCCTAGATCTTGACTGAGAGCAGCAAGACATGACTTTGTTTAAATGCTGAAGAAAAGGGTGGGAAGGGAGAAGAGGTTGCTGGTTCATTTCACAACTGCTCATTATGGAAACGAATGCAGAGCAGCCATGCATGGGAAGAACAGAGATTTAAAAAAAATGCAAGGATAACTGTATCAGAACAAACATGCAAATATTCCCAAACACCAGATACAGCCAAAAAAGCCAAGAATTTTAAAAAATCATAAGCCACACATGAGCGTGCTGAGGCCACACATACAGGCTGTATCAGCGCACATACAAAGGCTTAACTCCCCCAATCAAAGCTATGTGAGCAAAAAAGACCTACCTCTATGATACATGCATGAGATCTGTGTGAGACAAAGAGATTCATAAAGATGAAAATAACAACATGAGCAAAGAAATGCTAAGAAAGCACAATTAGAAAGGAAGCAGGGTCCATGTGATTGATCTCTGGCAAGAAGGGTTCAGACCAAAGCATTCAACAGGGCGGAGACGGAATTCACGACAAAAGTAGAATTGACCCTTGAACTACGTGGGGTTAGGGGATGCTGCCCCCCGTGCAGTTAAAGATCTGCATATCAATTTTGACTCCCCAAAAACTTCACTACTACTAGTAGCCTACTGTTGACTGGAAGCCTTATTGATAACATAAAAAAATCAATTAACACATATTTTGCATGTTGTCTGTATTATATGCCATATTCTTAAAACAAGGTAAGCTAGAGAAAAGAAAAGGTTATTAAGAAAATCGTAAGGCAGAGAAAATGTGTTTACTATTCATAAAGTGGAAGTGGATCATCATAAAGTTTTCCATCCTCATGGCCTTCATGTTGAGTGGGCTGAGGAGGAGGAAGAGGAGGAGGAGGAGGAGGGGCTGGTCTTGCTCTCTCAGGGGTGGCGGTGGCAGAAGAAAATTCACGTAAAAATGACCATGCAGTTGAAACCCATGTTGTTTAAGCGCCAACTGTATAAATTTTTTTTATTTTGGTGCATTCAATAAAAACAGAAGTTTGATAAAGAGAAACTACGAAATATAACAAATTCTGATGAATACAAAATACAAAATTTTGACAGACACTGCTAAAAACAGTAAAATACATCTAACGGTCGAAAAATAGATCAAATGGACAAAGCATCAGATTACAGTTAGTCCTGAACAACACGTAGGTGCCACCTACGGATTCTGATTTTTAAACTGTGAACTACTTTTTTAAGTGCACGTGATGTATCTATAAACACTGACAATATTATTAGGCCAAAATAAAAACATTTAGTATTCTGAACATGGTATCATCATGAATCAAAGAGGAAATTTAAAACAAAATGATAGAATACAGGTACACCTTAGAAATATTGTGGGTTCAGCTCCAGCCACTGCGATAAAGTGAATATCACAATAAGGTGAGTTACACACATATTTTAGTTTCCTAGTACATATATAACTTAGGTTTACACTATATTGTAGTCTATTAAGTATGAAATAGCATTATGTCTAAAAATATAATACACATCCCTTATTTTAAAATACTTTAGTGCTAAAAAATAGTAATAATCCTCCAAGCCTTCAGCAAGCCATAATCTTTTTGTTGGTGGAGGGCCTTGCCTGGATGTTGGTGGCCGATGACTGATTAGGGTAGTGGTTGCTGAAGGTTGGGGTGGCTGTGGCAATTTTGTAAAATAACACAACAGTGAAGTCTGCCACATCAATGGACTCTTCCTTCCACAAAAGATGTTTCTGTAGCATGCAATTCTGTTTGATAACATTTTACTCCCAGAACTTCTTTCAAAATTGGACTCAATCCACTCAAACCCTGCTGCTGCTTTATTGACTAACTGTAAATAATAAATATTCCAAATCCTTTGCTGTGTTTCCGACAATGTTTGCCTCGTCTTCACCAGAAGTTTCCATTTCAATAAACTACTTTTTTTGATCATCCCTAAGAAGCAGCCCCTCATTCATTCAAGCTTTATCATGAGATTGCAGCAATTCAATCATAGAGATGCCACCGCTAATTCTAGTTCTCTTGCTGTTTCCACCCATCTGCAGTGACTCCCTCCACTGAAACCTTCAGCTCCTCAAAGCCATTCCTGAGGGCTGGAATCAACTTCTTCTAAACTCCTATCACTGTTGGTATTTTGACCTCCTCTCATGTATCACAAATGCTCTTAATGAAATCTGGAATGGTGAATCCTCTCCACAAGGTTTGCAATTGACTTTGCCCAGGTCCTTCAGAGGAACCACAATCTATGGCAGCCATAGCCTTATCAAATGTATTTCTTAAAGAATAAGACATTAACATTGAAATTACTCCTTGATCCATGGGCTTCGGAATGGATGTTGTGTTAGCAGCATGAACACAACATTCATTCCCTTGAACATCTCCATCACAGCTCTTGGGTGACAAGATACCTCATCAATGAGCAATCACAGCTCTTGGGTGATGAGATACCTTATCAATGAGCAGTAATATAGTGAAAGGAATCTTTTTTCTGAGCAGTAGGTCTCGACAGTGGGCTTAAATATTCAGTAAACCATGCCATAAACAAGTGAGCTTTCATCCACGCTTTGTTGTTCCACTTACAGAGTAATGGGCAGAGTAGATTTTGCATAATCCTTAAGGGCCCTAGGATTTTCTGAATGATCAATGAGTATTGGCTTGCACTTAAAGTAACCAGCTGCACTAGCCCCTCACAAGAGAGTCAGCCTGTCCTTGAAGCCAGGAATTGACTTCTCCTCTCTAGCTATGAAAGTCCTAGATGGCATCTTCTTCCAGTAGAAGGTTGTTTTATCTTCATTGAAAATCTGTTTAGAGTAGCCACCTTCATCAATGATCTTAGCTAGATCTTCTGGAGAACTTGCTGCAGCTTCTCCATCAGCACTTGCTGCTTCACCTTGCACTTTTACGGAGATGACTTCTTTCCTCAAACGTCATGAACAAACCTCTCCTAGCTTCCAACTTTTCTTCTGCAGTTTCTTGTCTTCTCTCAACCCTTCACAGAATTGAAGAGAGTTAGGGTCTTCCTCTGGATTCGGCTTTGGCTTAAGGGCATGTTGTGGCTGGTTTGATCTTCTATCCAGACCACTCAAACTTTCTCCCTATCAGCAAGAACCCTGTTTGCTTTCTTACCATTCGTGTGTCCGCCAGAGTAGCACTTTTAATTACCTTCAAGAACTTTTTCTTTTCACTCACACTGTGGCTGACCATTTGGCACAAGTGGCTTTGCTTTCTGCCCATCTTCGCATTGGACCTGCCTTCCTGACCAAGCCCCATCACTTCTAGCTTCTAATGTAAATCAAGAGACTTGTGACTCTTCTCTTCACTTGAACAGTTAGAGGCCATTGTAAAGTTATTAACTGGCCTAATTTCAATGCTGTTGTGTCTCAGGGAATAGGAAGGCCAGAGGAGAGGGAGAGAGATGGGGAATAGATGATCAGTGAAGCAATCAGAACACACACATTTATCTATTAAGTTTGCCATCTTATATGGGTGCAGTCTGTGGTGTCCCCAAAACAATTACAATGGTAACATCAAAGATCACAGATCACCAAAACAAATATAATAATAATGAAATAAATTGAAATATTGTGAAAATTATCCAAATGTGACATGGAGACACAAAGTGAGCACTCACTGTTGGAAAAATAGTGCCAATAGACTTTCTCAACGCAGGGTTGCCACAAACCTTCAATTTGCAGAAAATGCAATTTCCACAAAGTGCAATAAAGCAAAGTGTAATAAAACAAGGTGTGCCTGACTCTGGCAAATTACAATAATAAAAAAAATGAATCCCAGATCTATGAAATGCATTTATAGCTGAGCTTTGGAAAATTCATAATAAGTATTTTCGTAAAAATGAACAAAATAAATACTGAATTTAAAAATGGGAAAATATCCATATAGTGCCTGGAAAGAAACAGAAGGAAGTAATTCATAATGAGAAAAGAAAAAAAAAGACAAGAATGACATAGTGCAGAAAATCTCTGCGTTATGACTACATTAATCAAGCAGGTGCCTTTAGAAAAGGCAAACCCCTGACTCACTTGTTTTGGTCATGTTTAAACAGGATGCTTTTCCCATTATTTTTACTCTACAGGTTCCCTCCACTCCATTCTTTTCCTTACAGTTAAACGGTTGAAAAACTTGGGCCATGCAGTTCATTCAACCGGTCCCTCTGTCCCTTGTCCTGGGAATTGGCAACTGGATCCCAATAACCAACTCATTTTTTAAAAAGCAAAAAGCACAAATGTACAAAGTAGGAAAATGACAAGGAGTAAACAGCTGTCAAAATGAAAGAATTTTTAATTTAAAAATTGTGTACATTTCTTTGCAAATAAATTGAAGACCTAATTGAAATTGACAACTTCCATGAAAAAAAAAAGTTTACTGAAAAATGGCTCAAGTCACAGTAGGAAATCTAAAAAGGCCAATTTTCTATAAGAAGTGAAACTATAGTTATTTTCCATGAAACAAGCCAAAAAAAGCCAAAGTGATTTCACAAGGGAATTTTAGCAAATATTGAAAATCTTATCGCTACTTGGAATATTTAGAAGCATAGATAAAAGGGGACAATTTCCAAATCCTATTTGTGAAGCAAGAAAGGCATTCATCTGAATCTTTTTCAAGCACAATAAAAATACAGATTAATATCACTTACGAACACTAATGCAAAATGTCAAATATGATATTTAGAAATTTTCAAATAATAGGGTAGATAATTTGTAAACAAAATCCTAATCACATTACAAATTAAATATAACATGACAATTGGGGTTTATTCCAGGAATGCAGGGATAATTCAATATTAAGAAAAACATTAATATAATACATTCATCATATTAATTGGTCTAGATGAAAAAATCATCCAGTCATATTTATAAAAAGTAAAAGGTCATTTAACAAAATTCAACACTCATTCCATATACAAAATAATATTTAGTAAAATAATTGATGGATTTTTTAACCTGATAAATGTCATATACTTTAATTCAAAAGCCAGCATTTACTTAATGGAGAAATGGCATAGGCGTTTCCACTAAACGCACAAACAAGACTATGATGACCACTCTTTCCACCAGTGCTTATCATTGTAGTGGAAGTAACAGGTAATGCAGCTAGACAAGAGAATTCGATTCAAGGATTAATAACCAAAAAGAGAGATAAGCTATCTCAGTTTGCAGGTGTTATGACTGCATGTTTAGTAAACACAAAAGAATAAGTGGAAACTATGACAAAAAATCATAGAATATAAAAAAGTAGCAGGTCAGCATGCCCACCTTTAAGGATCTATGCCAAAGATGCACCTGTCAACACAAGAAATGGCATGTGCACGCACTGATTCATCATGTCAGCACTTTTCACAGCAAAACTCAGTGTGGGGCACTGACTCTCTAACAGCAGGGAGTGGAGGAAGAGATGAGAACGCACACAACGGCGTAGGGCAGGTGCACTGGTGTGTGCAGCAGGCTCCTTCCAGCACCTGAGAGCAAGATATTCATTTCCAGGAGCAGGTGAAGACGTGCCACACATCTCATCGTTCCACTTTCATGGTTTCCATTAAGGTAAATGGAAACATCAACCGCCATCCCTCTCAGAACTACGCTCGCTTGCCAGGAACAGAGATGGCTTCTTTGCTGCATTGGGTAACAACAAACATTGATTCATAGACTGGTTTTGTCAACTTAGGGTTAAATTGCAACCGTATGTGGGCTACAGGTTCTAGAGTTTGGCCAAAATGAACAGAAACATTCTATGAGAATTGTTCACACAGAATTAACAATAAAGACTATTGCACATTTCGTTATTGTTTGTAAAGTATGCTTACCATCCTTTATATCATTAGACAGCTAGAAAGCGAGATCGGTAGCTACGCAGGTAGATACATAAATAGATAGATAGATAGATAGATAGATACATAGATAGATACATAGATAGATACATAGATACATAGATAGTCATATACACACATAGATACATAGATACATAGATAGATTAGATACATAGATAAATAGATGATAGAGAGAGAGAGATGATAGATAGATAAAAATCGAATCACATTTTTCCAGAGAGCCAGTTCTAAATATTTACTAGCACTCACCACTGTCCACTATGGTAAAACAAAGTGTGGAAATGAGGAAATTATTAATATTTTACTACAGAGTGAGATATATATATATATATATATATATATTTGTTTTGTTTTTTTTAAGACAGGGTCTCACTCTCTCACCCATGCTGGAGTGCAGTGGCATGATCTTGGCTCACTGCAACCTCAACCTCCCAGGCTTAAGCTACCCTCCTGCCTCAGCCTCTAGAGTAGCTGGGACCCCAGGTGCACACCACCATGCCCAGCTAAATTTTATATTTTTCTGTAGGGAAGGGGTCTTGCCATGTTGCCCAGGCTAGTTTCAAACTCCTGGGTTTAAGTGATCCGCCTACCTCAGCGTTCTAAAGTGCTGGGATTACGGGCATGAGCCACCACCCCGGCCTACAATATATTAAATATATTTTTAAGTTAGTAAAGCAAGGCTCAGAACAGTATTCACGAAATGTTAATTATTGTGCAACTAAAAAGATAATACAAATCTACGTACACATTTGCTTATATTTTCAAAAAGAAGCAATGCAATAATAAAGTAAAAGCTAATTGTGAAGGAGTTACCTAAGAGAAATGGAGGCGTCAGGGTAGAAGAGAACGGAATGGAAGGGGGAGCTCTGACTGTGCCTCATTCTTTGTTTTGACTACAGAACCAGATAAATATTCTATATAATAATAGACAATATTAAAGCAAAAGAGGAAAATGTCACCAATAATTTGGAAGCAAGCTGGAAAAAAAAATGAGTCTAACTGTGTGACAAGTAGGTGGCATACCCACATAAATTAGATCAGTTTCACATAAATTCAAAACACAAGGTTTTGACCACACATTCCTAATGGAAATGGCAAAGGATGCCAGGCGGAGCCACCATCAACCGCCTTTAGCATCGGTGTGCTGAGCAGTGCAATGGGTACTGGGATTTTGAACTATTATATGTGTGTTGTAGAAAAAAGCAAATATATTCAACCTAAGAAGTGAAAACAGGCAGATATAACCATGCATTTAAGTTGGAAGTCTCAGCATGACGGTTTTACCTTCTTAAAGTCCAGCATCGACAGGCATCCTGATGCCCAGACACTTCTCTCTAAACACCATTTCCTTCTGAAAGGAACAGGACTCCATAGAGGAATGGCTAACTCTAGGGGAAAATGGACAGTGGAAGGAGAGAAAGCAAGGCAGCTATTAAAGCTTAATGAGATGCTATCAAAAGACACAGGAGTCGGGCCAGGCGTGGTGGCTCATGCCTGTAATCTCAGCACTTTGGAAGGCTGAGGTGGGCAGATCACCTGAGGTCGGGAGTTCGAGACCAACCAGACCAACACGGTGAAACTCTGTCTCTACTAAAAATACAAAATTAGCCGGGCATGGTTGTGTGTGCCTGTAATCCTAGCTACTCGGGAGGCTGGGGCAGGAGAATCCGGGAGGCGGAAGTTGCAGTGAGCCAAGATGATGCCACTGCACTCCAGCCTGGGAGACAGAGTGAGACTCTGTCTCAAAGAAAAAAAAAAAAAAAAGACACAGGAGTCAACTTAAAGGGTTTCCACCAACCTGACACGACATAATTTGGACATCAACAGAATAGTGACTGCCATGGATTGACATACATCAAATATGTAAAACCCATGAGTTCATGACATTACTTAAAAATAACAAAGCCCATGGTCATTCTGGAGGTTGCCAGGTTATCAACTCATTGCTTCTAAAAATTGATAAATGAAAGAATCCAAATAGTTTTGCTGCCTTTCCTGCAAAATCTCAATTTCAGAGTGACCAAATGGTTGAAGAGCAAAGTGGCTTATTATTATTAAATGTGGGATGAGACATGGTATATCTCAGAATGCAATGAACTCGAACATCAGCATACTTCTAGATCTACCTACATGGAACAGAAGAACATGCAAAACATCACCACAAGAAAGACATCAGCCAATGCTGGAATGTGAGGCATTGGACACGATAAATCATCACGTTGTTCTAACAAATCAACCACCAGTAAAAGCAGTTGATAATATAAAAGAACTTCAGAGGCGAGAAAACTGTCAGCTTTTGCTGTGTAACAGACAACCAAAAATTGCAATGATTTATAGCAACAAAAATGTTTTTGTTATTCAAGCGTCTGAAAGTGAACTAGGGTGGGTGTGCTTCAGGTTGCAGATCTGATCCGCAGGTCAGCTGGTGTGAGCCCATCCTGCCTGACTTGTTCTGTGGCACCGGCCAGAGCAGAAATAGCCACCCAGGTATGTTCTCCTGATGCTGAGGGCAGAACCACGTGAAGCCCAGCCCAGCCACAAAAACACCTCCACGTTTGCTCACACCACGTTTCCTGTCATCTCATTGTCCCAAGTGAGTCACAGGCCCAAGCCCAGTGGCAAGAGGAGACAAGCTCGGTCTGCCCAGATGGAGACCAGAGCACAGGTGGCTGGGTGATTGCACAGCGGGGGAAATGGAGATGTAGAAATGACGATCCAACCTTCAGGATTCAGAGGAAAAAGACAAAGCCAAGAGCAATGACAGATGAAAGCAGTCCCAGATGGCTCCAGAGAAACCCTGGCCAGAGACCTAGGTGAGGAGAACATGCTGGGGTTCTGGTCAAGGAGGCCTGCAAGGCTGGTGGAAGGGCGCTGCCTCCCCACAAATATGGGTTCTCCTCCTGAGCTTCCCAACTGGGGCTTTCCCACCCCGCTGGGCCTGGAAGAGGATGGAAGCCCTGCCACCCCATGTCTCCCTGGCCCACGTGTCAGGGAGAGGCCACTGGGTGAGAAACACGTGTACCCTCACCCCGTGTGAAGCAGAAGATCAGCAACCTCCTCTCGCCCGTCGCTGGCTCCCTCTCCCTCTCCCCACTCCCTGAGTACAAGGAATTCCCAGAGGAGAGAGGGAAAAGGTGGGGTTCATGGACCAAGCTGTCTGCCCAGACCAGAGACTCCCGCTGTTCTCTGAACTTGCAGGAGGCCAAGCCCAGTTGGTGCCTCCTGGCAGGTCTGGGCCAACGCCCAGCCATCTCCACGGCTTCTGCAGCTTCATTGAGCAATGGCCAAGGCATCCTCACTGGAGTCTTTGGCAAATCACCTCCAGAGCCAGAGGAACAAAATTGAAGGCCTGCTTCCTCCATCGGAGCTCTAGATTCTAGAGTGTTCTGCTACAGCCAGGCCCCTGCTTTTCCTCTGCTCTAAGGAGGATGAACCCCCATGGGACCTACCATGCTGCTGAGACCCTAGCTGGAGTCACGGAAGCCACGTCTGTGTGGCTGGGTCTAAAATCCCCTCTGTTCTGCTCTTGTGACACTGCCTGGATCCTCCTGATAGCCTGGACCTCATCCCCAAGAGTACAGCACCAGCTCCTAGAACATTCCTCCCTGCATGGAGCGGGCAGAGCAGTTCTGCAGCACAGTTGCTGCCTGGTCAACAGCTGAGGACTGAATTTGTGAGATGAGTCTGGGTCTGCTTCCTAATTTTGATAACAGCAGAAGCTATAGCCATTGGCAGCCCTTCCCAGTGGCAGGCTCATGCACACACCTTGTGTCTGTGCCCTCCATAGATCTTCAGTACACCCTGTGGTCCCTCACCTAACTCATCCCTGTGTGCAGGGGCCAGCTTCACCCTAGCCCTCCGAGGTCCCTGCATTTGACCCAAACATCTAAACCCACCTCCGAGTCTATCCCTGAAAGAGGGTCCTGGAAAGGTATACCAGGGCTTGTCCTCTGGCATGAACGTGGCCCCTTGACCCGTCCCTGTGCTCCAGGTGGAACCCAGAGGCCCGTCTATGCTAGGCTGAGTGTGGGCTGGAGGACAGGGAGCCAGGCAGACCCCCGGGCCACACCGGGCTATGTGAAAGCGAATCTGTGAGGATAAGCCAGCACGGCGCGGGGGGGTGTGTGTCTGGCTTCAAGGCCTGGCGGACTCTGTTCTTGGCGGCCACCGAGGCACCTCCAGACAATGTGGTGCGTCAGAGCCCTTTATTTTTCCACTTCTGATTCCACAAGCACCGTTGTTTCCTGGCTGAAGGCTGCAGCCGGGAGCCCTGATGGATGTTAATGGGCATCTCGAGGAGCGGATAATCT
The DNA here is from genome assembly GCF_028885655.2 of Pongo abelii. Lineage (NCBI taxonomy): Eukaryota > Metazoa > Chordata > Mammalia > Primates > Hominidae > Pongo > Pongo abelii. Next base: position 55,431,722 of record NC_085929.1, on the reverse strand, counting down.
TTTAATGTTTTCCAAGAGGCCTCCGCGGGAACCACTCTTTATTAATACACCTGAGTCGTCAAATCCCTGCTTATCCTCCATTTAGAAGGATGTCTGATTACATGGTTTTGTGGTGGGCTCCAGAGGGACGCCCTGCAGGCCTAAATCTGGCTCTTTGGAGGTGAGGACAAGACAGGCTTGACTCTCGGGGTACAGAGCCCACAGCCCAAGGTGGCTCTCAGGGTCCTGGTGGGCCTCAGTGTGTCCCAGCTGGAGTGGAGGAAAGAATTGTGGGTCCGGGGCAGAAAAGTTCCTCTGCAGAAAGGCAAGAAATCCAGACACCAAGAGCCCAGGTCTGACAGAGGATAACTGACCAGGACCAGTGTGCCCCAAGGCAGGGTCCTATTAGCTGAGGCTGTGAGGGCCCCCTCCCAAGAAGTCCAGACTCTCTCCCGACTGTGTGAACAGGGAAATGAGCTTCAGTCAGTTCAGTGAGCAGGCATTCAAACTGGGGCCTGCCTGTCTTCTACCCGGTATCCTGCTTGTCACCACCACCCGCCCCAGTCAGGCAGGGCCTGAAGCCCGGAGCCCGGGAGCAGGGGTCAGAGCTGGACCTGTCCTTGCCTGCAGTGTCTCCTGCCAGCAGGGAGGTTGGTCGGAGCACGATAGTCGCTGGCGAGAGGCCAGAGCAGACACCTGAGTGCTACACTGCACAACACAGGGAGCTGTGACACCACCACAAGATGAGGCCAGCCTGTCCCTCTGCCCCTGGCTGTCCTGGCAGCAATCCCTGGGGTCCGGCACTGGCTCAGACCAGGACTGGGCGTCTCACCAACCCCCACTAGTCCATGGTGAGGCTCACACCCACCCCAGCCCCAGGGGCCCCTTCATTGTTTACTTCCAGCAGGACGGTGTGTCCTGGAGTCAGGGAAGTGGCTTGGAGTTCCCGGTAGGACCAAGTGAGGAAGGAGCTACTGAGCACAGGCCGGGGAGGCTTTGAGATGGGCAGTGGGGCTGAGAGTGGGTGCCCTAAAGGAGGGTCCCAGAGCTGAGGGCTGAGGACCAAGAGCTTTCTGTGGGCCCTGAGCTCCCCAGACCAGCACCCTCCATCAGTCCTTCCTCTGGGAAGGGGCTCTCCCAGATGACCTCCTGGGCTCTCTCCCACCCCTCCTCTTTCAGATCACTGGGGGGTCCATGCATCCACTTTTTTGTGAATACATAGTAGGCGTATCTAAGTATGGGGTACAGGAGACGTTTTGATACAGGGACGAAATATGAACTAAGCACATCATGGAGAATGGGGGGTTTTGAGTTAAAACCAACCCAACTACACTCTTTAAGTTATTTCAGAATATACCATGTGTCCCTTTGTTCACCAGGCAGCTGTGTGAGTTCACCCATTGAGGGGAGCCCAGGACACCAGGATGACTGATGTGGTGACTGCTCCGGGGGGTCCTGGGCTGGTTGGTGAGGGAGACAAACCTCACAGACACCAACCAAGAGTGTGACTCCAGGGACAGCGGCGAGGGCTGAGGCTTAAAACCGCTGCATTTTTTTCCTAACTTAACATAAAATGGCAGATTTAAACATTTTTGTCGTAATGTTTTAAACTGCTGATGTGTTGTATTTGGACATATTTATGGGGGGCTTGTGACCTCTTGCTGCATGTCTGGACTTCGTCATGATGGAGTTAGGGTATCAGGGGTCTGCGGCGCCCGAGTATTTACCGTTTCCACGAGTGTGTAGGTTTCAGGTCCTCTCTCTGTTTCGGAAGACATGCTGCTGTTTTTGTTTTTTTTTTTTTTTTTTGAGACGGAGTCTGTCTCTGTCGCCAGGCTGGAGTTTGCTCTGTTGCTCACTCTCGTCACCCAACTCTGCTCGCGAACGTTTCCAGCCCAGAAATGCTGGCTGCTATGTGACCTTAGGCCCCTCCCCTTGTCTCTGAGCCCCCGTTTTCTCCTTGGTAACCTGCCTCAGGCATGGCTGTCCTGAGCATCCAGGCGCTGCTGGCCATCACTGCCCTCATGGGGGCTGGGTGCCCACAGGCCTGGGACACAGGCTGCCCCTCCCTGAGATGCCAGCACCGCGGTCTAGGAGGCCCGGAGATCCCTTCTCGCCACATCCACTGGCTGGAGAGCTGCATGTACTTGGCCTTCGCCCAGGAGAAGATGCCAGCCCGCCCGCCCTGCCCAGGAAGCAGGCCAGCGCGGTGGGCCGCGGCCATCCATCTCCTTAATGAGCCCATTTGTCACGGGGGCCGGCATTGTTCACCTGCCCGACTGAATGGGCCTGTTCCGGCCCGGATGAGAGCCAGCCAGGCCCTGATTGTCTGGGGGTCAATTTGCAGGCTGGTCAAGGCAGATGGGACGAGGCTGTGCAGGCCCCCCCACTCGCTGTAGACGACAGCCTTCCTGAAGGTGCCCGGAGTGTTTTGAGGATCTATTTGTCTAGGAACAATGTGGTCTGACTGGCAGTCATGCTTTCTTGTCACCAGGAAGGGGACATCTGCCATGTCCCAGAGTCGGGCCTGTGCTTGGCTGCCCCAGCCTGTGGTCCTCCAGGACAATCGTCAGCCTAGGCCAAAGGGGGGACTATCGCCCTGGTGGCCAGACAGGTGGGTGTGAGGCAGCAGAGGCAGGCCCTGTCCTGGGAAGGGGACAGGCCCTGAGGATGCGGCCACCATCCCTCTGCATGGCTCCATGCCTGACCAGCTTTGGAAAAGTCACCCAACCTCCTTGGGTCCTCCAGATGCTCCCAAAGGGCACAGGAGGCCCCTGGCCTGTGCCGTGCCAAGGTCATCATGCCCAGCTCTTGTGCTGCTGAGGCGCCGGCTAAAAGGGGGCTGTGTTGCCCTCATGGTGCTGTGAGTCACTCCGGGCCTGAGGCTTGCTGGACGCTGTGGTGAGGCCGGGGAATACAGGAGTATCCATTTCCTGAGCCCCAGCATCCTCAGACACAGTCCCCATGGCCCTGGGAGGAGCAAGGGGTCACCTGTGCGGCAGTTCTCCCTGGGACAGGTGAAACAAAGCCGGGCTGGTGCGCTTGGAGAGAGCAAGAGGTTTGGGCGGTGCTGGAGTAACGTGGTGGCGGCAGAGGTGACCTCACCCAGGAGAGCTGGGCCAGCAGGGCGGGCAGCCAGGAGAAGGAAAGGCCTGTGCTGTGGTCCACAGCCCTGCACCTGCACCTTGGGGGAGGCCTCCTGCTATCTGTGGCGTCCCATCCCTGCGGACAGCCCAGCCTTCCCTGGGGAGGCTCTAGCAAGGCAGAAAAGAGGCATCGAGAGGAAAAGAAACACAGGAGCACAGACAGCCCCGCAAGGAGGACTCGGGATCTCCAGCTGGTCCCCATGTGCCTTGCGTTGAAGGAGCAGGACACGCCCTCCCACACAGTCAGGCTTGGCCAGGGTGTCCCAGGCTGGCCCCAGAGCTGTGGAGCTTAGCACTCGAGTCTCAGCTCAGACTCGGCCTGTGCCTGGACATTTCCCGGCCAGCGGCCAGTGTGCTGGTCAGGACCCGCTCTCCCAGGACCGCCTCAAGGGTGCAGAATCACCTCCCTCCACCACCTTCCCAGCTGCCCTTCTCAAAGAGCCTCCCGCCTGAGGAGGCCCCTGGCCCTGAACAGTGGGGCTCTCCTGGGTCTGCACACCTGAGACCCTGCAGGATTTGTTTAAAGGGGACCCTCTGATCCCAAGGGCCCACCTGTCCCTTCTCAGGCAGCACCTCAGCAGTTTCAAGGTGCTTTCTGCATCCCTGATCCACAGAAAGAAAGAAAGCCCTGAAGCACGGCCTGGGCCCCACAGCTCAGCCCCTGCTTAGAGAACTCCACCAGCCTTTGGATGCCTGGAGGGAGCCGGGGACCCGGCTGCCTACCTCCTGACCACGTGCAGACAGGATAAAGGGAAGGAGGAAGCTGTGTCCCCCCCACCCCCACTCCGCCACCCACACACATCCGCACCTGTGATAAAGGGGGTCTCTGCAGCCACTATCCCTGTGAGGCTGAACGCAGTGATGGGTGAAAGTCCTGCTGCATCCCAGGCAGTCCAGACCGTCAGGGGCTGGTGGATCCCCCAAGCCACCCCTCCCTTATCCACGACCCCATGGCTTCCTTCAATGGGACTTCTCCTTAAAGCGCCATTACATTCACTTCCTCTCAACATGAATGTCTCAGGGAGCAAATACAGAACGATTGATGAAGGCAAGTGAACCGAGCGGGTGGCCACAGGCTCAGGGAGGGAGGGCGTCTCCCCAGGCAGTGACACACAGCACCAGCTTCCTGTCTCCAGCCAGGAGAACAGAGCCCCCGTCTGGGAGCAGAGCGTGAGGGGACCGTGACCGCTGAGCTCGAGTGGCCATTGGGACCCTGCAGCCTCGCTCCCCCACAGGCACCTGCAGTCCTGAAGCCCCACAGAGGGCCCCGGCGTGGGGCGGAGTGGCATGGCCACGGCGGGCAAGTCAGGCAGATCTGAGTCCAAGCCCCGGCATGGGGCAGCCACAGACAGGCAAGTCAGGCAGACCTAAGTCCAAGCCCCGGCGTGGGGCAGGGTGGGGTGGCCATGGCGAGCAAGTCAGGCAGACCTGTCACTGCGCTCCTCCATCCTCCTCTCCTGCAAGGCCGGCTGCAGTGGGAATGAGAGGAGCTCAGGTAATCATCGTGATTATGGAGGCTTCCTCGAAACGTGACGCTTGTGGGCACACAGGGAGCACGCAGTGACTATCCGATGGGGGAGGGAGGGACAATCAAGGGCTCTGCTGATGAAACCCCAAATCCCCCAGTGCCCTCCTTCAACCAGAGGGTAAACCAAGGCCCAGAGCAGCCCAGTGATAGCCAAGGCTGCAAGCCCAGGTGTCCACCCTAGAGATGGGCCCCTCTCCACATCACCACAGCTCTCTGCAATGGGGCCTGACATGGAGGGGTGAGCCCAGCTCTGTGCTCTGGGGGAGGCCTCTGCTTCAGCATGAACCATTATGGGGTGTGTGTGTGTAGTGTGGTATGTGTGGCGACTGTGTGGGGTGTGTGGAGTGTGACAAGTTGTATGTGGAGTGGTGTGTGGTGAGTGATGTGTGATGACTGGTTTGTGGTTTGTGTGTGGTGTGTGCTTGGTATGTGTGATGTATGCTGGTCTGTCTGTGTGGTTTGTGAGTGTGATGTGTGGAATTGTGTTGTGTGTGTCTCTCTGTGTGTGTAATGCAGGGTTAGAGTTGGGGAGTGTGAACCCTGAAAATCTGAGACAGGTCTCAGTTAATGTAGAAAGTTTATTTGAGGACGCATACCCGTGACACAGACTCAGGAGGTCCTGGTGCCCAAGGTGCTCAGAGCACAGTTTGGTTTTATGCATTTTAGGGAGATATGAGCCATCAATCACCATATGCAAGATGAACATTGGTTCAGCCTGGAAAGGTGGGACAACTCGAGGTGAAGGCGGGACAACTCGAGGGGAAGGCGGGACAACTGGAAGCACGGAGGAGTCCTAGGCCACAGGTAAGTGACAGACAATCAGTTGCATTCTTTTGAGTTTCTGGTGAGCCTCTCCAAAGGAAGCAATCAGATAGGCATTTATCTCCGGGAGCACACAGTGACTTTACATAGAATGAGAGGCAGGTTTGCCCTGAGCAGTTCTCAGCTTGACTTTTCCCTTTAGCTTAGTGATTTGGGGCGGCCCAAGATTTATTTTCCTTTCACAGGGGTGGGGTGTAGCGTGGGGCTACATGTGTGTGTGCCTGTATGTATGCATGTGTGTCTGTGTGGTTTGTACGATGTGTGGAAGCGTGGTGTGTATGTGTGTGACATGGGGTAGAGTTGGGGGTGTGGTGTCACACGGAGCTACATGCATATGTGCGTGTGTGCATGTATGTATGTGTGTGTGTCTGTGTGGCTTTCAAGTGTGATGTGTGGAAGCGTGGTATGTATATGTGTTGGTGATATGGGCGTGCAGTTGGGGGTGTGGTGTTGCATGGGGCTACATGCCTGTGTGCCTGTGTGCATGTATGTATGTGTGTCTGTGGAAGTGTGGTGTGTATGAGTGCAAGTGTGGAGCTGGGGGGGTATGGTGTCACATGGGGCTACATGCTTGTGTGCCTGTGGGCACGTATGTATGTATGTGTGTCTGTGTGATGTGTGGAAGTGTGGTGTGTACGTGTGTTTGTGATATGGGGTAGACTTGGGGGTGTGGTGTCACATGGAGCTACCTGCATATGTGCGTGTGTGCATGTATGTATGTGTGTGTCTGTGTGACTTTCGAGTGTGATGTGTGGAAGCGTCGTATGTATATGTGTTGGTGATATGGGCATGGAGTTCGGAGGTGTGGTGTTGCATGGGGCTACATGCCTGTGTGCACGTATGTATGTATGTGTGTCTGTGATGTGTGGAAGTGTGGTGTGTATGAGTGTGGGTGTGGAGCTGGGGGGGTGTGGTGTCACATGGGGCTACATGCCTGTGTGCCTGTGTGCATGTATGTATGTATGTCTGTGTGACGTGTGGAAGTGTGGTGTGTATGAGTGTGGGCATGGAGTTGGGGTGTGTGGTGTCACATGGGGTTACATAACTGTGTGTATGTGTGCATATGTGTGTGTACATGGGCTTGTGTGCATGTGTGGTGGGGATGATATGAGGCATGCACAAGCGTGTCAGGGTCCACTGCTCCGGGAGACTGTGCCTCAGATCCTGGCCCCTTTCTCAGTCCCTGGCCCAACTCTGCTGTGAAGGGATATTCCGGCTCCATCCCATGACCCGGCTGAAGGACACCCAGACCCACACCACCCTCCCCGCTCCTTCCCTGCACTGTTCCTGCTTCCTTTGCTTCTTGCTCTATTTGCATGTCCTGGTCTGGAACCCTTAGCCCTGACTGAGACCCTCCTCAAAATGGGTGCTAGGATGGGACAGCCCCAGCCACTCCCCTGAGTGGGGCCAGTGCCACGTGGAGCCTCCTTCACCTCCACGCCTAGGCTCAGGGGTTCTCTGCCAGAGGGGCTCCTCTCACCCTTCTGAGGTTGGGCACCCCACCCTCCCTGTTCAGCCAAGACGCCGTCTTCCAGGCACCTGTGTCTGCTGGCACTGACCACCATGAGGCATCTCTGTCATGCCGGTTCTAGGCAGGTGCCGTGGCCACACGGCTCACCTCGCTCCACCTGGGATGGAACTCTGAGGGGTCTGCAAAGTGAAGGCGCAGGGGAGATGGGAACACCCCGTTGCTCAGCACCAGACACCAGGAGCGTCCTGAGCCTGCCTGCCTCAGGTGGGTTCCCCAGGAGACAGATTTGCATTCGAGGAGTTTGTGGGGCTTGCCTTAGGGGTTTGCCTGTGGGGAAGCACAGGAGGCAGGCCTGGGCTGAGGGGGGCCCTGAGCTGTGATTCAGGAGCCAGGGAAACAGTGAGTCCCCACAGGGAGTGCTGGAACTGCATCCCCGGCAGAGCTGGCCCACCCTGAGGCACGAAGGTATGGCCGTTACCCAGATCAACCAGCCACTGGATGCGTGGGCTGCCCTGGGAGAGGGCACACCCCGGATGTGGCAACCGTCTCTTCCCGGGAGGGCAATTCCCACAGAGCAGCTTGGCTGGGAGCCATCACCACCACCGCTCCGGGCTGCTGCAAGAAAGAAGGGCCTCCCTCCCCACGGGAGTCCCTGGGCGTGCACCCTCCACCCACAGAGCCTCCCAGGGTCTCCTGTTGCAATTAACGGGTCTGGGGCAGCTCCCCATGTGGCATCAAAACTGGAAGGGAGGAAGGAGTCAGAGAGACTCGGGTGGGCGACCTGGGACCCTGCTACAAATGGAATGTTTGTGCCCCCTCAAAATTCTCCCCTTGTCACCTAATCCCCAGTATGATGGTATTTGGAGACAGGGCCTTTGAGAGGTGATGAGGCCGAGAGATTAGTGCCCTAACACACGAGACCCCAGAGAGCTGTAGTCCCCCCAACATATGCGGACACAGGGAGGCGGCACCATCTCTGAGGAATGAGCCCTGGCCAGCGCCTTGACCTGAACTTCCCAGCCTGCAGAACTTTGAGAAGCAACTTTCTGTTGTTTACAAGCCCCCCATTTGTGTTATCTTGTTATAGCAGCCCGGAGAGGCTAAGACCGCACCCAGCCTCTTCTTCCTGGAGGCCAGGGTCTCCAGCACCCACCTCCTCCAGGAGCAGGGTCAGCCACCCCTGCCATGAGCCAAACTCTTATCCTTGCCTGCTGGGCCCTGGGAGAAGGGCACCTGAAGAGACAGGTGAAAGTCGGTTGGGACATGTGCGGAACCGTTTATTCTTAGAAACAGGACCTCCAACCTGCCAAGCATGTATTTGTGGGAACAGAAAGCAAAATCACCCAAGCAGACCACTGAGCAGGATCATAAGTGGGAATCCTCTTCTAGCCACGCCTGGGGCCCCGGACCCGTGTATTCTACGCATGAGAGGAACGGTGGCGACTCATGGTCATCCACTTAGGACATGCACACAGTTCCTACCGCATGGTTTCATTAAACAACGTCAGTCTCCAATAGCATGGGTGGGATTGCAGGTACCAGGGCTATCAACCCTGATAATGGCACAGAGCGCAGACCGTGCTGCCCACTCTCCCTCAACAAATCACAACACAGGTGTCTTGTGGGCACCATCATGGGGACCCGTCACAGCGCTGCTTTCAACGCCGGCATGTGATCCATGCCCAGGCACCTCTAGGTCGGTTCTCACACTGGCAGCCAAGCCTGTTTGTTGCACTGTCACCTCCCTGACCCCAGCGATTGGCGCCTGTGACATTTGACAAACACAGATGCTCCACGGAGGAGCTGCCCCACAGAGACGGGAGTGCAGCCAAGAGACAAAGTCACCGGGCGTGAAATTACGCGGAGTTGCAGGAGAAACAGCTGAGCATGGGGTCCCAGGTTCATTCTGGCCACGTCAGCCCTGTTTCCAGGAGTCCTGGCCCCCATCAACCCTGCACATGGAATTGTGCCTCCATGTGGACAAGCTCTGTCTCCAACTCCACGTCCCACTCATGGACCTGCCCCCTCGGGATGCAGCCCCACACAGGGCCCCTGGCCCCTGAGGCCTGCGTCCTGGCCCCGAAGCTCCTCCAGGGAGAGCTCCCTCCCTCCCTTTAAGATCCGCAATTGTCCTGCCGGCTGACTTCCTGGGGTCTGGTGTCCAAGAGGGGAAGGCCTTGACCCTTGGAGGGGGGTGCACTGTTGCCTTATTGAGGCTGATGCGTCTGTCCCCCGCTTCAGTATCATGTAACTGTAGGGAAGACAGTTCCATAATCCCCCAGTTCCCTGGATGGGTGGACGCTGGAGTGGGGAACCGTGTCTCTTCTGCTGGAAGTCAAGAGGGAAGAAGCTGAGCTGCATGGACTCTTTCTCACCAGCTACCCGGAGTTACCCTGCCGTTTCCCTCCTCTGCCTCAAAACCTTCCCCAAGGCCAGGTCCTGCCTTACCCGTTGCAGTTTCCCTGTGTCCATAGAGGTCACTGTCCCTCCTCAGGGCAGGGAAGCCCCTTCCCTTCACCCCTGGGGATGCCCACAGGGGGTAGTGTTCACCACTGCCTGGGAACCCCCTGCAATCTCTCCCTGAAGGCTCTCTCTCTGCCCTAGGTTCAGCACAGGCCTCTGATAAGTATTCCAAGTGAACCTTCCGGAATCCTCTTCCCACGGTTTTCTGACCTTCTAAAGCAGGATGACGCTGTTTTCTCCCACTCAGCAGCCACAGCCCAGAGCACCTCATTCGCCGCATCATCCCTATGGAATCCCAAGCAGACCCCTGCACAGATACACACACCATCATCTGTTAGTGGCTGGCAAGTGTGGAGAAGTGATTACTGAGAACAATTCAGAATAAAAAGAGAGCCCAGCTCTCTCCCTAATAGCATTAGCGAGGCTGGGAAGGGAAGTTTCCCATCCCCAGGGGAGGTGCAGCCTCCAACGTCTCACCACTCCATCCTGCCTTGCCGCAAGGGTCCCGTGGGTGACCTGAAGGGCCCAGGCCCTGGGGCCTCTATGGGTCACCCCTGCATGCCCACCCAGCCTCTCCTTCCCCTGGAAATAAATCTTTTGCATGTCCAGGGAGCATTTTCAACGATGGATACACATGGCCTCTCAACCCTCCCAGTGCCCCTCAAACAAGCGGCCCCATCTCCCCAGCCCAGTTCCCAGAACGACAGCCTCACCACCTGAGGGTGTTATTGGCCCCTTTTTCCTCACCCCATCCAACCTGCCGGCCCTGGAGACCCTCCCTCCAAAACAGGCTGAGTCCCTCTGTCCCCGCCAGCCCCTTGGCCTCCTCCTTCCAGCATCATGGACAGTGCCTCGAGCACAGGCAGCTCCCTGAGTGGCAATGGAGGAATGGGGGCCTCGGTGGGGAGGTGGGAATGGAAGTGGGGGCAGGGCAGAAAGGCAGGGACTCAGACCCTGGCGGGGACTTCAGGTGTGGGGAAGAAAGCGTCCCATCAAGGGACGTCACCCTGGCACATGTGGCACCTGCAAGACCATCCACCAGGGTGAGGGAAGGACGCATTCAAGTTCTAATTTCGTTGTTTATCTCATGCTCCTTTCACATTACTTTGAGGTATAATTTTCACAGAATAAAATGCCCAAGCCCTTAGCGGTCACCTCGAATTCACACCCATGTATGTGGCATGAGCCCAGCACCTGCCAAGACCTGAGAGGAGCCGCCAGTCTTCACAGAGTCCATCCAGGTGCAGGAGGGACGCTCTCCCGTCTATCACCGAAGCTTAGTTTTGCTTGTTCTTGAACGGAACATCAGCGGACAGTGGGCTTGCAAGAGAAAGGTGAGCGGCTGCGCCTTCAGCGCCAATGCACACACACAGCCACCTGCTGCCGGCGGCTCTGTGCCCATTGGCCCAGACCCAGCTACAACCAGGGTGGTCAGGGCAGGAGAACCCAGAGGGGATGGAGGTGGCACAGCTCGGCGAGCGCTCAGGTGGGAACCCTAGATGCTGAATTGGAAGTCCTGCCACCCGGGTGTTACTCCTGTGAGGAGACTGGGAACCACACAGCTCAGCACCGATAGCACAGGTGGCATGCAGGGAGAGAAGGGAGGCACGCAGGGGCCCAGGCAGACCTCAAAGGAGAGGGAATCCAGGCGGAGGCTCCATCAGGGTCAGGGGGTGCCACAGGCGGCATTCGGGGAGAGACAGGAGGCTCATGGGAGTCCAGGCAGACCTCACAGGAGAGGGAATCTGGGCGGGGGTTCCAGCAGGGTCACGGGGGTGCCACAGGGTCTCCGTGGCTCTCAGCACAGTTCCACAACCCACCGGCCCTTTCCTGTTCCAATCCAAAGCTCAGGCAAGGAGTCTGGCCAGCCCAGGATCTTCCCTGCAGGGAGGCTGGTGGGCAGCCCTGGGTGGATGGTGGCCTGGGGACAGGGACTTGAGGCTGTGGGCAGAGGCACCAGGGACTGTGGAAGGCAAACAATGGCCAGCCCCCAGGGCTGCTGGCTTTTCTCGGGAGCTTCCGAGTGTCCCACCCAGGTCCGAGGCTGCCCAGCTGGTGTAGGTTCCCAAGAAGGCTGCGTGGTTTCTGCCTTTGGCAGAGAGCAGGGTATAATCTGCCTCCCCTGACAGGACCCAGGAAAGCTCCGGCTTCCAGCGCGATTGTGAGACCCATGAGCGTTTTTTTGGAAGTGAACCCTGAGTCATCTCTGAGAGATGATGCAGCCCCCGTGACTGGCCGTGCCTGGCGTTTAATCTGGACTTTGTGCCCAGCAGCGGCTCCCAGGGCCACAGAATCACACCCAGTCGGCTGGGCGGGCCCAGAACCCTACAGTACGCTTCCCTCGAAGAGAAATTCACTGGCCAAGAGCCCCATCCTGGGTCCTGCTCACCGCCATTTCACCAGGAGTTCAAAGAAAACCCTGTGGCCACCGCTGGGCCGTGAGGGGAGCCCTGGAGTTAGTCTTCAGGGTGCACTGCGGTGTGGTGCGTGGGAGCAGCGAAGGCTGGGATGTGGCAGCTCACACCAGGACTAGAGGGCTCCTACCCCTGGCCTGGGCAGTGCTCCGTTCGGCAGACGTCCCTCCATTCCCATCCACACGGCACTTCCCGCCTGCCAGAGGCATGGACCCGGGCCCAGGGGCCGGCGGACAGACAGCGAGGCCTCCAGGGCTGACAGTACCTCCTGTGTGCACACGCACATCCCCTGCAGAAAGGCAGAGTCCTGGAGTGGCTTGACCACAGTTAATCACTTGTCATCCGCATCTCTTTAATACATCTCTGTTTTCCTGAAGAGAAAGATCAATGTCTGCCTGGCTTCCCGGAGTGCGTCTGAGGCAGCAAAAGCAGTGTGGGTGCTCTTTGTGGTCACAATGTCAGCACACCTGCTCCTAATATTTGAGGCATCGGCTTCCACCGTGGGCACGGGAGACACGCTCAGTGTTCCTCCCAGCACACGTGTCAACCCTTCTCCGGACAGTGGAGACGGAGGAGAAGCCCGCTCCCTTCCCCTCCCGCCCGATCAAGGTGAGCTCCGTGCGTCTCCATCACGCCCTGCCAGAGATCCTGTTGTTGTCTCCCTAATTCCCCCAGTCCTCTCCCCCAGAGCCCAGGCAGACCCGCACAGATGGACTGGAGACCCTCCTTGGAGAATGCATGGTCCTCCCTTGCATGACGTCAGACCCGCTCCTCACGGGATGAACCCCGACATTAGGCAGCTCCCGGGGTGTCAGACCCGCTCCTCATGGGATGAACCCCAGCGTTAGGCAGCTCTGGGGCACGCTGGCTTTGGGGCCTCCTCTTCATCCCTGGGGCCCCACAGAAGCAGAGTGTCCCTCTCGTGCCTGCTGGGACTAGGTAACTCCTGCTGGGGGTCTCACTCTGATTCGAAATGTGGTGGGTTGAGTTGCATCCCCTCCCAAAAATCACATTAAACTCCCAGCCCCTAGAACCTCAGAATAGGGGCCACATTCGGAACCATCATAGTGGCACAGAAGCAACACTGGAACAAAAATAAAGGCCAATTAATTGTTTTGGAAGTGTGGAAACTTTGGAATCAAGTTATAGATTCAAGAATCTCTGCAGATTCCAAGCAGAACAAATGTCGAAAAGCACCTATGAGGTAAGAATGTGATCTTTATTCGGAAGTAGAGTAGTTGCAGATGTAACTGGTTAAGATCCCAGAGGAGGGTGTGTGCTAATTCAATATGAATGGTGTCCTCACACAAAGGGGACATTTGGGCACATGCAGATGTACACATACGGGAAAGGCCACGTGAAGATGGAGACAGAGATGGGGGTGACGCTTCTATAGGCAAGGAGCCTCAGCGATCACCAGCAAACCCCAGAAGCTGGAGAGAGGCCTGGCACAGATGTCCCCTCACCACTGCAGGAGGACTCAGCCCTGCCAACACCTCGATCTCAGAACCTGGAACTACGAGCTAATCAATTCCTGTTGTTGAAACTGTCCAGCTTGTGGTATTTTTTTATAGACACTGATGGACCAAACTTTTCTCCAGATAACAGAGAAATGCCCAAATGTGTCTCATCCTGGGAGGAGCATGTGGCTGTGTGAGCGTGCCGTCCATGAAGGAACCAACCCACTGGAAATGTAAAGCATCTGCTCCCTATGAAGCTCTCTGAATTCCTACTGCAAGGCCTCAGCACACCATGCAGGTGAGTCCAGAACACACAACCGCTCGTGCCTGCCAGGCAGCTGTGCTCCTCTTGGCTCACTGTTAAGAGTGTCCTGGAGCCAGCAGCCCCGCAGTGCCAGGGCTCGGGAACTGGGGCCAACATGAAAGAAAGAGCAACCATTAGGCCAGGTGCAGTGGCTCATGCCTGTAATCCCAGCACTTTGGGAGGCCGAGGCAGGTGGATCACCTGAGGTCAGGAGTTCAAGACCAGCACGGCCAACATGGCACAACCCCGTCTCTACTAAAAATACAAAAATTAGCCAGGCGTGGTGGCATGCGCCTGTAGTCCCAGATACTTGGGAGGCTGAAGCAGGAGAATCGCTTGAACCTGGGAGGAGGAGTTTGCTGTCAGCCGAGATCGTGCCACTGCACTCCAGCCGGGGTGACAGAGTGAGACTCCAAGGAAGGGAGGAAGGGAGGGAGGGAGGAAGGGAGGGAGAGAGGGAGCAACCATTAAAATAAACAGGTAAGTAAATAAAATAGATAATAAAAATAGATAAAATAAATAAGATACCTTGATGTAACGTACAATTCCTAAGGCATGCAAACTCCATCAACCGACTGACCTGAGCACCCCTGTCTCCTCCAAAGCTCTCATCCCATAGATGCCCAGGCCACTCGCATCCCTGCCCCAACTCCGGGGCCCTGGTCCCCTGCGCCTGGAATGTGGACCAGGTGTTTGTATTTATCTGTAAGAGCCCAGGTGATTCTGAGGCTGCTGGGCTGGGAGGCACCATTCAGAGACCCAGGTGGTTCCTGACAGTAACAACTAGGAAACGAGAAGGCCCCCGTGGAATGGGGGAGCCTCAGCCTGTCTGCCGCAGGCTTGTCCCCTGTTGAGGCTTTTTTCTCAGGTGCGGTTGCATCATTCTGAGGAATGCATTTCTCTATCCAAATACGTTTCCATGAGAGTAAGTTTCTGGGGGAGCCTTTGCAACAAATGAACAAGGCAATAGCCCTACTCACAGCCCTCATTGCAGTGAGTGAATTCACATGGCCCTAGTTTCAGGGTCCAGATCTCGTGGGAGGCTCCACTCCAGCTCCGTCCCCAGCAGGATGAATCAGCTTGAGTCGCTCCCACATAACGCCCACCCTGTATCTCTGGCATGGCCCTCTCCAGGTGTGAAGAGAAGGCAGATGGACATTCACACTCCACTGGCCAGGCGCACCGGGACGGAGGGGCTCTGGATTCCACGCAATTAGGGGGATGTGGCATATTTCTGGCACAGGCTTTTCCAGCCCCTACTCAACTAAGGACAGCCCAGAGCTCTCTCCCGAGCTCCTGAGAAAAGTTTTTAATTACTTGCTTGGCATCTCCACCTGGTGTCTCATGGTCTCTCACATCCCACAGGTGGGAGGAAAAAATCAGCTTCTGCTCACAAAGCAGGCATCCTGTGTTCGGCATTTCTGCTCCTGGCCTGGTCATGGTATCATGGCCTCAAATTCATCCATCCACAGACCCGTTCCTGAAGAAATATTTGCAGAGTTCCTGCTATTTGCAGGCACTGTTCTAGGAGCTGGGGCTGCCATGAACAAGAGACACACAATTCAGAAACCTGAGCTCACACATCTGTCTATGTTGAGGCAGCTTATGTCAGACTGACCGTCCTGCCAAGAACAACTGTGATAGCTTGATGCAATTTCAAAAAGAAAAAAAAAAAACACTGCTTGAAGACATCAGAGATGTGCCCTCCCAGAAATGGGCACAGCTTGGGGGGCAGCCCCTCCCCCACACCGGCCACTGCTTTTTCTCCTTGGGGCAGCTTCTGTCCCACCCACAAGGGCAGAAAGATGAGAGAGTGCAGCCCAAGGCCTTGCCAGAGTCTCCCTGGGCTGGGACGAGAAAGTTGGAACTCAGGGCTGTCAGGATGCCAGGGTTGGGGGTTTAAAAATGCCAGCGAATACTGCTGCAGTGTACACGCAGATGCATGTTGCTTTTTGGTAGAAGGAGGAAGGGGCAGGGGTTGAAAAGCGAACTGTTGCATTCTGTGCTCAGTAACTGTGTGACAGGATCATTCATCCCTAACCTCAGCATCACACAATATACCCAGATAATAAACCTGCACATGTAGCCCCTGAATCTAAAATAAAAGCTGAAAATAAATAAATACAAATAAAATAAAAATCCCAGCAAAGTAAGAACTGGAGGAAGTAGGCCTGGCATTCCACACACAGCATCCCCTCAAGGGTCCTGGTCTCGAACTTAGATGTGCCTGGATTCAAGGCTAAGAAAGCAAACGCAGTCAACAGTGAAGGAGGCTGGAAAGTTGAGTGGTGGTGCCAGCTGCCCTGCAAGGCTAAGGAAAAGAAGACTAGAGTTCCTGCACCTTACAGAGGGGGGCCCCCACAAACAAGCCAGGCCGCTAGCACAGCTCTGGTGAGGCTGAGCCCCAAGACTGGGCATAGGGAAGAAATGGGTCAGTCCTGAAGTTGCCTCCAAGGTATCTGCTCCTATCTGACTCCTGTGCTGGGTGGGCGTGGATTCCATCCTTTCCCAGGAAGACGGTCTCAAGGAAGCCTCTGTAGTCTCTCATGCAACATGTTCAACTGTCAATAAAATAATTACCAGGCATTCTTGGAGACAGGACCAAATGAGCAGAAACTAAGAGCAAAACAAAAACTGACTTAGGAGCGATTCAGAGTTTGGAGTCATTCAATATCTTAGTTAAAATAACTACTAATAATACAGACCAGAAAACAGCTGAAAAATGAAAACTTTATGAGAGAACTGGAAATGAACCAAAATTATCAAATGGAAACTGCAAAATTTTAAAGTAAAATAATTAAAATTAAATATTCACTCTATGGGTTTAGCAGCAGATCACGTAGAACAGAAGAGAGAATTATTGAATTGGAAGATAAGGCAGTAGAGCGTATCTAGATTAACACACGGGCAGGTAAAAGGATAGAAAGGCAGAAAAGAATGGAAGAGATATGTGGGGTGATGGTGAAAAATCGTACGGGTGTAACTGCACCCATACGAGGGCAGAGAATAACAGGGGTACAGAAGCAGTCTTGGAAAAAAATAAAGGCCCGTTCATTTTTTTAGAAGTGTGGAAACTTTGGAATCAAGTTATAGATTCAAAGATCTCTGCAGATTCCAAGCAAAACAAATGTGAAAAGGCTCCTCCAAGGACTGAGAAGACAAAGCAAAAAATTCTAAAAGCAGCTAGAAATGTAAAAAGCGTGCATGCACATACACACACACATACACACACACACATACACACACACACACACACACTATAAGGAATCAACAGTGAAACAGAGCTTAGTTTAAAAGGAAACAAAAAACAAGATAAAAAGATGGAAGGCAGTAGAACGGTGTCTTTAAAATGCTGAGAGAAAAATCATTGCCATCTTGGAACTCCATAGTAAAATATCTGTAATAAACAAAAGCGAAAAAAAATTTTTTGATAAAGAAAAACTGAGAAGATGGATTCACTGCAAGCAGAGGCGTCCTGTAAGAAGTCATCCAAGTATTGCTAGACGCACGGTGATATGGGAGGAACACTGCACAGGGAAGTGAGAATATATGAGTCTATCTAAATAAATGTCATTTTTTTTCAAAATAATAGTAATAATGTGTCGCTGGGTTAAATTTTTGGTAAATTTAACAAGACTATCAGAAAGGGTGAAGGAAGAGAGTTAATATCGAAGAAGTGTTTTAAAATGCTTGCACTAACTTGGAAATGGTAAAAGAAATAAATGTAGACACAAAATGTGGCAAAGGTAATTTTTTAATCTCTGGGGTAACTAAAAGAATACTTAAAGATGTAAAATTGAGACTGATGGGAGAGAAATAGGAAATACAATTATTAATTAATCAAAAAGAAGCCAAAAATGGAAAAAAAAGAAAAAAAATCAGAATGGACAAATAAAAAACTAGAGGAAAGACAATAAATTTGAAGAGAAATACATCAATATTTATCTTCAAAGAGACAAGGACACCCCCTCTCTGCATTCTGTTCAATGTTGTCCTGGAGCTCCCCAGCCAGGGCAGGTGTCCCCCGTGTGTGTGGGTATAAATGTGTATTTTACATATGTGATTAGAAAGGATAAGTAACGTTTTATTTTTTCACTATAAACATTATTATATATGTGGAATATGAAAAAGAATCTGTTGATAAACTAGAGGAACTATTAAGTAAATCTGTGTTTGATGTGACTAATTCTATCTACCAGCAAAAAAATTAGAAATAATGAAAATGTTAAATGAGTCTATTTACACGGGCACTGGGTGTGTACAGGATCATTGCAGGCTCAAAGCGAGTACGACAGCAGCATTATAAGATTGGGAGGGGACACTGGGAGACACAGACGCAGACACACATGGAGGGCACTGTGTAAAGACACAGAACACATAGAGGGGAGATGACCAGAGGCAGAGGCAAAGCGATGCTCCCACCAGCCAAGGAATGCTGGGGGCTGCGAGAAGTTGGGAGAGGCAGGGAGTGCTCCCACCCCAGAGGCTTCAGAGGGTGCTTGGCCCTGCTGACAACTTGATTCAGGACATCTGCCTTCCAAAACTGAGAGAATCGATTTCTGTTGTTTTAATCCGTCGGGTGATTCATTACTGCAGCCCTAGGAAACGCCCTGTCCACCAAAGCTTTGTGCAGAGCACGCGGCCCAGCAGTCGAACTCCTAGAAACAGATGCAAAAGAAATGCATGAAGTGTTGACAAAAGAATTCATCCATCACGCCTGTAATCCCAGCACTTTGGGAGGCCATGGTGGGCGGATCACGAGGTCAGGAGATCGAGACCATCCTGGCTAACATGGTGAAACCCCGTCTCTACTAAAAAAACAAAAAATTAGTCGGGTGAGGTGGCGGATGCCTATAGTCCCAGCTACTCGGGAGGCTGAGGCAGGAGAATGGTGTGAACCCGGGAGGCAGAGCTTGCAGTGAGCTGAGATCGTGCCACTGCACCCCAGCCTGGGCGACAGAGCAAGACTCCCTCTCAAAAAAAAAAAAAAAAAAAAAAAAAAGAATTCATCCAGGATCGTGCATAGCAGCAGTGATATCAACAGTCTCAACAGAATGAAGGAAAACTTCAGTATGCCATGAAAGGTTACCTTGTAAGGAATAGGACTAGAGCTGCACACACACAGATGAACTTCACATAGCGTTGAGCAGAAGGAGCCAGACATGAAAGACAAGCTGCTTTATAATTGCATGTAAACAACATTTAGGAGGAGGCAGCACTAAACTAGGGGTTCGAGATCAGGACACTGCTGACCTACATGGGAGGTCCATCTGGGAAGGAGGAAGAGGAGCCACTGGGGGCTGGAAATGGTCACTCCCATTCAGCCATTACATAGCTGTGTTTCCTCCCAGAAATTCATCCAGCCAGGACCTATTATCAAGGCTTAGGAATGGGTCATTCCATTGACTGTGTTATTCTTGGGTTAAATATTTTCACACAAAATAATCAGAGGCCCCAAAAGCTCCTCAAACCTACCTCACTCCACTTTCCACACAGTCCACCTCTTGTTTACGATACCTCTCAAAAATCTAACCTACAGGTAAAATGAAAAACATCGCAAAGCTTCTAGAAAGAAACAGGAGGAAATCAAGATGGCTTTGTGCTTGGTGATGAGTTTTTAGATATGACACTGAAAACACAGACCTTGAAGGCAAAAAAGCCTTAGACTTTATTCAGATGAAACCTCTGCTCTGTGAACACTGCTGTGAGGAGGCTGAAGACAAGCCGCATGCTGGAAGGAAACATTTGCAAAACACATCTCTGGTAAAGAGCTCGTACTAAAATATACAAAGAATTCTTGAAACTCAACAATAAGGGAACAACCCAGTTAAAAAGTGGGCCAAAGAACTGAAGAGATGCCTCACGGAAGAACATATACAGAGGGCAAATAAGCACACAAAGGAATCCTCAAGATCAGTTGTCATTAAGATATTGCCAATTTAAACAGCAATGCGATCCCACTGCACACCTATTAGAATGGTTCACAGCCAAAAAACCCTGACAACACCCAATGCAGGCAAGAAGGCAGAGCCAGGCAACCTCTGGTCCATTGCTGGAGCACGTGCAAAATGGCACAGCCATTCAGGAAGAGAGCTTGACAGTTTCTTAGGAAGTTAAATATAGTCTCACCATATGATCCACCAATCACACTCCTACATATTTATCCAACTGATTTGAATACTTATGTCTACACAAAAACCTACATGCAAATATTTATAGCCATTTTATCCATAATCTCCAAAAACTGAAAGCAACCAAAATGTCATTCAAAAGGTAACTAGATAAACGAATGGCGGTGCTTTCATACAATGGAACATAATTAGTGACAGAGATGAGCTACCAAGCCATGCAGAGACAGGAAGGAATCACCAATGCTTACACCTAGTGCATATTTTTCATGTGAAAAAAGTCAGTCCAAAAATCGCTACTCACCCTCTGTGATACCAGTATTTTCAAGCATGTGAGAAAATGCAAAACTATAGAGATAGTAAAAAGACTGGCGGCCACCAGAGATTGGAAGGGGAGGGAGGAGGGCTGGACGATGAAACAGCAAGGACTCTTAGGGCAGTGAAACTATTCTGCATGATGCTGTCATAGGGAGCATATGACACTGTGCATTTGTTATAACAGGTTTGGATCATAATCCCCAAAACATGCAATCCCAAACTCCATAATCCTGAATGAGGAAATCCCAAAAGATCAAAATCTCTAAACAAAACTTGGGAAAATTTAATAGGGAACACTCGTGTCACTGTTTATCAGCTCACAGAACAATTTCAAAAGAGGAGCAGCAACACCATATAGAAAATTAACGTAGGCCAGGCACGGTGGCTCATGCCTGTGATCTCGACACTGCGGGAGGCCGAGGCGGGTGGATCGCTTGAGCCCAGGAGTTCAAGACCAGCCTGGCCAAACATGGTGAAACCCCATCTCTACTAAAAATACAAAAAGTAGTCAGGTGTGGTAGTGGCGCCTGTAATCCCAGCTACTCGGGAGGCTAAGTCAGAAGAAGAATCGCTTGAACCTGAGAGGTGGAGGTTGCAGTGAGCCAAGATCAAGTCACTGCATTCCAGCCTGGTGGACAGAATGAGACTCCGTCTCAGGAAAAAAAAAAAAAAAAAAAATGAATGTGAACCCTCTGGACAGAGAGAGTAAAAAAAGTAGCTTTTCATTATCAGGCAAGACTCGAAAATATAGTTGATGGTCGTGAACAAGGGCCAGCTCTTATGGACACCTTCGTGCAATTGCCTGTAATCCATCCCTGTAATATACATTTTCATACATCAGATTTTCTTTTTAGTTTTATTTTAACTTATTTAGTTTGTTTTTACTATTTTAAGTGGTCAGATTTTTTTTTTCTTACAATTTTCTGTGCTATGAATTTTATCCTTTCCGCATCATTTCCAATACTAGAGGTGTAAATTGTGCTGAGACTTTAGAGTTCTAATTAGTTTTATGCCTCTTTTTTTTTTTTTTTTGGCAAATTTGACTCTACAAAAGCACACTATCACAGTATTGACATTTTGTATAAGTATTGCCCACGTACATACAAACATTGAAACTTCCTCAGTAAATGGAGAGATGTCTTTTTTGTACAACTGCATGTATGAAAAATGAAATTTCTCGGGATCTGGGCTCTTCGGTCACCATCATGGTGGCCCATCCCAGTTTTTGACAGAACTTCTCAAAATACTTCTGTTGTTCCTTGCAGTATCTCAGATGACTGCAGTTAGTGAGCTGGGTGCTAACAATTACCAGCCATTGTGGTATGTGTTTATACATTTCCCTTTTCCACCAGTTTCTTTTCTTTCCTTTTTTTTAAAGATGAGGTTTCACTCTGTCACTCAGGCTGGAGTGTAGTGGCGCGATCCTAGCTCAATGGATCCTCCTGCCTCAGCTTCCTGAGTGGATGGACGGCAGGTGTGAGCCACCTGCCCTGTTTCATCACAGACACAGCTCATCTTTTCTTTCTTTCAGTGTTTTTTCTTCTTTTTTTTTTTTTTTTTGAGACAGAGTCTCTCTTGTCACCCAGGCTGGAGTGCAGTGGCACAATCTCGGTTCACTGCAACCTCCACCTCCCGGTTTCAAGTGATTCTCCTGCCTCAGCCTCCTGAGTAGCTGGGATTACAGGTGCCCACCGCCGCACCCAGCTAATTTTTGTATTTTTAGTAGAAACAGGTTTTGCCATGTTGGCCAAGCTGGTCTTGAACTCCTGACTTTGTGATCCACCCTCCTTGGCCTCCCAAAGTGCTGGGATGACAGGCGTGAGCCTGTCATTATACCCAAAATGTATAAGGGACTCAAACAACTCAATAGCAAGAAAATAAATGAACCAATTTTAAAAACTGGCTTGGGATCCGATAGACATTTCTTAAAAGCCAACATAGCAATGGCCAACACATATATGAAAAAATGCTCAACATCACTAATCATTAAGGAAAAATAACTTAAAACCACAATGAGATATCTGCTCACGCCTGTCAGAATGACACTATTATCAAAAGGATGAAGGATGCTAAGTGTTGGCGAGGCCATGCAGTAAAGGGGGCCCTGTACTAAACTGTACTAACTGTACACAGTTAGTGGGAATGTAAATTAGCACAGCTATTATGGACGACTGTATGGAGCTTCCTCAAAAACCTAAAAATAGAACTACTGTATGATCCAGCAATCTTACTTTTAGTTTGTATCCAAAGGAGTTGAAATCAGCATGTCAAATAAATATATGCCTCTCTGAATCTCCGGCACACACAGAAACCCAAGCCGGACCTGGGAACCTGGGCCCAGAGGATGCAGGCTCAGCCCTGCCCGCCAGGAGCTTCAGATAAAGGGAGATGGGGCACGTTCAGGGACAGCCCACCACAGGGTGGACCCCACAGAGGGCTGCCCAGAGGGGCCAGGGTTGGGGGAGCCTGGGAGTGGGAAACCCACAGGGTCCCTGGACTCACACAATGGCGCCCAGAACAACTGAAACCCCATGACTACCCAGGCTACCTGCCCTTGCATGTAAGCCTTGCTGAGTGACCAGCCAGAAAAGCCACAGGTGGAAAGGACCTTGCCAGCCCCAAGGCTGTGAGTCTGGAGGAAACTCAAATCCCTTGTCTGTAATGAGGCAGGAGCAGTGCTGCTTCAGGGACAGGGCTTAGAACCTGTGGTCAGTGAGCCCCTCCTCCCTCCTGGGACCTTGCCCTCAACCAGCCAGACCCCTGGGGCCTCAGCCTGGCTCACAAATGAGGGCTCCTTCACCCCCCGGTCCCCGCCTGGCTCACTGGCCCCTCCTTGCCAGTGGGCTGCTGTTTTTGAGCCTTTGCCTGGGAGAGGCTTCCTTCCAGAGGCCTCCCTCCCCCATCTGCTAGGCGGCCCTGCCGTCCCTGCAGACCAGCCCTCACTATAACTGTGTCCCCCCCCAGAGGGTGGCTCTGTGAGGATAGGACAGGCGCTGAGTGGATGTCACATGGTGACCCCTCTGTGAGGATAGGACAGGCGCTGAGTGGATGTGACATGGTGACCCAGACACAGGGATCCCTCAGCAGACAGCAGAGAGGAAAGAAGGCTGGGCTGAGCCCCATCTCTCAGGAGCATCTCAGGGAGGGCACACGCTGGGTGCCCATAAGCTCCAAAAAGGCTCACGGTGACTCCAGCACCCAGCCTGGGACATGGGGTTGCAGACAGCAGGGCAGGTGTGGGGTAAGCGGGGAGCCATTTGGGATTCCCTGGAACTGAGCTGAGGCTCCCTTGGGTCTGTGATGTTTGCAGCAGGAGAGTGACATCCCTGAGAAGGAGAGAGGTTGGCCCTCGGGTGTGTGGTGAAGGGGCCTGAAGAATGTGGCAAATGCTGTCAGCCCCACCCCATGACACCCAATTTTGTTTACACTTTCAGGGGATCCTTGGCCTGTTTGTACTGCTGCAACAAAACACCACAGACTGGGTAATTTTTATTTATTTATTTTTTTTTTTGAGGCAGAGTCTCACTCTGTTGCTGAGGCTGGAGTGCAGTGGTGCAACCTCCGCCTCCCAGGTTCAAGTGATTCTTCTGCCTCAGCCTCCTGAGCAGCTGAGATTACAGGCGCCCACCACCATGCCGGGCTAACTTTTGTATTTTTAGTAGACGGGGTTTTGCCATGTTGGTCAGGCTGGTCTCAAACTCCTGACTTCAGGTGATCCACCCGGCTCGGCCTCCCAAAATGCTGGGATTCCAGGTGTGAGCCACCGTGACCGGCCAATTTTTAATAAACAAAAATGTATTAGGTCACGAAAGCCCCACCTCACAGCACTGCCGCATTGGGGGTCGGGTTTCCAACTCAGGCTTTTGCGGGGACTCCTTCAAACCACCGCAGCCCCCAAAGGCCCTTCATGCTCCTGCTGTCCATGCTCCAGGGTGAGAAGTTGGGGAGCAGAGTGAGAAGGGAAAGGAACCCAGGACTAAATCCCGGGGGCGGGGGGTTCATGGGCACCCTCACCATTAGCTCGGCCACATTCAGACTTAATGGAACCCACAGCCCACACAGCTGACACAGCGGCCCTGAATCTGCACAGCCCTGGAGGCTGGGAGTCTGAGAGTAAGGTGTCGGCAGGGCTGGTGCCTGGGGAGGGCTCTTCCTGGAGGGCACCGGCTGCCTTCTCACGGTGTCTTCACACGGCAGAGACGGAGCCCTCTGTGGCCTCTTCTCATGAGGCCGCCAGTCCTGTGGGATCAGGCCCTCCCTCCTACAACCTCATTTAACCCTAATCACCTCCTCACAGGCCCTATCTCCAAATACGGTCACACTGGGGGCTAGGGCTTCAGCCTATGAATTTGGGGCACGTAATTCAGTCCATAGCAGGCTGCAGAGGGCAGGAGGGGGCTGCAGATGTCAGCTGAGGAGGGTCCTCCTGCAGACCACCCAGGGGGAAGTCTGGGGAGAGGAGTTCTGGGGGTCAAGGGGACCATCAGCCTTGTACTGGGAGGGACCTGGGAGCTAAGCTGTGTGGCCACCCCACGTCCCATATCTTCCCAGCACAAAATGTGCCCTGCCAAGTTGATTTGCTCAGTTCACTCTTTATTTTGAAACGACGTCAAGCATGAAGAAGAGTTGCACAAATAATGCCAATAACTCCGGTGCTGCCTTCATGGGGGTTATGGTGGTTCCAGTGCACTCCACATGTCCCCCGTCTCTCTGTCCCTCTCTCGTGCACACACACACTGTTTCCTGATCCAAGAGTGAACCACCCTTAAATTCTTCACAGTGTGAAGATAAAAAGTTCCAAAAATCAGGAAATCCTGTCTCCTAACCAAGGCACAGTTAGCACCTTGGGATCCCACATGGCCCGGGCTCTTTTCTGACCTGTGGTCTGTGGTGGAGCCACGCCACGCCCCAAAGGAGGCCAGGGAGACGATGCCGTGGCCCGACTGGGACACAGGCCCTGGCCTGCTGTCCCTTCCTGGCTGTTATCTGCTTGATTATTTGCATTTTCTAGATATTTTCATAACATCAAAAAATGGTATTAATCATTTACATTCCCCACCCGATCTTTTCCAAAAATCCAGGCCACAGACAGGATGGTCATGGCCTGGAGGCCCCTTGCAGATGCAGAGTTCCAGGCCCCCGCAGGCTCAGGGAATGGGAGGTTCTGGGGTCAGGGCGCCGGGCTCGGTGTTTTATCAGACTTCCTGTTGATTCTCTCGCACAGGGAATTTTGAGAACCACCGGCTTCGCCTGCACTTTGGTCTGAAGCTGGATGTTGGTTTAACCAGGGTGTTGTGAACTGTGCTCATGACTGATGTCCCTGGAAATATCTTAATGGAACTAGCAGGGTCTGACTTGT
Organism: Pongo abelii; assembly: GCF_028885655.2. NCBI lineage: Eukaryota > Metazoa > Chordata > Mammalia > Primates > Hominidae > Pongo > Pongo abelii. The sequence continues at coordinate 55,406,330 of NC_085929.1, read as the reverse complement.
ACCTAGAACCTTCAAGTTCCCTTATCTGGAGCAAGGTCCACGAGCCGGCCATGCCCCAGACCCGGGACGGCCCAAGGGCTCAGCAGGACGGCCGCCATCAGTTCCAGAGAGACCCGTCCTCTGGGTCCCCTCTGTTGCAAACCTTCCATCCTTGGACACTTGGCAAGTTTTATGAACAGACAGTGCATTTCATTGCCGGGATTATTATTTTTTTAATTTTGAAATTAATAATCCAAGATTCCTCTACATATTTTATGAAAAGCTCTATCTTCCATTTAATGAGCTCTGTGTGACTAATCAGAAAATAAAATGTATAAAGTAGAATGATTTAGCCTGTAAAATGAGAAATGAAGAAAAAGAGTAGCACATTAAACTTAGATGGGCTAGATTTTTCTGGAGTTGACCTTGGAGATGGTTTGGGGCGGGGGAAGCTTTGGGGAAGGCAAAAGGTGGCCAGGAGCAGTGGGGCATGTCCAGAGGTGGCCACCTGAAAGGCGTGGTCCTGCTGGCCGGGAGCTGGCCAGTACCCACAGCCCTGCAGCCTCCAAGAGTGGGGCAGGAGGTGACAGGCCATAGGCACCTTGGGGGTTTCACTTATGGGTCCATCCCCTTGTCAAATGTGCACAGCTCTCCCACCCAGGAGGGAATTCCAGGGATGGGCAGAGTCTCCGTGCTTCCACCCCAAAAGTGTGACCTCTAGTGGAAGAGAGTGGGTGGAGGCATATTTGAAAGAGCTGACCAAGCTGTTGGCCACCGTACTTGTTGATGGTTGGCTTAGCTTTAAAGGCTCCAGTGCTGAGCTCCCAGCTGTTCAGGTTGCAGTCTTTAATTCTTTGGTCTGGAGCAGAGTTCCCTTTTGAAATGCAAATTTCCTGGAGCTGAGATCTTGCAGAGCCGCCATCCTGCATCCTGAGGACTGTGTACCTCAGAGGGAGGCCTGTCTGAGAGCGCAGAGGAAGTGGGGAACCCAGGGGCCGGAGGCATCCTGCAGGGGCTGCCTGGCCACAGCCCTGGGCTGGAGCCTCTCTCTTCCTCCCACCCCTGCCCTCTGTTCTCACTGCCTGGCATTTTAAATGGCTGCATAACTGTTAAGACTGTATTTACATAAATGGCCAATAAACATATGAAAAGATGTTCAAACTCAATAGTAATCAAAGACATGCAAATTAAAGCAACAGAGATTGATACCTTTCTTTGTTTAGCAAATTGGCAAAGATTAAAAAGAACGATAATCCCTGGTTTGGGTACCAGTGTGGGAATAGTTGAGCACTCTCCTCTCCAGCTGGTGGGCTTGTCAAAAGCTTCCGCTTTCCTGGAGGGGGATTTAGCAACCTGCAGCACATGCTAAAATGCAGACTTTTTATATCTCTTCACCTAACAATGCCGCTGCTGAGGGTTTATCATAAAGAAATGATTAAGTGAGATGGCAGGGGTGATACGCCAGTATAATCACAGCATCAGTCATCACAACAAGAAGGGGGCCCATAAGTGTGAGCAAGAGGAGGACACGCCATTCTTGGAGGGCCTCCTACTCTCCATATCCTAAAGAACAGGGCACATTGCTATTTATCGACATGGAACAATGGCTTAGTAATACAGGGTTCAGAAAGAGAGCAGGGTCCAGAGCCCTCTACATAGAACTCCCCATTCATACAAGTGTTAGCGGAGTGACTGCTATGTGCCTAAAAAATTATAGGTGCTGAAGCTTCCAGCAGAAATAAGCCAACTAAGGTTTTTGCCCACAAGAAGCAAGTACAGAAAGACAATGTATTAATCCCCAACGGCCACTGTAACAAGTTACCACAAACCAGGTGACCTGACGCCAGAGGTCCTGTGTCCGGCGACGGGCAGGGCCTTGCTCTCGCTGAAGGCTGTGGGCAGGATCTTTCTTCCTTTCACAGCTCCTGGTGGCTGCAGGCCTTTCTTGGCATGTGGCTGCACCACTCCAATCTCTGTCTCCATCGTCACGCCTCCTTCTAGGAGGCTGTCTTTCCAAATTTTCCTCTTCATGTAAGGACACCAGTCATCAGATTTAGGAACCAACCTAATCCAGAATGAATGCATCTTAACTTCATCACATCTGCAAATACTCTATTTCCAAAGAAGGTCCCATTCACAGGTACTGGGGATCAGCACTTGGATGTATCTTTTGGGGGATGGAATTTAACCTACACTCGACGGTCATTACGGGTAAAAGCTGTCCTGCTACGCACCCAGCCCTGCACGCAGAAAATCCCTTTAGCCTCCAGAGCAAACCTACGAGCGACACAGCACTGGAGCCCCACTTCACAGACGGGAGGTTCCAGGACTCACTCAACGCTGGGGCCCACAGTGGGCAGGTGGGTCTGGGTCCTAACCCCCAGTCCCCGGGGACCCCAGAGCTCAGAGCAGCCCTGAAGACATCCTCAGGCTGCTGTGTGGCTTCGGGAGGGTGCGATTTGAAGGTGAGGATGCCCCCATCCCCATCACGCATCTCTCCTCCCCCTCCTCAAGCATGGCCCCTTACTGCTCCTACAGATAACCAGTCTCTGTCATTTTCTGGCCATAAATTCCTTGTTTTTCTTTTTAGTTTCACTGCCATGTCTACATCCCTGAAAAGCAAAGCACAGTTTAGTCTCTGTGAACTTTATACAAATGGAAGCATATTTCATCACCCTTTTGCTGCCTGCCTTCCTCCACTCAGCATCACAGGTTTGGGGATTCATCCTGCTTTTCGTAGATCTGGGGTTCCTTCGTTCCTGTCACTGAACTTACCACAGTCCATTGATTATTTTTGCTGCTGAGGTGGCTTTGGCTTGGGCTGTAATGAGACCTGCTGCTGAGGCCGCTCTGCTGTGGGTCCCGCAGGATGGAGGTGAGATGCTGGGGTGCACCCCAGGTCGGGAGGGGTCCCATCCGCACCGTGAGCACAGCCTCCTCCTCCCTAGAAAAGGTCAGACCGGTTCCCAATGGGGCTGCATCGGGCTTAACTCAGTTTTCCCCTCTGCACTTTATAGAATGCTTACACATTTGAACATGTATTGTTTAAATAATTAGATTATTTTGGAATGGTGTAAGCCAGTGGGAGAGAGACAGCAGCGTGGTCTCATGTTGGAAAGCTTGGGCCCGGCATCCAGGCAGACAGCCACCGTCGGGTCCCTGCGGGACTCTGGGCCTGGGGTCCTCATGGGGGATTCAATGAACTGCTTCCATTACGGGGCTCAGCCGGGCCTGGTGTGAGTTCAGTACTGGTTGCAGGCTTGCTATGATTGCTGTTGTCATCAAAACAAAACCACTTTCATTTGGGAAAAATATTAAAGCCACAACAAAGGGCGGACGGACAGAGGCCTGTACACAGGGCTCCACGTTCTGCATAGGGTCGGAGGCATGCACCTTTTCCCCAGCGCAGTGGCGCGCATCGGAGCCACTGCCTTGGGCTCCAGAACTGTGTGTCTTGCTTTGTCCCAACCCCCAATGTGTGTGAATTTTGCCTGCACGGGGCCAGCCTCTTAAGAGAGAACTGTGCCCTCTCATTTCGATGACCCACAGCCAGCCTAGGGCAGAAGCCACCCAGTGAATTAAGCTGCTCAAGCCACATCGTCCCAGCCAGGTCCACGTATCAGAAACCAACTGAAGACTGGGACCCAGTTTCAGCTCAGGACTCAGTGAAGAGCCCATGCTCCTGGGTCCCCGCCATCTCCATGGCAGCAACGTTGGCAACTGTGGCCCCTCTTTCACAAACCCACTGTCGGGACTGAACTGCACCCCTAAAGTCCATGTGTGGAAGCCCTAACCTCCAATGCCTCAGAAAGAGGCTGTATTCGGAGAGAAGGCCTTTACAGAAGTGATGAAGTTGAAAGGAAGTTATCAGGCGGGCCCTAATCCAATAGGACCCTGGAAAAAGGAAGTTATACGGGCGGCCCCAATCCAATAGGACCCTGGAAAAAGGAAGTTATCAGGTGGGCCCTAATCCAATAGGACCCTGGAAAAAGGAAGTTATTGGGTGGGCCCTAATCCAATAGGACCCTGGAAAGAGGAAGTTATACGGGCGGCCCTAATCCAATAGGACCCTGGAAAAAGGAAGTTATATGGGCGGCCCTAATCCAATAGGACCCTGGAAAAAGGAAGTTATATGGGCGGCCCTAATCCAATAGGACCCTGGAAAAAGGAAGTTATATGGGCGGCCCTAATCCAATAGGACCCTGGAAGAAGAGTCATTATAGAAGAGAGGAGGACGCAGACAGGCACAGAGGGACGCCCAAGAGAGGACTCAGGGAGAAGACGCCACCTTAAACCCGAGGAGAGGCCTCAGGAGGAACCGGTCCTGGCCACACCTTGATCTGGAACTTCCAGCCTGCAGAGCCTGCGAGAACCAATGTCTGTTGTGTTTGCCGCCGGTGTGGGGTGTGATGCTTTGTTTCAGGAGTCTGGGCCGGCCCACAAACCTGCACTGCGTCTCCTTCAAGCTCAGCCTAACTCTCAGTAAACTCATTCTGCTTTGGCTCAAAAAGGTTGATTTTTTTCCTATTTTCTTCTTTCTTTTGCTCCTCAAATCCCAGTGGGTCCCTGCAGCTACTTGGTCATTCAGGCCAATGTGGGGTTTTACCACCAGCCCCTGTTCCCTTGGGTGAAGGTATGGGCTGCACCCGCTACGTGAAAGCTCTGTGGGTGTAAAGACCCAGTCCCTGCACTCAGGCAGCCTGGCTGAAGATCTGCTGGTGCTCCGCGCCGCTGCAGGGCTCTGTGACATCAGGGCACCTCTTGAAACCTGTTTCTCCTCTCGGACACAGGGATCTTAGCAGGACCTGCTTGGAAGGGTGTCATAGGGTTTAAGTGAAATGAGCAACAAATCCAGCCACGCTGTGCGTGCCAGCATGGCCAGGCAGGCAGGACGGGATCTCCTCTGTTGCCTTAGAGGCGAGAAGGGAAGGCGGTGGGTACCATGGCCCTGGCTGTGCGTCTTGCAGGACCCGACAGCAAGGGCTGAATGGGCCAGCCCGGAATCGCGGGGTCAGTGGGAACTATGGAGCCAGGCTCTCTGCTGATGTTCAGTTAAATTTCAAGTAAGTTGCTCAGAGTTTTGCAAAGTCCAAGGTTACAGAAAAATAAAGGCAAATGGTCCATTTTATGATTTTACATCAGTTACTCACACGTGGGAAGCAGGCACCTCGCCGCGGAAATGGATGGATTAATCTCCCGTGTGTAGGTTCCTGGCTGAGGGAGCGGCTCCCTTTATCTGTCTTTCATGGGCTTTGCGTCCCTGGTGGGCTGGTGTCCCTGGCAATGTCCCGTCTCAGGGCACAGGCTTCCAGGACATTCAACAAGTACATGTTAGCCCAACCTCCTGCCGCCATGCTGGTCCCAGCTCTCCCGGCCTCTCCACTTCTGCCCTTGCCTCCCCAAAGGCCGACGACCCCACAGCAGCCAGGGGAGCTGCATCTTCTGGGTTGCAGCATGTCCTTCTCTGCCCAGACTGTGCAGTGGCCCTGCTCCTGGAAGAACAGCAGAGTCCCTCAGGGCCTGAACCCTCCAGAGTCTCCACTCCCATCGCTCTCTGATCCTACCTCCTGCCACTCCTCCCTAGGGCCCTGCATCCCTCCACTTCCCTCTCCTCCTGTGCCTGGAGCATGAAGAAGGCCCACTGCTGAGGCCTCTGCAGCTGCGGCCACCTCCTTCCCCAGCTGCACGTGCTGCGGCCACCTTCTTCCCCAGCTGCACTCAGGGCTCTTCCTCACCTCCTTCAGGTCTTTGTTTAAACACCCATAACCTGTGTGGCCTTCCCTGGCCTCCCACTGGAAACAGAATCTTTGATCCAGCACCCCCAAACCCAGCACTCCACCCTGACACCCCTCCTTGCCTGTTTCACTTTTCCCCATGGTGCCTCTTGCATCTAACATAGTTTACACGGTAACTTCAGGAAAGGGCTCGTTTGGGTCTGTGTAATGAGTGCTACATCCTTGGTACCCATAACAGGCATGGGAAGGGCAGCTCTGGGTTCTCACCTCCCGAATCCCGAGCTCCGTGAGACCCTGCTCAGGTAGCTTCACCTCCCTGGGACACAGAAGAGCTTCTTAGAAATTTGCTGCACCGTGAACCACCGTGACAACGTGCTGTCTCTCCTCTCCTGATGCCAGTGAAAACCAGGAGAATAAAAAGCTGGAAACAGCAGCCACCTGCAGTGAGGGGCATTTCTTACTCTGGACTTTAATATACTTGTAAAATCAAAATGCTAAGGGGTCACAATTAGATAGGGGCAGAGAAGCCGGGGTCACTTCCACAGGCCTCAAGAGAATCAGCCAAACTCAGTTGGTTTCCAAAGCAGCTGGCTCACTCTGGGAACCGGAACCAACAGCTGTATGTGTGAAAAAACAGGAAGAGGTGTGTGCACAGGCTACAGGGGACTCCCGAAAACCAGTGACACCGCGAAGGGCCATGAAGCTGGGAGGGAACAAAGAATGCATGACCTGCCATCTTTACAGGAGACAGTGGGTCCCACATGTGATGGAAAAAAGGATTAGTGTGGACAGGAAGAAGCTTTGAACTGCTGATACAACATGTGGAGGCTAAGACCAGACAAATCTCATATGGAATACGACATGTCTGTCAGCACAGACACAGACACACACCCTGTATCACTCAGTGCTTAACTGGGAGCCAGAGAGAAGATGTGGATGTGCCGACCAAGTGCACACTTTGGGCCCCTTCTCCGCACGGTCTTTCTACAGATACCTGGCCTGAAAATAGCTCTCCTCATTCAAACACAAGCAAAAATAACAAGAAAAAATAGGAATAATGTAGAGGAGGAAACTAAAAATATATTACAGAAAAATTTGGTCAGGGAGAGGACTGAAAAATATTATGAAGAAAAAATAGCATCACATGGATTTAAAGATGATGGGTTTTTTTTAAAGTTATAATAAGTCAGGAAATAAAAGCCTTAAAAGCAGAGACACAAGAGCTCATGGTGGCAATAATAAAAGAGAAGAAAAGGATAAAAATAATTTGCCAGGCCTTGGGAGGAAATGACAAAGATCAAGAAAGCCATCACAGAGAAGGCTATATTTGAAGCATCATAAGGCTGGAACAGCCATACCCAGGGGAAAAATAGGCTTAAAAAACTTGAGCAAATGAAATAATTTGAGTTTTTAAATACAAGAAAAATACAATAGCGATAAAAGACAAGGAAGATTTCCAAAATATATATAACTGTTAGCCCTGAAGAAGAGGAAATTAAATTACTGGTCTTGAAAGATACAGAAATAATACTGAGGGAATTCACACCCCCTAAAGCTGTCAAAGGACTTTTCCATAGGAGACTTCAGAAGTGTGTGAAGCAGTTTCTATAAAGACTTCATTTAAAAAAAAGCCATTCAATAATTTTATACCTTGCTAAACTATTATTCCAGTATAAAGTAAAGAGAGCAATATATATATATGCAAGAAGTCCCATAAACTTTATTGAAGACATTGCTAACAGACAAAAGTCATCCAGCTAAGAGCTTAAGAAATAGTCTATGGAAAATAAATTGGCAGTGAGGTTTGTATGAAGACTTGTAAGTTAATACTAAAGCTAAGACTGTGAAAATGATGGTTATGGAGTGATAACTATTCTAAGCCCTAGTAATACAGAAATAATTACATAACTAAGCAGTGGGTGGATGAAAAAGGCAAGCTGGAGGCTGAATAAGCAGATTTCATCATCACTCTTCGTACAGGAGGTCAGCAGTTGTGGTGTAAAGCACACGAATCACATAAAAGATGGATGATTGTATTGTATAAGACATAAAGATGGCCAGTAAAGTATGTGAGGATCATGATGGAGCCAGCAGTACCGTACAGTGCATGCTGACCCCAGGCTCTCCAGCCCCCTGGTTTGTAGCAAGATTTGGCCAAGGGGGAGACCCAACGAGAGATCAAAGAGATGGAAGAGAGTGAGGTGAGGGATTTAACTCCCCAGGTTCACTCCCTTAATGTCCCAGAGCTGCTGTGTCCATTGACAGAAGGCCACTGCCCCTCTCAAGGTGGCTGCTTTATCCATCACTTTTATTTTCCAGGTTCCAGTAACCCCTCTGTCCTGGTAGTCATTTGGCCTAAGTGCTGGCTCTTCCCACATTAAATTCACAAGACGGAAGAGAGAGAGGAAGAGAGAGAGAGAGGAAGAGAGAGAGGAAGAGAGAGAGGAAGAGAGAGAGGAAGAGAGAGAGAAAGAGAGAGAGGAATAGAGAGAGAGAGAAAACTTGCTTTTTATCAAAAGCAAGAAAGGAGGGGGAGAAAGCAAAGAAACTCAGATAAGGCAGAAAAAATATCATAAAGCTGTGTATACATAGATAATATTCAAATATAAATAGTTATAGCAAGTGTAAAGATTTCATTTTAAAAAAATGGTCATATACTAAGTATGTAACATACCTAAAATATAACAAAAAAATGCTGAAAGTAAAGAGGACAGAGCCCTGGAAGCAAATGAAAATCAAAGCTGCCTTGGTGTAGCTATATTCGAAGCAGAATGAAAGTTCTAGGGGTGAGGAAGGCTATTTTACAATAAAAAAGTCAAATCCATCAGGAGAACACTTTGCATGCACATGGCATAGTCTCAAATTTTATAATGCCAAAGTTAATAGAACTGCAAGGAGAAGTAGATAAATCCATCCCCATACTGGAAGATTTTCATAGAGCTTTCTCAGTAAATCAAGACAGCAAAACTATTTATAAGCATATAAAAATGTAAACAACACAATTAACAAATAGATCAGATGAAAATATAGACTATAGAATCCTGTACCTCAAAATTGCAGGATATTCTTTCTATGTATATGTAGAACACTCATGAAAATTTACCTGTAATAGAACATAAGTCAAATCTCAACATAGTTCCAAATAAAGTATTACCATTAAACAGAATATATTTTATGAACATAACTACATTGTAAGCTAATGACACACAGGTAAGTTAGCAACACACACAGTTATTAAGGAAATGGTTAAACAGACTGTGGTACATCCATACCATGGAACTCCACTCAGCAATATAAAGAAACATGCTGTTAATACAGGCAACAGGCTGGGTGAATCTCTGGGCAATTGTGTGACACACAGAAAGTCAACCTCTAAAGGTTACATCGTGGATGATTGCACTTATGTACAATTTTTTAAATGACAGAATTTTAGAAATGGAGAAGAGAATAGTGGTTGCCCAGGTTGAAGGTGAGGAGGAGTGGGAGGGGAGTAGCTATGACAGAGGAGGGTAATCGATGGGATCTCTGTGGGGTTGCAACTGTTAGGTATCTTGACTGTGGTGTTGGGTACATGAACCTACAAAGAGGATAAAATTGTATAGAACTCATCGCACACACAAATAAGCACAGGTAAAACTGAGGAAACCTTAATCAGATCAGCGGCTTCTGTCACTGGATTGTGCTACTGTACTAGAGTTGTACATAACATTTGTACTGGGGACGGGGGGGGAGTGTAAATGGGCTCTCTCTGTATAATTTCTTACAACTGCATGTGAATCTACAATTATCTTAATAGAAATTTCAACTAAAAATTCTCTACATTAAAACTTGAAAATTAACTTTGGTTTAAAGAATGCACAGTAGTGGGAGCTGTATGATACTTACATTTAGATAATCAGACAAAACTGCAGATGAAAGCTCTAAAAAAACGCTGGGCGCATTGGCTCACACCTGTAATCCTAGCACTTTGGGAGGCTGAGGTGGGCAGATTGCCTGAGCTCAGGAGTTTGAGACCAGCCTGGGCAACATGGTGAAACCCTGTCTCTACTAAAATACAAAAAAAAAAAAAAAAAAAAAAAAAAATTAGCCAGGCGTGGCGGTGTGCACCTCTAGTCCCAGTTACTCGGGAGCCTGAGGCAGGAGAATTGCTTGAACCCGGGAGGCAGAGGTTTGCAGGGATCCGAGATCATACCACTGCACTCCAGCCCGGGCAACAGAGCGAGGCTCCATCTCCAAAAAATGAAAACAAAGCTATACAAAAACTGACAAGCTGGGGATTTCCCAGCCAACGGCTCCTGCAAACCACCCGGCAGTAAAATCAAAAGTCAATGCATTTTGCCCACACACAAAGAGCTTCCAAACAGCTTTGAGGACTACTGCTCTCAACCAGTCAGGATGGTCAAGTGTAAGGAAGGCCTGCAACGTGAAGATGGAGGCCACAGCCCAGAATCAAAGCAGACTCACTGGGAGAAAATGGGGACTTGACAAAGTGAAGAAACTTTCCAGAAAGTATCCAATACTCCAGAGAAATAAGAAAAATATTGCAATAATAAAAGGAGAACAAGAAGCTATCTACACACGAGGAACATTGAGAGAACAATAGCAAAATAGCTGTTGGAAATTAAAAACGTAGCAGCCCCAATGAAAACTCGATAGGAAGGTCTGGAAGATAAAGCTGAGGCTATTTCACAATCTTACTAAAGGTTAGCAGAGATAAAGAGACAAAGATGAAAAACTAACAGATGAAATTACACCAGTTTAGAAGGCCCAACATCCAAATAAGAAAAGTGTCAGGGGAGAAGGCTAATAAGAAAGGACATGAGACGATAGATCAAGAAGGCTCAATACGGGCTGGGCGCAGTGGCACAGGCCTGTAATCCCAGTACTTTGGGAGGGTGAAGCAGGTAGATCATCTGATGTCAGGAGTTCGAGACCAGCCTGGTCAACATGGTGAAACCGTGTCTCTACTAAAAATACAAAAATGAGCCAGGCGTGGTGGCTTATGCCTGTAATCCCAGATACTCAGGAGGCTGAGGCAGGAGAATCACTTGAACCCAGGAGGTGGAGGTTGCCATGAGCCGAGATCGTGCCATTGCACTCTAGCCTGGGTGACAGAATGAGGCTCCACTTCAAAAAAAAAAAAAAAAAAGAGAGAGCTCAATAAGAATCCAGCATGTGGGTCCCACACACTGGCTCACGCCTGTAATCCCAGCAGGTTGGTAGGTCAAGGTGGTCAGATCACTTGAGCCCAGGAGTTTGAGACCAGCCTGAATGACATAGTGAGACCCTGTCTCTACAAAAAATAAAAAAGATTAGTCAGGCGTGGTGGTACATCAGCTACTCGGGAGGATGAAGTGGGAGGATTGCTTGACTAGCCCAGGTCAAGGCTACAGTGACCTAGGATTGCACCATTGCACTCCAGCCTGGGCAACAGAGTGAGACCCTGTTTAAAAAAAAAAAAAGAAGCCAGCACATGAACGAAAATAGACCCACACCAAGATTCATTGTGGTGAAACTTCAAACCAGAACACAGACTGTATTCTACAGTCTTGTATATAGACAAGAGTTGGGTAAAGGGACTGGGAATCAAAAAGACTTAGGGCTTCTCAATGGCAACACGGGAGTCAGTGACCCAATGGAGCACCACATTCAGAAGCTGGAAGGAAGGTAGCTTCCAAACACAAATCCTTTACCTGGCCAGACCCATCAGCATGTATCTGAGGAACATGAAACCCACTTTGGATGGGCAGGATCCCAAACGCTTGCCTCCTTTGAACTCTTCTCGAAGCTCCAGAGGAAGCACCCCATTGAGTGGAGAGTAACCCATGGGGAGGCTGCCCCAGGACCCAGGGGACACCTGGCCTGATGCAGGACAGTGAGAGATGTCCGTAGGAACAGGGACAGCTGTTCACCACATGCAGGAGTTCACCCGCCCAGATGGGAGCGTATCCCCAGAAACAGCACCTTCAGGTGAACCCCAGCCTCATCGCCATTGTGCGACTCTTTGCTGTGGGCTTCCCTTGCCGTGTGCCAATGAATTCTTCACTCTCCTCTCCATGACCTGAATTTCGGGCCAGCAGAGGGCCTGCATACAACCTGCACTCTTGTTCTGCTTTGACCGAATCCTGAGAGCTGGAGGACCCGGCAAGCCAGAGACGCATTTCCCTGCCTGCATTCCTCTGGGACATGCAGCCCTGAGTCAGGACATGGCCCCCATCCCCACCCCTGCCCCCCTCCCTCACCAGCTGCAGAGGTCCTCAGGTTCCACAGAATTCTGCAGGAGGCCCCGGTAAACTCTCCAAGAGGCTGAAACTGTGCTTCGGCCTACCAGCTCTCTTAGCTTGCCTTCCTCCGGTGCCTTCATCTAAACAGCTGTAATATGACTCTTTCCTTAGGAAGCTAGTTTTGTCCTTAATACTCACATTTTAAACTAAATAATATAACATTTACAGATGCACAAAGAAATATAAGAACATACTTGTACAAATTCAGAACAACGGTAACTCTGGGGACAGAAAATTAGAAGAGATGGGTGGGCTGAGGACATGGGGGCTTCGAAAGTGTTGGTCAGGATCTGATTCTTAACACAGCTGTTGGAAGAGAGAGTGTTTCATTTTTGCTATTGTTTAAACAGTTCATATACAATTCTGAATGCATGACAAATTTCATAGTAAAGACATCAAACATAAGAGAACTTTACAAATAAACATGTGAAGACCGATAAATGTGACGACTTAGTTAAACTGAAAACATTCCTGGAACAAATGCAGCTTCAAAAGATGACCCAAAAAGAAATAGCAAGCATAAATAGACCTATAACATTGAGGAAACTGGATCCGTATTTTAAAGCCCGCCCATAGCACATGTTCGATTTTAAAAAGAGGCATGGGTGGTTTTATGGGTGACTTCTACCAGCCAGTCAATGAATAGATCATTCCAATTTCATAAAGAATTTTCCAGACAATAAAAAAGGAAAGAACTCATTTTATGAGGTGAGTTTAATTTTGATTCCAAGCCAGGGAAGGACAGTATAAAAAGGGAAAATTGTAGGTCGATATAATTTATGAGCATAGATTTTAAAAAATCATTCAAAATACTAACAATTCAAATGTGGTAACCCACTAAAAAAAATCACACATGAACAAATTGGATTTTGTTAGGAGTAAAAGAATACATTAACACCACATGCTATAATTCACTACATAAAAATCACGCAACTATTGAAATAGATACAAAAAGCACATTTCAAAAATTTAACTCAACTTTTAATAAAAGCTCTGAGAAAGCTATAAATGGGAAAGAACTTTTAAAACTTGATATAGGTTATCTACAAAAATTCACAGCAAACACAATACTTCAGGATACGACCTCTAGACACTTTGTCTTTAAAATCTGGAAGGATACTTGAATCCAGTAGAGTAAAACAAGAGAAATAAATAAAAGGTATAAAAAGGAAAAAAGATGACATTATTGCCAGTTTCATTGCATCAACAGACATACTATTCAAATTAATAAAAGTTTCCCAAAGTCTCTGCGTGTAAAAACAAAAGAAACAAAAATTTAAGGTACAAAAGTCTGTTAAAGAGAAAATAATAAAGTGTTGCTGAAGGACAGTGAGAAGACCCAAATAAAGGCAAAGATATATTATGTTCGTTTATGTGAAGGCATAAATGAAGGCGGAGATCTATTATGTTCAATATCTTTAAAATGTCAGTTGTCCCACTTTAATTCATAAATCAATGCAATTCTCATCAAAATTCTTACAAGACTTTTTATGGAACTAGACAAACTGAAATTAAAATGTATATGTTCAATATGTGCTAATTAGAAGAGTCATTCCTCAAACTTACAGACCTGCAAAGACTAAAAGTGGAAGGATGGAAAAATGACCTTTCAGAAAAATGCTTAACAAAAGAAACCTGGTATGGCTACCTTAAGAACATTCAATAAACCTTAAGACAAAAATATTATTTTTCATAAAGAGGGTTATGACACAGATATTAATATTTTAATTTAACATTAAGATATAGCAATATTTACCATGCCTACTCTTAGCAAAATAGCCTCCAAACATATACAGAAAGAAATAAATAGACTTACAGGGAAAAAGTAATCCAATATCTATACTCTAATCCATAAATTAGATGTAAACAATAATATTCTGGTGGGATATTTCAACACATTCTATGTATAGGTCAAGCAGAGGAAGAATCTGCAAGGGTAACTTACAAGGAAATAATTAGAGTTAGGCAACCAACAGATAAAGAATATTTTTTCCAAGTATACATATAAAAATATACAAAAATCAATTGTACATGAGGCCATAAAGAGAGTCTCTGTGTATGTCTAAATACAGACCCTCCCTGATTTACCATGCTTCCATCTAACGATTTTGTTGACTTTATGATGGTGCAGAAACGATTCCATTTTCACTTTCAGTGCAGCATTTAATAAAGCATATAAGACATACAATACTTTATTAAAAAATGGGCTTTCTTTTAGATGATTTAGCACAACTGTAGGCTAATGTAAGTATTCGGACCATATTTAAAGTAGGCTAGGCTAAGCTACAATCTTCAGTAAATTAGGTGTATGTACTATTAAATGTATTTTTGACTTACAATATTTTCAATTTTTAATGGGTTTATTGAGACATAACTCCGTCTTAAGTTGAAGAGCATCTCTGTGTGTCTGTGTGTGTGCGTGTGCAGAACAAGATCTCTGATCACCATGCAATCAAGCTTTAAAACAAAAAGACAAGTTAAAAATCACCCATATATTTAGAAATTGAAACACCATTACTAAATAACTCCTGAGTTCAAAATAATTAAAACAATTAAAATGTAAAAGGATCCATAACTGATTTACAATATAGACACTACATATCACAACTTTGTGGGTTTACTCTTTGGTATAGCAGTGTGAGCCTCCACAGAACTGTCCTATTGCTAATAATAACTATAAACAATAGACAGAGTGCAAAATCCAACTACCTATGTAAACTAATGAATACACCAAAAGAAGGCAGACTGTGGAGTGGCACCAAAACCTGGAGAAGCAATTGACCAGGGAGTGAGTTTCTCCTTGTTGGTGGCTTTACCCACAGTCAAGGAAAGGTGCACAGCAAACAGCTGGAACTCTGTCTGGCCTGAGATGGAGGGAAGGAGTTCTGGGAGATTTCCACTGGTGAAGAGTAAGTAGGTAAAACTGGAGGAAAGAGAGTCAGACAGCGAGAGCCTCTATTTCCATGTATGAGTCCCACACGTGTCTCAGGTAGACCCTTAGACCAGGCAGGCAGAGGACAGGATTAAAGCAGCACACTAAAATTTTAGAAAATTCAACTGAAATGTAAACCTCCATCTTCAAAAGGTGATTCAGGGCTAAGAGTCTGAATCTTACTGGATTAATAACTTAAAAAAATCAACACTCTTCAGAGGAATATATCAGAATGCAGAATGAACAAAGTGTACAGAATGAAATTCAAAACAAATTGACATATATGCAAAACAAAATAGAAAAATGTGACAAATTATCAAGGGACAGTAAAATCAACAGTCTAATGCCCTGAGATAAACGAGATGCCTGAACTATCAGAAAATAACTTGAAACCTACTATTATATCTACACTTAAAAGTAAAGAAAAATATATTTGAAATAAATCAAAAGATAGTAAATCTTAGCAGAGACACAGAAAATATAAAAAAGAAACAAGTGTAAAATCTAGGACAGAAAAATACAATATATGAAATAAATAACTCACTGGACTGAGCTCTGTAGCAGACAGAATATAATAGAGGAAATTGGTTAAATCAATAGAAACTAAGAAGAGATATATAAAAGATTTTTATAAAATTAACAGAGCCTCAGAAACTTGAAAATAATATCAAAAGATCTAATATACATATCCTTGGAGTTCCAGAAAGAGAACAGAGATAAATTTGGGCAGAAAATAGTATTTTAAGATTCAATGGCCAAAAACATCCCAAATTTGGTGAAAGACATTAGTTTACTGATTCAAGAATCTCAGCAAACTCCAACTAGAATAAATCCAAATAAAACTATGTTTAGACATAGTAAATAAAATTGCTTTTAGGGAAATTTTTTAAGTGGCTGAGAGAAAAATGATGCATCAGACACTGGATAAAAACAATTCAAGAGACTATGCCTTTCTCATCAGGAAAGTGGAGGCCAGAAAATCATGTATCAACATCATTAAAGTGCTTAGAGTGAGAGAAAAGAAAAAAATCGTTATCAACCTAGAAATCCATGGCCTCCGAAAATATCCTTCCGTAATGAAGGTAACATAGCAGCATCTTCAGCTAAAGGAAATGAAGATAATTTGTTGCCAGTAGACCTTCGTTATAAGAAATGCTAAAGGGAGATCTTGGGCTAACGTGAAATGATATCAGAGGGAAATTTAGATTTTTCCAGGGATGAATGAAGATCATTTGAAATGATAAATATCTGGGTAAATATTTAAAAGATTTTTCTGTTAAATGAATTTGTATAACTATATAAAGCCAAAATTAGTAAATGTCTGAAGGCATTTGTAATGTTTGAAGATGTAACACATAAGTCAGCTATAATGTAAATGACTGTAGTGGATGAGAAAAGGGAATCCATATGGCTGCAAGGTTCCTAGATTTTATGTGAAGTGGTCTAACATTGACTTGAAGTAGATTGTGAGATATTAAACATGTATACTCTAATCCATACAGCAACCTCTAAAAAGAAATAAGACAAAGATGAATGGTTAGGTGCCAAAGGATAGTTAAAATTATAAAAAATATTGTTTAATATAAAAGAATGCAGGAGCAGAAGAAGAAATGAAAAGAGGGTACAAAAAATAAAAGACAATTAAATGGTAGACTTAAATATATAGGTCTATCAATCATTACATTACATGATAATGGTCAAAAACTCCCATTTAAAAAACAGAGATCACCAGATTTTAAAAATCAGTATGTAACTATATTATGCCTATATGAAATATATTTTAAATCTAAAGACACAGACAGGTGGAAAGTAAATGGATAGAAAAAAATATATAGCATGTAACGAGTAAGCATAAGATGACTGGGCTGACTATATTAGTATCAGATAAAATACACTTCAATATTATTACCACAGTTAAGAGGGACATTTCATGAGGATAAAAGGGTCAATTTCTCAGGAAAAGAAAATAATGACCAAACTGTAGGCTAATTACAACAGAGCCTTTAAATACATGAAGCAAACATTAATAAAATTAAAGGGAAGAATATACAATTCGAAGTAGGCGACTTTAACACCGTCTTTCAGAATCCTAAAGGAATTAAACAAAGAACCAGGGAAGATACGCAGGATTTGAACACGCATATCAAACATTTTCATCTAATTGATATTTAGAAGCATTAAGAAAAAATTTTCAGAATTAAAATAAAAATGGGGAATTCCACATTATAATAGATTTTAACAATTTTCAGCAATTCATTAAAAAAACTTGACAAAAATTCAGTACGGAATATTTGAACAGCATTATCAACTACTTTCCCCTACTTGATATTTATAAAACATTACACCCAACATTTATAAAAGGCATATCTATTTCCAGTTAGTATAATGCATTTATGATTCACCATGATAGGTAATGTAATTGGCCATAAAACTTTTAGCTTCAATAAATTTAAAAGTATTAAAATTATACAGAATACTTTCTCTGATTGCAATGGAATTAATTTAGAGATTAATAACACTAAACATTTAGAAAATACACAAATATTTAGAAATTAGGACAATTCATGGGTCGAAAAGAAATAACTCAGGAAATTAGATTAACTGAACAATAATGAAAATACAACAGATCAAAAGTTGTGTGATGCAGAAAAACCAATGCTTTAGAGGGAAACTTACAGCTTTAAATGCTGATATTAATGGATACTAGGCTAATGTCTGGGTGACGAAATAATTGGTACAACAAACTGTGTAACAAACCTGCCACATCCTGCACATGTATCCCTGAACTTAAAGGTTAAAAGTAAATAAATAAATAACACAAAAAGAAACATTAAAATGAAACAATATTATTTGCGTGTATGTATACACACACACCAGAGCCTCAAATAATATTGTTTGATATTGATTGCTACTGGTCAATTCCTGAGCTTTTATTGGAGTGTTTATTCTATTTACTTATTATTCTATTTACTCTTTTTTTAAATAAAACAACTTTAATCTGGAAATATATATCATTATATTTAATAGCTATGTAAATATATGCAATTATATATAATATATGATATATTAATATCATATATTATAATATATACTATATAACAATGATATAGTATGTATTCTAATTATATTAATATATTAATTATATTATTATTAATTAAATAATATAATTAATATATAATTAATTGCATTAATATAATTAATATATTAATATATTAATTATATTAATTATTATATTAATAGAATTATATTAATTATATTAATATAATTAATTATTATATTAATATAATTATATAATTATATATAATTATATTTTATATATAATATAATTTTTATATATTATATGTATCTCCAGATTAAAAAGTTGTTTTATTGAAAAAATAAGAAAAGAATAAAATGAAACACAAAAGTTTTCATCTTAATAAGCTAGAAAAAGGGTAGAGTAAACCCAAAGTATTACAGAAAGAAGAAAATAATAAAGGTAAGAACATAGATCAACAAAATAGAAAAGAGACAGGTGTGGGGTGAGGAGGGATAGGAGGATACATTGAGGAATGGTAGATATGTTGATTATATTGATTGCTGCTATTATGGATGAAATGTTTATGTGCCCCCCACAATTCATATATAGAAGCCCAAACCCCCAATGTGATTGTGTTTGGAAATGGGACTTTGGGAGGTAATTAGGGTTAGACGAGGTCGTGAGGGTGGGGCCCTGGTTTGATGGGATTAGCGCCTTTATAAGAAGAGATATTAGAGAACTTGTTCTCATGCTGTGTACACACATCAAGGACAGCCATGTGAGCACACAGCAAGGAGGCTGCCATCTGCGAGCCAGCAAGAGAGCCCTCATCAGGAACCAAGTTGGCCAGCACCTTGATCTCGGACTTCCCAGCCTCCAGAACTATGAGAAATTAATTCCTGTTGTTTAAATCATCCAGTCTAGTATTTTATTACAGCTCAAGCAAATCAAGATAGTGGTGATTGTTTCAAGAGGGTATATATATCAGACTTACCACGTTGTACACTTTAAATGTGTGCAGTTACATGTTAACCATACCCCTAAAAGCCACCTTTTAGACTTTTTTAGTGAGCTTTTGGTTTCAGTGATTTTCTCTATCACTTATTATTTTCTATCTCATTGGTGTCTGCTCTTTGTTATTTGGATTCATTCTGCTCTTCATTTTCTGGCTCCTTAAGGTGGAAGCTTACATTCTAGACTTTTTCCTCCTTTCTAATAGAAGCTTCTAAAGCTATACATTTTCTTTAAGCACTTCATTAGCAACATTGCAGAGATTTTCATAAATTGTCCTTTTGTTATCATTCAAATAAAAACATTTAAATGTTTTCAATTAAATATATGCAATTTAAATTTCCTTTTTTTTTTTCTTAACCCGTGGTTTGGTTATTCTAACCAAGTTTGGTATTTCCAAATTTCAGAATTTTTCAGATATTCTTATTGATTGCCAATTTAATTCTATTGTGATCAGAGAACATATACTGTTTGATTTTCAGTCTTTGGAATTTTTTAAAGATTTGCTTGATTGTCTAATATTTGGTCTATTTTGGTTCATCTTCAGTATGTCTTGGAAAGATTTTGTGTAGAGTTAACACCTTACATCTATTAAGATGGCTAAAATTAGTGAACACTGATCAGATATATTACAACCACTTTTGAATACAATTTGGCAATTTTAAAACACATAAGCACACCCATATAGGATTCAGCTGTCCCATTCCTAGGGGTGCTCTATTTGCTGTTTCTGTGAATGTTGATTAGATACTGACTGATGTTGTCCAAGTCTTCTACATACTTGACGATTTTCTATCTGTTTGTCCTATTGATTACTAACAAAGAAGAAATAAAATCTCCATTTATCATGGTTAAATTGTTGATTTTTCCTCTCAGTTCTGTCAGCTTTTGCTTCATGTATTTTGGAACTTTATTATCAGGCACATATGCATTTATGATTTTTTCCTGCTATATTGATGCTTTATTATTGTTAAATGTTCTTTTTGTCTATAGTAATATTCCTTGTCTAAAAGTATATTGCATTTAATATCAACAAATCCACTCCAGATTTCTTATGCTTACTGTTTTCATGATATGTCTTTTCTATCCTTTCACTTTCTTTTTTTTGAAACAGAATTTCACTCTCGTTGCCCAGGATGGAGTGCAATGGCAAGATCTCGTCTCACTGCAACCTCCACCTCCCGGGTTCAAGTGATTCTCCTGCCTCAGCCTCCTGAGTAGCTGGGATTAGAGGCATGTTCCACCAGGACTAGCTAATTTTGTATTTTTAGTAGAGACGGGATTTCTCCATATTGGTCAGGTTGGTCTTGAACTCCCGACCTCAGGTGATTGGCCTGCCTTGGCCTCCCAAAGTGCTGGGATTACAAGTGTGAGCCACCACACCTGGCTACCCTTTTACTTTCAACCTATCTGTGTCTCTGTAGTAAAGTTTTTCCGTTTAAAGCACATATTTTCTTCTTTTTATTTTATCCCATCAGTCATTTCTTGAGTTTTTATTGGAGTGTTTATCTATTTTTATTTATCTATTTATTTATTTTTTGAGACGGAGTCTCGCACTGTCACCCAGGCTGGGGTGCAGTGGCCCGATCTCAGCTCACTGCAAGCTCCGCCTCCTGGGTTCATGCCATTCTCCTGCCTCAGCCTCCCGAGTAGCTGGGACTACAGGCACCTGCCACCACGCCCAGCTAATTTTTTATATTTTTAGTAGAAATATTTTTAATTTAACTATTGATACGTTTGGATTTAAGTGCCACTTTGCTATTTCTTTTCTATTTTCTCATTTTCCTTCCTATATTATTCCTTTTATGACTTTGCTTGTGGCCATCAAATGTTTTAAGCATACCATCAATTCCATTTCTAGGTAAAATTTCTTTGCAGTATTTTCTAGTGGCTCTGCTACGGATCATACCACGTCAGCACAACCACCTTAAAGTTAATTAATATTAAATGATTTCTGAACAAATGAGGACACTTTACAGGGACTATGTTCTATTGTACCATCTATACTTTGGGCTATACAGTGTAATACAGAGATATATTAAACCTCTGTCCATTTTAACCCTATAATAGTGTTATAATTTTTATTTTAAACAGCCATGTGTGTTCTATAGAAATTATAAGATTATGTACACATGTATCTATCTTTATATCATACTCGAGCATTTCTTGCAGTAAAATCCTATTAATAATAGGTAATTTTTCTCACTTTTATTTTATTTTGTCTGTATTTCGTCTTCATCTTTGAAGAATAGTTTTTGTAGATATCTATATTCTAGATATAGAATCTTTGGATGACGGATATTTCCCTTCCTCCACACTTTCACGTCTCCTCCACATCTCTGGCCTCCACTGTTTTGGATGAAAAGTCAGCCATTAATCATATCATTGTTCCTCTCTATGAAATGGGCCATTTTTATCTTGCTGTTTTCAATAATTTCTCCTCACTTTGTATTTCAGAGATTTGACTATCATATAATCTAGTTGTGGTTTCTTACGTTTATCCTACTTTGGTTTGTTGA
Organism: Pongo abelii; assembly: GCF_028885655.2. NCBI lineage: Eukaryota > Metazoa > Chordata > Mammalia > Primates > Hominidae > Pongo > Pongo abelii. The sequence continues at coordinate 55,384,851 of NC_085929.1, read as the reverse complement.
CGTGAATAATTCTGTAAATATTCTCACCGGTTTGGGAAGTGTTGGCCTTATTTCCTCAATTTTTTTTTAATTGTCTATTGTATTTTCTCTTTTCTCTTTCTGAGGCTTTTATTTCACCCACGTTGGACTCCCCAATATTGTTCCCAAGGTCGCCGAAGCTTTTAAATGTCTTCTCAATCAGTTTCTATCTGTTTCTCAGATTGGACAATTTTTATGGATCTATCTTCAGGTTCACTGATTCTTTCTTCTGCTGTTTCTGATCTGCTCATTGAATCCATCCGGTACGTTTTTCAATTTATTTTCTCATATTGTATTTTTCACTCCTAGAACTACAATTTTTAAAAAATAGTTTTAATTTCTCTGTTGAAATGTTCTACCTAGTAACTCATTAACACCACACGTTTCTTTAATGATTTATACATATTTATATTAGCTCCTTTGACGTCTTTGCAAAATCCAACATAAAAGCTGTCTCAGAGGGGGTTTCCATGCCTGATTTTTTTTCACACTTGACTATTTCTCTGCATGTCTCCTACATGTTGGAGGGAGGCTTGCCAATGGAAGGAATATTTTGTAGATGCTCTGAAATGTCTTTTATTCTTCTAAGCGTTGTTTCTGTGTTACCATAGGCAGCTAATCCGCCTGCTTTCAAAGCTGTCTTCCCTAAAAAATGCAGCAGGTGGCCTCTGCTTGGCTTCGTTGTTGCTGTTTTGTGAGAGAGAGGGAGCGTGTGACTGTGTTTATTTTTTGTCCTGGTCCCATGTATTAATCCTACAACTGTGTGGTTTAGCGATCAGCTATGTACTTGGGCAGTGTACGTACTCAGATTTGGGGGCTCACCCCCTCTCTAAGTGCCTTGCTGCTGAAACTACCCCTTAATTTTTAGTTGCTCTGGCATTCCCAGTTTCTTCCTTCTTTAAGGCAGAACAGCTTCCTCTTTCAGTAACAGGGACCAGTGTAGGCTGGGGAATGAACTCTGCCAAGGGTACAGAATTCTTCTGAATATCATCAGAAGCCTTTTCCGTCTAATTTCCACCTCATTCCTCCAGGTTCCCCATGCTCATTTGCTGTTTAGGAGTCAGCCAGGGATTTGGGCAAAGTTTGACTCTGACTTGAGGTCTCAGCCCATCTGTGCTTTCTTGCTTACAGATCTTCTCCGTGCACTTCCAGCTGCTCTGTGTCGTCCACCCCCTGAAGCTGCAGAGCCGGTGGTTTTCCTATCACTACAGGTGGGGTTTTAGGAGCCACCTCCAGCAAGAAGCCACAAACCGGCCGTCCTTACCTGATGCAGATGCATCCCTTCCGAAATCACGTCTCAGTTTCTTCCTGCCCTTGTTTATGTACCAGTGCTTCCAAATGGTTGCTTTGGATAATCGTGTTTGGATGTTACTGTTGTTGCCCCTGAGTGGAATCTCCTGCCCCATCGTCCTCACCTTCCCCTGCTCATTCCTTCCTGAACCTCTAAGAGTCCACCTAGGATTTTATTTTTTTTCTGTCTCATTTTTCAGTATTTCCTTGAGTAAGACTCTTTTGGAAATCTTTTTCTCTCCATTTTCATTTTTCTGCAGGTATCTTTATTTTACCCTCGTTTTAAAAGTATATCTTTGCAGAGGTGAAGTTTTAACTCGGAAAATGTTGATTTTTTTCTACCCGGAACTTTCCATCTGCTCTGCTGCTGTCTGGCTCTCAGTGCCCATCAGTCATCTGGAAACACTCCTGTGCTTAGTGTTTGTTCCCTGAGTCTGCAATTTGGACTGAGCTTGACTGGGAGTTTCTTTGGCTGATCCTGGGGAGCTCGCTGATGGCTGTCTACTGGTGGGTGGGCCGGAAACTGGCTGGTTTTTGACAGCTCCACTGGGAGGGCTGGGGTGGCTGGACCCTTCCTGTGTTCCTTCCTTATGCAGCCTCATCCGGCTGGTTCACTGGGTGCCAGGGCCCAAGGCCATCCAGCGGGAGGACACTCTAATGAGCCAGGACTGTAAAAATGTCTGCCTGCATCACATTTGCTATTGTTTGATTGGACCAAGGAAGCCATGCAAGCTCAGAAGCGGTGTGGGGCGACACTGGGAGATGTGAGCCAAAGCAGCTGTCACAACGACAATCTGCCACAGAACACTTGGCACCAACCACTCACATCTCCAAACACTCCTCCAATTAGGCCATCACCCTCTGTTCTGTGGTCCCACCTTGTCTCCTCATATGCCTGGCTCATTGTTTGTCTGCAAGGGTCCAGGGTGGTGCCGCCATGCTATACGGCTCCATAATTCATGCCAATCTGCCCCACAGTACATGCACCCATGGAACCTCCCGGATCCCACACTCTGGGCAGGCAGGAGACCATCTGATTGCAGAGGAGCTCATCATGTTGCACACACAGCTGACCCTCCTTCACCCAGAGCCCTGTCAGTGGGCTGCTGCAACCCCTCCAGGGAGCCTCAGCTCTGAGATTTTGGGACACAGAACCCAGTTGTCCTACAGCTCTTCAAATGGAACCTTCACGAAAACCTAGCACCCCACCCATCGTGCACAAAGCACAACACCTAAGTCCTTGCCTATTGAAAGTTTTTTCCAACAAACATTTGAGCATTCCCTTAACAAATCGACACCAGGCTCTGGAAAGACAAAGAAAGCCACCGTAGCACCTTCTTGCAAGACCCTTATCTCCTGGTGAAGAAGAAAGATTTGAGGACATAGAGCCTCTCTGAAGCTGGATAGACAGAAATGAGGAAGGAGAAGAGAATCCTCATGGCATCAACATTCAAGAGGCTGGAGCAAGAGCCTCTCTCTGAAAGCCAAAAATGGAATTTACACCAAAAAATCGGGTTGAATTTAGACCATGAGATAGGGAAGGTTGTAACGTCCAGGGAGCGTTTGAAGAGAGAGATGAAGTAGGAGGGAATTAATCTGAGACGTTCGAGGGAAGATGAGTATAAAGGAAGCTGATATTCATTGGATCCGGTGTTGGGCCTGAGTCTTCCTCCTGCTCTGCTGGGGTTGCATTTCCCAGCTCTCTTGCTGTCTGGGAGCTCCCCCAGGTTCTTGTTCTTAAAGGCTCCTTTGCAATGTTTTAAAAATTTATTTTTATTTTATATATTTAACTTGTACAATGTGGTGCTTGTTTTGATATACAGAAACAGAGAAATGATTACTACATAGGAATTAACATACTCATGACCTCCACAGTCACACTTCCTGTGCACCTGCGTGTGTGTGCGCATCTGTGTGTGTGTGTGTATGTGTGTGATAAGAGGACCTAAAATTGACTATCTCAGCCTATTTTCCGTAAGCAGGACAATGTTATTAACTCGGTTGGTCCTCCTGCTGTACATCAGACTTCTAGGCTTGGAATGGACAGGACACAGGTTGACTCCCACGGACCTCTCTATGCCACACACCTTCCTCAGAAGGTAGGTCCTCGGCCCGGGGCCCTCTGGGGTCTGTGGTCACTGTGACCCTTGCAGAGCCGTGCACTATCCTCATCTGCCACCTGGCCCGTGATCTGGTTTGGGCCTGTCTCTCTGGAGGTAGGAGAGAGGACTTCTCCTTGAATTTCTCTCATTCCAGGCAGGTTAGCCTTTGGTTTGTAGAGCGAAGAAATGATTGACCAGAGGCCAGGAGGTGACATGAATGGTCCTCTTATTTCTGCCGAATCACCTTGGGCCATCTCCAGTCATCTTTGAGAGACGCCCACACATTCCGAGTTGCTCCTTGCATATGTGGGTCTCGATCCACCCATTGTGTGTCCCACCTGTGGCCTGGAGGGAAGGGAGGCAGTGTCCACAGGGCCCGGGCCCTGGAGCACAGCCAAGGGAACCCACACCTGAGATTCCCCTGGGAGCTGGACGCTGGGCCCTGGTGACGCTGCTGCAGCAGTGTGTAGGCAGAGATGCTGGTGACCACACAGAGATCCACAAAGAGTGAGAATGCAGGTGTAGACAGGATTTCCAAAAAGCTCAACAGGACAGGAAAGCAAACGAGAGCTCAAAATTCTACGTCCGACATGTCCTAAGCAGACGACTCCAGGCTATGGTCTGCCACCGTTGGATGAGGATAAGTTATGCTGTGGCAGGTGGTGACCCCCGAATCCTAGAGGTTTCAACAAAAATGGTCTGCTCCTTCCCTCATTTCTGTCTGTGGCAGGTGGCCAGCCGGGCCCTGCCACCCATGCTCTAACTTTGGCCAAGCGGCCCCTGTTTAGGACATGCCTGTTTGGTGGCAATGGGAAAAGAAAAAATACAAGACAGCAGTAGAACTTGATGGCTGTAAAAACTTCTGCTTGGAGGCATTTGAAATCACTGCTGCTCACCCTGCACGCTCAAGCAAGTCCGAAGGCCAAGGTCCAGGCCAACAGGGCCGGAATGAGAGCGTGGGGTCTTGATGACTGTAAACCACCGTCCTCCCAACACGGGAGCGTGATGGATGGCTCGATCCGTGGATGGAACATGACTCAGACCTCCAGGCTGCACAGGTGACTGACAGGCAACAAGAGGGGGCGTGGCCAGGAGAAAGAGCAGGTGGAAAGGCTAGTTCCAGTTACAAGCACACAAACATGCATGTGTGTGCCATGCCGGGGTGTGGAAGCAGTGGGTATTTTCTTCCATTGTGCGTCCCTTGATGGTGGCATAATTTTGTTTCAACAACATGTAAAAATGAAAGGGGAGATACCCAATGGGGATAACAGGCAGCCACGGCCGGAGCTGCCAGTTGGAACAGGAGGTCTGGGCACCGTCCTGGGTGCTGCTGTGTGCATGGCGAGCTGCCACTCCAGCATCATAATTTATGTCCAGTAAGGTGGACAAGGTGTCGAGTAGTGTGAGGATGCTTGTGACGAATGCCTCAATGCTTTAAGTGAAGAAAGGCCCACAGAGGCACAGCAACAGACAGAGGCCAAGACTTGCCCAGTGGGGCTGGGGTCAGGCTCCTGAAGCCAACAGAGCCCCTTCTACAGCCATCGCATGCCCCACACACAGACCCCAGTGACTGGCTGCCCCAGTCCCAGGGAACCTGCCCATCTTGTCCTCCACCAGCCCTGGCCAGTGCCCACCGGCAGCCACAAAGCCGACTCACAACAGTTCTCTCTTCCAGAGTTCAACATCTGTGGACACGGGGAGTGAAGGAACGAGGCACGGTCACGATGCAAGGCCGGCTCTGGAGCCAAAGGCTGGGTCTGTGCGTGCGTAACAGGCTCCGGTGACTGCTGGGCCAGCCCCAAGGTTGGCCCCTGGCAAACCCCAAGGATGGCACTTTCTGTCTCCCAGAAAGGGGCACTCAGATGTTTATGGGCAGATGAAGCAGGTTTGTGGTATTGGAAGCAGCTTTCAGCAGTCCTGCTCCCCTCCTCCTCCTCCTCCTCCTCCTCTCCCTCGTCCTCCCCCTCTCTTCCCCTCCTCCTTCCCCTCTTCCCATCCTCTTCCCCCTCTTCCCCTCCTCCTGCATCCTCCATTCCTCCTCTCCCCTCCCCCCTCTTCTCCCCTCCTCCTCCCCCTCCTTTCTTCTCCTCCTTCCCATTCTCTATCCCTCCTCCTCCCTCCTCCTCCTCCTTCCCATCCTCTATCCCTCCTCCTCCCTTCTCCTCCTCCTTCCCATCCTCTATCCCTCCTCCTTCCTCCTCCCCATCCTCTATTCCTCCTCCTTCCTCCTCCTCCTCTCCATCCTCTATCCCTCCTCCTCCCTCCTCCTCCTCTCCATCCTCTATCCCTCCTCCTCCCTTCTCCTCTCCATCCTCTATCCCTCCTCCTCCCTTCTCCTCCTCCTTCCCATCCTCTATCCCTCCTCCTTCCTCTTCCCTCCTTCCCATCCTCTATCCCTCCTCCTCCCTCCTCCTCCCCATCCTCTATCCCTCCTCCTCCCTCCTCCTCCTCTCCATCCTCTATCCCTCCTCCTCCTTCCCATCCTCTATCCCTCCTCCTCCCTTCTCCTCCTCCTCATCCTCTATCCCTCCTCCTCCCTTCTCCTCCTCCTTCCCATCCTCTATCCCTCCTCCTTCCTCCTCCCTCCTTCCCATCCTCTATCCCTCCTCCTTCCTCCTCCCCATCCTCTATCCCTCCTCCTTCCTCCTCCCTCCTTCCCATCCTCTATCCCTCCTCCTTCCTCCTCCTCCTCCCCATCCTCTATCCCTCCTCCTCCCTCCTTCCCATCCTCTATCCTTCCTCCTCCCTTCTCCTCCTCCCCATCCTCTATCCCTCCTCCTCCCTTATTCTCCTCCTCCCCATCCTCTATCCCTCCTCCTCCCTTCTCCTCCTCCCCATCCTCTATCCCTCCTCCTCCCTTCTCCTCCTCCTTGCCTCTCTCCAAAGAATCCTCCAAGTCCTGCTGTGACCACACCCAGCTAGGCCTGTACCAGGGCCTTCTGATTTCCTCACAAAGCGAGAGGCATGCTACCTCCCTGGGAGTTTCTTTCTCCTTTTCTGTTGCTGCAGAGCCGGGCCCATTGCTGCTCTCCTGGGAGAGGTCGCTGACTGCAGGGCACTGGTTTGGTCAGGAGGCTCAGGACCAAGGCTCTCCTTCTGACCACGCCTTGGCTAGGTCCCTCTGAGCCTTTGTCTCCATGAGGCCACAACCTGGGGCTTCTGCCCGTCCTTGCCGAGTCCAGCGTTAGCAAAACTCCTGCTGGGTCAGTGTAGGGAGGCAATCACCCTTGTAGCTGGGCAGGTCCCTCCTCTCCCACCTTCCACGTCTGCGTCCTCTGCCTGCCCTCCTTGAGAATCCCGCCAGCCCACTAAGCCTCTGGGCTGGCCCCTGCGTCTCCGCATCCCTGCGTCTCCAGGTCTCTGCATCTCCAGGTCTCTGCGTCTCTGGGTCGCCGTGCCTCTGCTTAGTCACTTCCCATCCACGCAGCCCCACTCTGTGCAGCGGAGCTCCCGCTGTGGCCAATGGGTTGGAGCTGAGCCCATCTCACGCCATGTCCTCAGTCCTAGCCCCTGTGGCAGCAGTGCTGATGATGTCCTCCTTGCCGATTTCACAGGTGTCAGAATGGCCTTTTCCTCAGTGCCCTTCCATGGGCGGGATCGGATGCTCCGTCCTCAGCCTTTGTCTTCCCCCTTCGAGATGGGACTGAGTGGCATTGGCCTGCAGGAACCAGCTTCGGCCTCCCTTTACCCCAGAAGGAAGCCCTCCGAGCGAGTGTCCGTGGAGGAAGAGGGGCTGCATCCCAAGCTGACCCACGTGGTGCCGGCCTGGCCACCTCACCGCCCACCCGAGAAAGAGACTAATCCCCTCCCTGCAGCGTTGGTGGGAGGAACAAATAAGGTGACATTCGTAAAAGGAGAAAATAAATGTGGCTATTATTTCAGAGTAATTCTATGACTCTGGGCGCAGAGGGAAGAAATAAGATATTTAAGATGCAGGATGTCCTCTAAGGATGCCAACAGCCCAATGGAGAAGGCACATGGGGCCACAGCACAAAACAGGCCAGCACGTGGAAGGAGCAGAGGACAGCCCCCGGCAACTAAGAGGTTCCCCAGTGTGACGGCTGAGCAGACCAGTGCTGCGGAAGGGGTGACCCCCTCAAGCTGGGGACCTGCCGGAGTGGGGGATGTGGTGTCACGGCGAGGCCCGTGCTGTGTGGTCAGAGGCTGCACCTGAGGCCTGGGGTGGCTGAGACACCGAAGGACCCAGACTTCTGGAAGCAGACCCAGGGCTCGGAGTGCCCACCTTGCCCAGAGCTCACTGATAACCTGGAGAGGCCACCAATACAGGCAGCATCTGCAGTGGGCCAGACCCAGGCTGTGCAGGAGGTGCCAGGCCTGGCCACGCCCCCACATCCATGTACCCCATCTCCACGGGGCAGGCAGCCTCCTAGGAGAGGGGGTATGGGGAGGAAGCCCTGGGCGGTTGGGACAGATGCTGGTGGAGACGGCAGCTGGGACAGATGCTCAAATGAGGGCGCTGGCACCCAGGGTGCAGGGAAGGCTGCTGTTCTTGCTGTCCCTGCTGTCCTGAGATCCTGGCTCTCCCGATCAGCCTGGTGCCCACCCAGCCCCATTCCTCATCCCAGCCAGACGCACGCATGGGCCACCTCCCCTGGATGCTCCTCCAGCCCAGTGTGGCTTCTCCTGGGACAGGCTGGCCTGGGCCCTCTAAGGCAGCAGGGCAGTGGCCCATGGGCCTCTCTTAGGCTCCCAGGGGAGAGTCTAGGCTGGGGCTGCGGGCTGCTGGAGGCCTCTGCCCAGTTTCTGCCTAGTGACCCCTGCCCGGTAGCAAGAGCAGGGGCCCCACCTCTGCCTGCTGAGACGAGTGCCAGGGTCTCTGGGATTTCAGTTCCTTACATTCTGTGGGGGCACCGACTTCTCAAGCTGATGGTCAGCTCAGGACCAGAACAGCAGAGTGGTCACGCCATGGATGCCAAGGCCACGGGTCACTGTGGCATCTAAAACACTAGGCAGGGGAGGACGCAGGCAGTGCAGGACACAGCAGGGGACGCGGGCAATGCAGGACCCTGGGGTGGGGAATGTGGGCAGTGCAGGACCCTGGGGGGGACCTCAGGCAGTGAAGGAGGACCTGAGGGGGGACATGGGCAGTGCAGGACCCTGGGGGGGGACCTTGGGCAGTGAAGGAGGACCCGATGGGGGATGTGGGCAGTGCAGGACCCGGGCGGGGGGAACGCGGGCAGTGCAGAACCCAAGGGGGGACAGGGGCAGTGCAGGACCTGGGGACACTGGGTGGGCTCCAAAGGTCCCAGGACAGCCTGTCTCAGCTGCCTTCCGACAGGCGCTCTGGGCATGACCTTGAGGGCTGCTTGACCTTGGGGGTTCCTTGACCTTGGGGACCACTCTGCATTCCTGAGGGCTCCTTAAAATCAGGAATCCTGCAGGGCTCCTCCCTGGACCCTTGACTCAGAAAGTGCTCAGTACATGAGGCTGCTGATGAAAATAAGCACACACATGTGCACACACACGTGCACACATGCACACACACGTGCACACACATATGCACATCCACACATGCACACATGCGTACACACATACACACCCATAGGCACACACACTGCACATGCACAATACACACACACCACACATGCACATACACCACACAAACATACCACAGGCACACACACATTCACACGCACACACTCGCTCTCTGACAGGGCCCTTCTGCCTGCTTCCTGCTGCTGCTGGGTCATCCCCACCCACGCCAGCCCACTGCCTCCTGCCCTGTTCTTACCCACACGGGCCCCCATGTGGATCCACGCCCCTGGGACGTGAATCCCATCCACAATCTGAACTGGCCAGTCTGGAGGGGCATCTCACGGCTGAGACAGGGACGGCACAGACAGGACGACCCACATAGGAGGCGCCTACCCTGGCCCCAGGGCCTCAGGAGGGCAGAGGCTCGCGGGGTCTCCACTTTGTGATCTAGCAGCTGAGGCTCAGAGAAGCGATGTGTCCCAGGTCACAGACCTCACTAGAGGGAGAGACAGAGCTTGGCCCAGACAGCGTCTCTGAAGGCCAGCACTGAACGGGGAGCTGGGACAGGTTCCATGAGGTGGGAGTGGTGGGTGAGCGCCAGGGCCCAGGGTCACCCCTTGAGGGAGACATGGGGCCTGGGAAGGAACTGCAAGGCTTCGATCAGGACCACGAGCACCTTCGCCTCGAGTGCTGGTCACCCTCCACCTCCTGACTCCTCGTGAGCTTGGCGAGGTTCTCTTTATTCTATCAATGGGGAAACTGAGGCTCGGAGAGGAAGCATGGCAGGCCTCAGGCCGTCGTGTGGAACGCCGCGCAGTGTGGCTTCCAGCCAGGCCTTCGTGACACTACTCCACTGCCTGGGACAGAGAGGATGGAGACTCTTGGCCCTGCCCCTTAGGCAGCAGTGGCCAGGGCTGCCCCTAACCAAGGTCGTGCCCTTGGGGTGTGGCCTCTGTCTGCTCTTGTTGTCCTGCTGGGGCTGCACAGGGTGGCCAGTGAGGGCCCTGGACAGAGGGTCCTGGGAGGCTGAGGACTATCTCTGAGTGTCTCATTTGCAGACTCCACTGGTGGCTCAGCTGGCCCAGGGCCCTGGGAGGGCGGCTCTCAGGCGCAGAGGAGGCTGTGACCACCCCTAGAACACTAATGGATGGGGCCCATCTGTGGACATCCACACCTGCAAAGGGCTGTCCCCGGACCCTTCACCTTGGGGACGGAGCCGGTTCTCCCCTTGGATGGGGCAGGTACTGCTCCCAGCAGCCTGAGTTATGTGAGGCAGTGACCTCCTTCCCTCAGTGCATGGGGAGCAGAGGCAGCTTGGGCAGCCAGAGCTGGGGGTCCCGGTGCCTCCTGACCCAGGCAGCAGGGAGCTTCCTGGGAGGAGCACCCCCAGGAGCCTGCATGGGGCTCACAGCAGGAGGACAGGCCCAGGTTCAGGCCCTTGTGCTCAGCCTCTGGGCGTGGGGCTGCTCCTCAGGTATTGATGGTGGGGGCTGCTTTCCTCCCAGCACACTGACGCCTCTCCTCCCAGCTCTCACTGTGATACAGGAACGGGCTGGTGGCCCCTCTCCTGGCCAGGCTGCCCCATCCTATCTCACTGTGCTGACCACGAAGCCACAGACCACACACTCCAGGCTGTGCCTCTCCTCTGTGGAAGGGAACCGAGGACCCTCCAGCCCAGGCACCAGGGCACCCGATGGGGAAGAGGCCGGCCCAGGTGCTCCTGCAGCCACTGTAGCTCTGCCTCCTGCCCTCCCTCCCAGGACAAACCCGGCCCCTTACAGGAAAAGCTGAGGCCTTGTCTGTCCACCCTGATGGTTCCAAAGACCAGTGACGTCTCCTTGGAAGGAAGCACAGACGGCCAGGCAGCCCATGGTGCAGCCCCCCAGCCCAGATGCCCAGGCCGAGGTGCCCTATGAAGAGCAGCTGGGGAGTACCCGGTGGTCCCACCCAGGTGGCCTCAGGTGTGGCAGCAAGGAGGCTCTGGGCTCCAACCTGCTCTAAGTGGATGTCTCTGCAAAGGGGGTGCTTCAGACCTGGGCCTCCTTGGGGAGCTCTGTGTCTGGCACCTGTGTGGGGCCAGCTCACGAGAACCTGGGGCCAGCTTCCCTACTGACAGCCTGGGCTTTCCCACCCACCAGGGGAGGAATGAAGGAGAGCCGACGCCTGCCACACTCAGGCGGCCCCACGTCAGATCTGTGGAGGGACTCAGGGCACAGTGTCTGTGTGGGGCAGCGATATTCAGGCAGGGATGACAGCCCCCCAGAGGGCTGCAGCCAGCCAGGCACTGCTCACTCATCTGGGGCTGGGCTTCAGAGGCCATCCTTGTGGGTGCAGAAGAACCCAGGGGCTCACAGGCGGCGCCGGCTATGCCGTGAGGGCTACAGGCCCTGTCTGCTCTGACTCCGGGGGTCCCTGTGCTGGCCCCCGCCTGTCATCCCCACCAGCCTCACCAGCCACAGCCCCTCTCCCAGGACACCACGCCTAGGGAACAAAAGCCATGCTTATCAAAGGAGTTTTTCTTTATTTTTCATAATTTAGCTGAATCAACACAAAATTGAATACCGTAAAACAAGAAAAAAAAATATGCTGTAACATCTTAAATCTCCCGATCTCTGCCCTCGAAGGTGTCTACACTTGCTTTCAAAAGAAACAGACGAGGGGGAGGCCGTGAGGACGCTGGCTGGCAGAGGCTGTGGGCCTGGGCCGCCGGAGCCGGGGCAGCTTGGGAAGGACCCTTTCCAGGCTCACCCCCTCTGTGATGACAAACCCAACCTCAGCCCCTTCTTTTAGTCCAGGATACAAATGCCTATAAATTTGTGGTGACTGAAAGGTAAATTAAGTCCTCATGGATACTGGAACAGGTCTTAAATAAATGGATTTTCTTTCGTATCTTTAGTCTATGGTTGCTGGAACAGCTTCTATATAGTTATTTTTTACGTTTTTTTAGTAGGATAGAACTAGCATAATACTCATGTTAATTGGACTCATAGGTAGTATACTTCAGCGGGAACTCAGGAAAATGAAGGAGGCTGGCGTACGACGGCCAGGGTAGAAAAACCAGAATTGTCCCTTATTCCTCGGCCCTGCTGGCCCCGCCTGCGCCTCTGCCCAGCGCGGCTTTCTGGACCTACTGACACGAAGACAGAGGATTTCTCAGAACGCGGGGACACAGACGTGGGGAGAAGGGCCGCCAACTGGCCTCAAGGTCCGTGAGTGGTGAAAAGGGCAGGAAACAGGAAACAAAACCCACTGGAAGAAGCATGTTCAAAATATTGTACACTCAAGTGTTGACCAATACAGAGACCAGAGGGGGAATCAGGAGCCGCCAAGCCTGGCCCGCAGCGAAGGGAACCCGGCATCCCCGGGCACGACCGATACATCCAGGACGCCGACGCCACGGTCCTCCGCACGCTTCTCCCAGAGTCCCGCCTTCCACACCTGGCACCCCGGGGTCCGCGGGGCACCACCTCCCCACCGTGTCCCATCCCCAGAGTCTTCAGAAACACACGGGGCTCGGACCGACTCTCAGGACGGCCGGGACTGCCACGTTAATTGTTAAATAGGATTTTCTACAAATATACAACATATAAAAACTGTTAAATATATAACTTTAGGCTTTGCAAAATACATTTAATGATCTCTTTCAAACAAGTGTTACTCGAGTTTTCTTTGCTTTCTGGAGCTAAATGGAGTATCGATGAGGCAGCAGTCACGGGAGACCCAACATGCTCTTGGCAGATACTGGATTATCCAACTATCAAAAATGGAGCTGTAGAAGAGGCATGTTTAACTGGTTAAAACAGAAAGTGATTTTAGTATGGTCAAGTCGATCTAAGTACAGAGGAATAAAGTGGCCTGTGTTCCCGGCGTCTGCGTGGGGGCCATTGCCGGCCGCGCCCCGGCTGCCTCCCGCAGGTGCGCCGCGGCCTCCGCGTAGCCAAAGCCCGTCCTCTGAGAGTGCGCAGGGTGCTCCTGGGGTGGAGGCCTCCACCACGGCCGCCCTCTCCGCTCCGCCGGGGCCACCAGCATGTCTCTGCCACCATTGCCTTCCCGCCCCCACAAGCGACCTCAGGGACCCTGACAGTGAGGGTGCGTCCACGTTCAGATAGATTTTGCTCTTTGGTCTATGGAGTATACTGAAAGTATAAGAAAATAAAAGCAATTCGGACAGTCTGGGGCACGGGAGGAGGCCGCTTCTGCGCCTGACAGTCCCCTGGGGCAGGCGTCGTGTCTCAGGCGGGCTGGGCTGCAGCCTTCTGTGGCTGCCGGAGCCACCTCCTCCTCCTCATCCTCTGAGGACCGCAGGGCCAACGCCACGGTCGGCAGGGGCTGGGCGCGGCTGGGCTCCCACAGACTGCGTATTGCTGATGCCAGGTGCCGCCCCCCGCCTGTGTGTCCGAGTCCGGCCTCCTCGGGTCGGCTGGACAGACCGAAGCTCAGGATGCCGAGGCCTGAGGCCGTCCTTCACGGACCACAGGGAAACAGATTGGGCAGGCGGCAAAGAATGGGCGAAGTCCGAGGCGAGCGGAGAACTGTGGCTGAGGTGTGGGCTCTCCAGGGAGCCAAGGCCACTCCCGGGGCCCCTCAGGGGCTGTGTCTGTCAGGAGACCTGAGGAGCAAAGAGAGAGAGAGGGTGAGCCTCCTGCAGACGCTGCCCAGGGCCACAGGGAACACAGGCTCCTCTTCCCTCCCTGGCTCCCACCAGCCGGCCTCCTGGAGGGCCTGAAACGAAGAGCTCATCCTCAGTGCTGTGAGGGACATCCAGGCCACCAGACAGTGGCCCCAAATCATCCACCCTTCCTTGTGTCTCGAGAGGGTGGGGCACCCTCTGTGCATGACCTGGAGGGGCTGTCAGCCTCAGCCAGAGCCCTTCCCACTCCTACTTGCCGGCTTCCTTCCTCTATGCGGCCATATCACTTTGCCACTCCCCAGCTCAAGAACCATCTGTGGCTCCCTATTCCCTGTATCCAATTCAGACCCCTCCCAGCTTTCTGGGCCTCTGAGGCCACAGACTGCAGAGCTCACCCAGAACGGCCGCTGCAGGCTGGGGGACCTGGCCGCACCCCCACCACGGAGCCACCCTCCCCTGGCCATCCATGCCGGGCCTCTACAGGTCTGTGTGCCATTCCCGTGGCTGCCCAATCAAATAACCACACACTGGGGGATGGGGATCTGAAACAGCAGTTAGTTCTTCTTGCCCAGATTCAAGGTGTGGACAGGGCTGGTTCCTGCTGGAGGATCTGAGGGAGGGTCCACTCCAGGCCCCGTAGGGGTTTCTGGTGCTCCCAGCAATCCTCAGTGCTCCTTGTCTGGGAGACGCACCGTCCTGACCTCTGCCTCCCTCCTCACATGGTCCCCATGTTGACGTAGCCCCTGTCCCATCCGGCCCCAGGAGGATTCTCTTCAACAGGAGGCAGAGGCCCTGGGGCTCAGCTTCCTCCTGACACTCACCCTTTCCCTGGGCCCCAGGCAGCCCTGAGAATCTGCCCTTGAACCGACCTTGGCCAGGAAACTCATCATGGGACTCTGGCCCTGCTGAAAGTTCTGAGCCCACCCTGATGCTGTCTCCTGGACGGGCACCTCCAGGCACCTGCCCACCTGGGTTAGGCCTCATCTGCCTTGTGTTAAATTCCTTACTCAGCCAGGGGCGGTGATGATGAGGGTCTCCCAGCTGCAGGGCCTCCCCAAATCCCAGGTTCCATCAGGGCCAGGGGTCATCTCCAGCACCCTGGCCAGCTGCGGTTCTGAGCTCCTGGGCGCCAGTCACTGCTCTGGGAACGACCTTGCTGTCACCTTGTCATAGCCTCATCTACCCAGTGGGGCTGTGGGATTAGAACCCACACTTAACAGGACCTGAGGCTCAGGGGTGAGGGGGCCTGCCCTGGGGACAGAGCAGCCCCATGGCACATCTTTGAGACAGGGAGCCTCAGACGCCTCCCCAACCTGGCGTCCTGGAGCTGCCACCACGGCCCTCTCTGCCTGGGGACACTTGTGGCCTGGGCCGCAGCTGGTGTGCCTCCTCACTGCACCCCTGGGGCCTGGAAAGGAAGCTGGCTCTGAGCTCCCTTCTGCTGGGTCCGTAGATGCTCAGTCATCCACAGCCCAAGGCCAAGGCCTGCGTCCTCCAGTCTGCAGCCGTTGTTCCAGAACCCAGTCCCCAGAGGGCTCAGAATTGGCCCCAGAGTGAGCTTGCCACCACACCCGGCTGTGGACGCCCAACAAGCTGACATGAACAGTGTGGCCCCGAGCTGCCTGCTTCACCTGCAGGCACCTGATGCTTGGTCCACACAAGCCTTTCTATCAGGAGTGACTGGAGGGCGTGGTCCTGAGCCTGTGGAGCGTGTGTTCAGCTTACATAAGAGGTTTACCCCGTGCTCAGACACAAACAACAGAACCAAACCTCCCAGCCCCATTCATCCAGGTAAATGATACTTTCTCTTCCTCACTAGAAGTTTCCATCTGACATTAAGGTCAGGAGGAGCCTGCTGTATGAAGGAACACGCTATTCTTTTTTTTTTTTTTTTAGACAGTCTTGCTCTGCCACCTAGGCTGAAGTGCAGTGGTGCGATCTCGGCTCACCGCAACCTCTGCCTCCCGGGTTCAAGCAATCCTCCTGCCTCAGCCTCCTGAGAAGCTGGGACTACAGGCACGCACCTCCATGCCAGGCTAATTTTTATATTTTTAGTAGAGACAGACTTTTACCGTGTTGGCCAGGCTGGTGTTAAACTCCTGACCTCAGGTGATCCACTCACCTCGGCCTCCCAAAGTGCTGGGATTACAGGCATGAGCCACTGTGCCTGGCCTGAACACGCTGTCCTGAATGGAGCCCATACAAAAGGTTCCAGTAAACAGTAAGAGAGTAGAAAGCGGCAAGACAGCATGATGACCATGGTGCCACCTCCACGGACCCCTGGGACGAGGGACACTGTACCTTGGGAAAAACCCAAGTGGAGTCAGGGAGGCCACTCTGGAAATACAAACCAAATCCCAGCCATGTCCAGGAAGCCTTTGGCTTCTCTCCTGGGGCTGCTCCCTGAAGGTGCAGAGCCAGGTCACAACCAAGGCCCCAACGCTTCCTGCGCCCCAAGGCCAGGTCCACGAGAAGGGCTGGAGCGGCTGTGGTTGGTTGCTGCTGTTCATATCACCATGCAGAACATCAGGGACTCAGACTACAGGGCACTCATTCTAGCAATCCCAGCAGGCGTCCTGAGCTGCAGCAGCTCATCTTCACAGGGAACCTTCTCCAGTCCCAGGGCCCCTTAGTTCTTAGGCTGAGCAGCAAAGTGCATTGGGGCAGGGCAGGGCCAGGTGGGGCTGGTGACACCATGGTGGCTCATGGTGTCCACTCCCCTGTCCTCCGCCCTCCTGGCCTGTGAACCACTCCTTCCTGGGCTCCAGGGCGTTGAGCCCACTCTGTAGGGTACGGGCGAGGGTCCTACTGGAAGGGAGGTGCTGGACACCAGCCTCCTGAGGACATGGGGGTCCGGTACCCATCAGGCTGGTGAGCTGCCTGAGGACGGCTGCCGGGTGGGACGGGGAACTCGGCAGGCACCAGGCCCCAGGGGTGCGGAGCAGACCGACCCTCTGCCGAGGGGGCAGGCTGCCATTCCACTCCACCCTGATGACAGGTGATGAGGCCCCTCTGGCTTCTGTCCTGTAACAAGGCTGGACTAGGCTGCCACCTGGGAGGAGGCCAAGCTAGAACCCCTCTTCCCAGGGCGGGGCACACCTCCCGGGTCCGAATGCTGCAGCAGCAATTACTATCTGAACATCCACTTACTCTCTGAGCATCCCCCGTGCCTCAGTTTCTCCATGTGTAAACACGTACCCACTTCATGAGTTAGTGCTATGGCCTGAAGAGATCTAATAGAGCGAGCACCATGTGAGCGTCTCTCTCTTTCTTTAACAAGACACGGTCTGGCCCTGTCACCCAGGCTGGAGTACCGTGGTGCGATCGCAGCTCACTGCAGCCTGGAACTCCTGGGCTCAAGCCATCCTCCCACCTCAGCCTCCTGAGCTGGGACCACAGGCACGTGCCACCATATCCAGCTGATGTCAATGTCTCTTATGTTGAAAATGAGAGTGACGCGTGACTGGGGTGTCTGCCTGCCTGATGATTGGGGTGCTTCCCGAACGGCACAGGGTGGAGGCCAGCCTGAAAGCCCAGAATGCCCTGGGTGACTTCACCCAGAGCAGAAAGACAACACTGAGAAGGGCCAGGCCCAGTGCCAGCCAGAAACCACAAGGACAGGGGCCAGAGGCGACCAAGCTACACAGCCCAGGCAGATCCTGGGGACACACGTCCTTTCCTTGAGTGGACACTGAATGTGCCCCAGTGAGGGACACAAGGACCCCAGCCCATCGCACACTGTCTCCTGGAGGCTGCGTCCTGTGTGTGCAGCTCACACATCTCTCTCCCTGGGACAGTGTGCCCCTGTGGGTTTCACAGGTGACAGCTCCCGCTCTCACGCAGGAGCTCAGCTCACCGGCCCACCCTCCTCTGGTGCGTGTGTAGAGAAGCGACGCCTCTCAGGACCCTCCTTCCCACGGTGCTGCCAGGAGACGTGCCTGACACCAAGCCCCGGCCTGTGGGACTAGGGGCAGAAGAGCCACGGTTTATATGAAATCTTTGGGCCGGTGCTGACACCTCCTGGGCCCCCTCCAAGCACCCACGTGGACCACAGTGGACAGAACAGGCATCTGACAAGAGGCACCGCTGCTGCCCCAGATGAACAGTTATCAGCTGAGACTGAAGACGGAGTGAATTCTAGGACCTCAGGTCATTTCTGTAATGCCAAAATACAGGGTGAGCCATCGAAGACTATGTCATGTGTGTGCTCAGGGTGGACCCTGGGCAGGCCAGCTGCCGACGACAAAGCCGTGCGTACTCATGCTCAGGGTGAACCCTGGGCAGGCCAGCTGCCGATGACAAAGCCGTGCGTACTCATGCTCAGGGTGGACCCTGGGCAGGCCAGCTGCCGACGACAAAGCCGTGCGTACTCATGCTCAGGTTGGACCCTGGACAGGCCAGCTGCCGACGACAAAGCTGTGCGTACTCATGCTCAGGGTGGACCCTGGGCAGGCCAGCTGCCGACGACAAAGCCGTGCGTACTCATGCTCAGGGTGAACCCTGGGCAGGCCAGCTGCCAATGACAAAGCTGTGTGTGCCCAAGCTCAGGGTGAACCCTGGGCAGGCCAGCTGCCGATGACAAAGCTGTGCCCTGTGCAATGAGCCTGCTCCACCAAAGAGCCAGGACTGGGTAGCAGACTCGGGTTCAGGGCTCAGGGCTGCTGAGACACCCTCACAGGCTGATGGTCCCAGGGATGAGACAGAACCCACTCCTGCTGGGCGCAGTGGCTCATGCCCGTAATCCCAGCACTTTGGGAGGCCAAGGCAGGTGGATCACCCAAGGTCAGGAGTTCGAGACCAGCCTGCCCAACATGGCGAAACCCCGTCTCTACTAAAAATACAAAAAATTAGCTGGGCATGGTGGCAGGCACCTGTAATCCCAGCCACTCGGGAGGCTGAGGCAGGAGAATTGCTTGAACCTGGGAGGCAGAGGTTGCAGTGAGCCGAGATCATGCCACTGCACTCCAGCCTGGGCAACAAGAGCGAAAACTCTGTCTCAAAAAAAAAAAAAGAAAAAAAGGAACCCTCCCCCTGCCTCCCAGGGCTGTGGAAGCCCAGGGGAAAAGATGTTTGTAAAGGTGCTCTGGAAATGTAAGAAACCACCCAAGTTAGCACCGTGTCGCCGGAAGAGCACACAGGTTTAGCATCGCTCTCTAACGAGGAGGCTGTGTCTGCAGAGCGACTTTGCCGAGCGCCCTGCAAAGCCCATTTCCCCAAGCCTGCAGGGCTGAGGGAATCAGTGTGGGCTCCACAACTTCACTGGGACCTGGCTCCGATCCCACGAACCACACGTGGCATGGCCTGGGGAGGGCCGCCAGGTATCGATGCCTCCAGGCCTTCCCTGCTCGCCGCACCGCACCAGGCTTCATCTCACGAGACTCCAAAAACATCTCCTTTTCAGGAGGTGAAGCTGCCCAAGGGTGGCCTTCATCTGGGGTCACCAGAGAACCACAGTCTGTGGCCCCCACCTTGGAGCCTGAGTCAGCCACCCTCTACAGACCGATGCTCAACGCACAGGGCCCGGAGCTCCCCTCGGTCTCCTTGACTGCACCAAGCAATGTCAGGTACTAAGGGCCGTCATGGAGCCACCATCGTCCTCAGGGCCAGCCCCTTCCTCATGGCCGAAGACGCACATTCTGGGAACGAGGCCACCCCCGTGCCGCGGGGCTGCACAAGCGCAGGGTTCAGGGATGACTCTGTCTCGACAGAACGGCCTTGGCAGGCATGACTCGGAGCTTCCTCAACAGCAAACCCAGCCCTAGGAATAAAACTACGCAGAAAAATTAACAAGTAAAATCCCCCAAACTCATCACGACTGGTGCGATCACTCAAGCCAGACACAGTGTCCCAGGCCACCAAGCAACACTTGGCCACTGTAGGGCAGGTGGGGGCAGGTGGGGGCGTCAGCAGAGGAACGTGCGGACGGATCATTTGTTCATCCGCCAAACATTCATCGGTCTGCCATAAACAAGGCATCTGACTCAGGAGGGCAGCAAAGACGAATGCAGGCAGGGTTCTTTCCCTCAGGGTGGAGGAGCTACCCCAACACAGCTGGGCTGGCAGATCGGACATCAGAGACGTCAGCACCTCGGCTGCCCACGGTGGGGCCTGCTCCCCTGCAGTCCGCTCCTGGCCGTGGTAGCCAGAATGAGGACGCACCTGGCAACCCTCTCCCTCCTCCATGAGCTCAGGAGTGAAGACCGTGCTGTATTGGACTTAGTCCTCTGTTGAGGCTGAACTGTGTTCTGCAGTAACAGACATGAAGATCCTGACCCCATACCTGTGCATGGGGTCTTACTTGGCAGCAGGTCCTAGCAGATGTGATTGAGCTAGAATGGGGTCATATCAGATTAGGGTGGGCACCACTCCCTTACAGAGAGAAGGAAATCTGGACTCAGGGCAGACACACAGAGCAGCAGGCCCCATGCAGACAGAGACAGAGGTCTGGACCCCCGAACCAGAAGCATGGCAGGAAGAGGCAGGGAGGACCCTCTGCTGCAGCCTCCTGCGGGAGCATGGCCCAACAGACACTGTGACCACAGATGTCTGGACCCAGAACCATGAGAACAGGTTTCTGTGGTTTGAAGCCACCAGGTGTGTGGCATTTTGTTCCAGCGACTGCCAGAGACTCACACAGCCTGGACACTGTGCCTGACCCGAGTGAGTCCTGGGTACGTTGACTGAAACCCGGGGGGCTGCTGAGCCTGCGTCCCAGGGCTGGGCTGAGGGCGGGACCAGGCAGCACCGCCCCAACATGTCCACACTGTCGGGGCCCCGCGTGTGGGCTGCACGGAGGCAGCAGAGGGCCCTCCTCACACCGTCAGTCCCTTGGGCTTCATCGCACCTGAGCTCCCAGCTGGGGACTCAGCCCCGCCGAGCATCCCAGGCCATCTCTCCTCTTCTAATACACCATAATGCCTGCTCCACTGTGCTGCCGGCTCCACCACACCACCTGGCACACCATGTCGCCTGGTCCATCATGCTGCCCGGTCTACCACGTTGCCTGGTCCACCATGAGGCCCGGTCCACCACGTCGCCTGGTCTGCCACGCCACCGGGTCCACCACAACGCCCGCTCCACTGTGCCGCCAGCTCCGCCACACCGCACCTCCCGCTCCACCCGTCTCCTGCCCCACCTGCTCTGGCTGGGCTCTTGCTGTGTTAATGTGGGCTCTGACTAAAACTGTGCTTGACTCTGCTGTCTGTGTCCTCCGCTGTGAAGCAGGTTTCTCAACACCAGGACCATCCTCGTGGGGGTCAGTTCTTTTCCCAAACCCAGCAGGGGTCCTGTGCACCAGTGCCTGGTGAAGGATGAAGGGGCCTGCGGGGTGGGGCAGGGCTGTGCCTGGTGAAGGATGAGGGGGCCTGCGGGGTGCGGCAGGGGAGCTGGTGCAGCCAGACACCTCCAGAGCCTGGTGGGTGCCTCTGGGAGCCCCAGTTTCTCCGTCTGTAACATGGGATAGGAACAGTGTTTACCCCCAACCATGGGGTTCTTAACAAAAAACTGTTTTATTTCAAGAGTTCAGCGTAACAGAGAATGCAGGGCACTTTTTCTATTGCAGAGTATAATTCAGAATAAAGAAGAAAAGCCACAGCGACCTTCCTCACCAGCTTCCACAAGCGTTCATCCAGAAGGCTGCCGTGTTATTGCTGGAGCTGCTGTAACCAGGTATCCCCGACTGGACGGCTTGAACAAGAACATTCGCCGTCTGCAGCCAAGGAAGCTGGATGTCTGGGATCCAGGTGCGGCAGGGCTGGCTTCTGAGGCCCCTCTCCTCGGCATGCAGATGGCATCTCTGAGTCTGCAAGTCTGCACAGGCTCAGCCCTGTGTGTGTCTGTGTCCTGACCTCCTCTTCTTAGAAAGACAGGGTCCTCTTGAATCAGGGCCCTGGACCCCAAGGACCCCATTTAAGCTTCTCTCCTTTAAGGCCCTATCTCCAAATACGTTCAGACTGGGGGTCAGTGCTTAAATGTATAGATTTGGGGGATGCCGTTCAGTCCAAAAGAGCTGCTGAGGGGCTGACCTGTGGGCTCAGGGACTTGAGGATTCTCTCAAGTTCACGTGCAGAAAATGCCTAGAGTCCCGCCACCTTCCCCTCCACACCCGACACAGGAGGTGCTGGGGAACATGCCGGGTGACTCCAAGGTGCCCAGATGGGATCCAGTGGTGAGGACGGCTCCAGCTTCGCAGGGAGGGACCCAGGGGTGAGGATGGTTCCAGCTTTGCAGCGTGTGACCCAGCGGTGAAGATGGCTCTAGCTTCGCAGGGTGGGACCCAGCGGCGAGGACGGCTCCGGCTTCGCAGGGTGGGACCCAGCGGCGAGGACGGCTCCAGCTTCGCAGGGTGGGACCCAGCGGTGAGGACGGCTCTGGCTTCACAGGGAGGGAACAGGGGGCAGGATCCGGGCTGGGCAGCTCATCAAGGGGCTGGGGTGGAATTACGGACTCCCCACCTCCCAGAGCCTCATTTTCTCCATCTGTGCAGATGAGGACCACAACCAGGGTGATGGGAACACCCAGAGTCCAACACAACAGCGCTGTGAGCGCACCTCAGGGACGCTGGGTCTCCACTTCCTACAACCTCGGGGACGCTGGGTCTCCACTTCCTACAACCTCGGGGACGCTAGGTCTCCACTTCCTACAACCTCGGGGACGCTGGGTCTCTACTCCCTACAGGGATGACGCAGCCTCCCTGAGCGCTGACTCGGGACCCTGTGAGGAGGCAGATGGGACCTGCGGCCATGTTCTCATCACTGCTGCCGTTTCTAAGGCTGTTTACCTGGCACAGTCCCAGGGTGCTTAGGGGTGAGGGCGGGGGGTCACTGAGCTCCACTGAGAACAGGGCAATTGTGAGGCCTGCCGGGGGGCACATCCTCAGCACGGTGCCTGCAGACCCTTTAAGGTCACACTGCAGCCACCACATCTCTGTGAACTGCCCTCAACACCAGGGCTGGGCTCTGGTGTGTGAATCTCCATCGGGGTGGACACGTGACACGCTGAGCCCATCCGCTCTCTCTGGAATCTGTCCCTGGCTGAGAGCGTGGGCCAGTGACGGTGCTGGACCTTCGCTGAGACGGTTCTGAAGCCACGAAGCTGCCACGTGCTGCCACGTTAGGAAGGAGACAGCACGAGGCAGATCTGCCAACTGAGGCCAGGGCACAGCTCCATCCCTGCCCCCCTGGTAAGCAGATCCCCCACTTTTGCTCACTAAGCAGTGGGAGATGGTTACTATTCCTTGCAACCAGAGAGTGAAGGCTATTTCTGTGTCTTATCTGCAAACACACAGGGAGGGGCCCGAGTCTGGAGGCTCTGGGAGTCCTCAGAGCCACGCAGCCAATGCGGGGAGGCTGGCTCTGGGACCAGCTGGTCTGCCCCAGGGCCCCCGCTCCTGCAGCCACCTCCTGCCCTGCTGTCCTCCCAGCCAGGGAGGCCACACGCAGCAGGGTGGGGTGTAGGCTTCTCCTTGGGGCTCCTAGTTAGCAAAGTCACTGTTGGGTCCTGTTAGGAAAAGCCTCGAGCATCCATTCACCCTCTCCAGGGTTGGAGGAGAGGGGCCTGTGCGTGAGCTCCTCCCTGTGCTAATTAAGAACAAGCCAGCTGGGGTGGACGTGGGCAGCAGTGTCCAGGAAGATGGGCACTTGCTGAGTTCTGAGGAATCAGCACATCCGGACACTGACCAGACTCCCACTTAGAAAGCCGACCTGCAGTCCTGGACAGTTGAGGAGGCAGGGCCCCCAGAGCTTCTGCTGACTCAGCACACTGACGGCCAGATTGCTGCCATAGATCATGGAGTAATCGTGCCTCGCGCTGGGGAATAAAGGGAGCTGTGCACGGCAAATGCATGGGAGGTGCTGTCAGCTCTGAGAGGGAAGGATGGCACCAGGAGACCCAGTCCGCAAGCAATGAAAGCAAGCCCACGACAAACACAGAGAGGCAGATGGACCCATCACATGCTCCTCCCCAGATCTGCTCAACACTTCATCCTTTACTGGTCATTATTAACCTGAGCAGTGAGCTCGAAGATCAGTTATCACCTCTGGACACATCTCGGCTGCTACAGATGTCTAACCTTGTCTCAGCAATTACAGTGCCGGCCACTCACCCACCCCAGAGGACACAGCACCTGCATGCACGTGTCCTCAGGCTGAAGGCAGGAGACCGCCCTAACCAAGGCTGGGATTAGTGTGCACAGGCATTCACTATGCAGCCCTTCTGTGCCATGAGGTGGAGAGCTGGGGAAGGAAGCAGAATGGGCAGTGCCAGGGCCCTGGAAAGGAAGGCGTGTATTCTTTCACTTAGCTTGGACAGAACCAGACTGCAGTCTCAACATTTTCTGCAAGTTGCTAAGCTGTAAGAACACATATTTCTTGGTTGGTTAAATAGTCTAGCATACTTCTCTGGGAAAAAAAAATATTTAATTTAAATATGGGAAAATTATATTTCTGTCTTTCCAATGGTATATTTCCTCTCTTTGCCTCACAGCTATCTTTGGGTCTTTGAGAAGTTCCTAGAAGCTTCCAGAAACTGGGCCCTGGTGCGGGGGAGGGTTCTCAGCAGTGCTGGGGTAGTGGTGGGCTGCAGTTTGCTATTTCTATGGAGCTGCTGCTTTCGTAGATAGAGCATGATTTTTCCTTTTTGGAGAAGGGAGCAAAGCATTAAGGTTCATTGTTTTGAATCACCAATACCAGGATCCAGGTGTGATGCTCATATGAGGGGTGGCTTGATTTATAATCCAGTGGTAAAAGGAGGAGCCGGTGACAATAGATTTGTGCCATCAAGGCAGCGTCCCATTTTGGCACTGAATTCTGAGCAGCAGCAAGGTCAAGGTGCCACGTCGGGCTGCCTGCGACGGCCGATTAACCCCCAGCACTGAAGGCAGAGCCGCAAGTGGCGAAAAACATGGAGCTCCTGAGAGCTGACCCAGCAGCTGCGTGGTTATGCATCATGGAAACTAACACACCCTGCCCGGGGAATGTTGGCTTTTTATATGTCTTAAATTAAAATAACCCGTTTAACTCATTTAGGAGTGTGCACATCATGGTCTCTCTCACTTAATAACCTGATTACTGGCACAGATGGTCTCATGTAGGGAGGCTGTGGTGCGATCACCCCTCACGGGGGTGAGCAGAGGGTCCTGGAGGGACTGAGCTGGGGGGCCCTGTGCAAGGAGTCAGGAGAGGCCAGAGGCAGCGAGATGAGACTCAGGAGCACAGGCGTGGCCTTCGACCTTCCCTTGCTGTGTGCCCGGAGGCCCAGGAGTGGCTGCCCCCGGGAGAGGTGCTGACTGGGACACCTGCTGGGCTGCAGGGGACATTCTGTGTCTGACCTGGGGGCCCCCATGTGGGTTTGGTGACATCACAGTCCACGCAATGGTACATTTAAGATGTGTGTGTTTCACTGCTGAGAGCTATACCTCAATTTTAAAAACAATGTAGACATTCTGGGGGCTTCCTTCCTTTCCTCCAGTGACAATAAGGCCCTTCCCGTGCTGGGCTCCCTGTGCTCGGCTCCCAGTTCTGCAGGCACTGCCCTGCTCAAGAAGGAAATTTCACACTTGGCCCCGGCAGCCAGGCTCACTGCAGCGGGCCACCCATTCCGTCCACTCCAAAGGTGGGTTCCTGGACTCAGCCTCACTGAATTCTAAATGAGAGGACCCAGGATCTCCCTCATGTCCAAGGGAGGCTGGAGCACCCCCCACAGCATCCCCCAGGGAAGGCCCCCACACAGGCAACCACAGGAGGCACAGCAGGGCTGCACAGTGACTGCGGCCCTCACTCATCACTCAGCATCTCACGCTCGGTCCAGCTCAACCCCACCTCTGACCTCGGTCCAGCTCAACCCCACCTCTGACCTCGGTCCAGCTCAACCCCACCTCTGACCTCGGTCCAGCTCAACCCCACCTCTGACCTCGGTCCAGCTCAACCCCACCTCTGACCTCAGAGGCTGCAGCTCCCTGGGAGGTGGAAGCCGCCCTCCCTGGCCGCAAGGCTGCCCATTTGCCCTGCAGAGGCCTGGGGGCCGGTGCTCACACCTGGAACCACAGTCACATCTAGCGCTAGGGAGCAGGGCTGGCATCCCCATCCCTGAGGCCGCACTGGCCTTGGGAACCGCCCGCCTCTCAGGCAACATCAAAGGGTGTGTGAAGGACGTGGCTCTGCCACTTCCAACCTTCCCCTTCCGTGCTGAGCCATGGTGCAGCTCTGAAGCTCCGTCCCTGTGCCCAGGCTCACCCAGCACAGTGTGCGGTGCCCTCTCCCAGCCCCAGAAGACCCCGGCTGGCATCAGGGGTGACCACAGTGTCTTGGCGACTGCAGCTCCACAGCCTCATTCAGTTGTGAGTTCATGGGTGGACGGCATTGAGGGGACCAGGGACAGCAGGGCAGGCTCAGGGGCGCTCCTCAAAGGCAGCTTCAGAAGCGCCTCCCACTAGGGCAGCTCAGGGTCCCTAAGGCCAGGCACTGCCCTCGAGCTGTGGGGGCCAAGTAGCTTCTGAAGCTCAAGGTCAAAGCCCAGCCACGTTCTCAGGCTCCCTGTCTCATGGTCTTTGCCCTGTGTCCACGTTCAGGACAAATGGCCAGTTGGGGTGGGACAGGCCTCTCTGTGTGGCCAGGTGTCTGGCCTCTGAGCTCGACACGGGGCAGAGTCCTCACATCAACAGAGGTCAGGAGAGGGGCACGGTGGTCTTGCCAGGGCAGCCCCCACCTGCAGCTGCTGTGCTGTCAGAGCAGAGCCCCTGGGGACCAAGGGAGAGCGACAGGTCACAGCCTTTCTGCCTCAAATACCAGGCTATGCCTAAGTACCTGCGTGCTGCAGTTTTATTGAGATATGATTCACATACCATAAAATTTGCCACTTAAAGTGTCAATTCAATGGTTTTAGCATATTCCCAGAGTTGGGCAACCATCACGATAGCCAGCTTTAGGACACCTTCGTCTCCCCGAAAGAAACGCCATACCCATCAGCAACCACTCCCCATTTCCGTCCTGGGCCCTGGCAGCCACGGGCCTTCATTCAGCCTCAGTGACCTTGCCTGTTCCGGGCCTTTCACATCACTGGGCTCCGACAGGGCAGACTTTGGTGACTGGCTCCTTTCACTCGGCGTCATGTTTCCGAGGTTCATCCGTGTTGCCGGTTCATCAGAACGCCATTCCTTTTTAAGGCTGAATAATATTCCAGTCATGGCTGTATATGAAGGTGTTTTTCCGCAAGTCCGCTGACAGACACCTGGGCTCTTTCCACTTTCTGGCTGTTGAGAACCGGGCTCTTTCCACTTTCTGGCTGTTGGGAACGGTGCTGCTAAGAACAGGCGTGTACAGGTTTGTGTGTGGATATGTTCTCATTTCTCCTGGGGGGATGGACCCCAGAAGTGCGATTCTCATTTCTCCTGGGGGAGGGACCCTAGGAGTGTGATTCTCATTCCTCCTGGGGGAGGGACCCTAGGAGTGTGATTCTCATTCCTCCTGGGGGAGGGACCCTAGGAGTGGGATTCTCATTTCTCCTGGGGCGATGGACCCTAGGAGTGGGATTCTCATTCCTCCTGGGGGAGGGACCCTAGGAGTGGGATTCTCATTCCTCCTGGGGGAGGGACCCTAGGAGTGTGATTCTCATTCCTCCTGGGGGAGGGACCCTAGGAGTGCGATTCTCATTTCTCCTGGGGCGATGGACCCTAAGTGTGTGATTCTCATTCCTCCTGGGGGAGGGACCCTAGGAGTGGGATTCTCATTCCTCCTGGGGGAGGGACCCTAGGAGTGCGATTCTCATTTCTCCTGGGGCGATGGACCCTAAGTGTGTGATTCTCATTCCTCCTGGGGGAGGGACCCTAGGAGTGTGATTCTCATTCCTCCTGGGGGAGGGACCCTAGGAGTGTGATTCTCATTCCTCCTGGGGGAGGGACCCTAGGAGTGTGATTCTCATTCCTCCTGGGGGAGGGATCCTAGGAGTGTGATTCTCATTCCTCCTGGGGGAGGGACCCTAGGAGTGTGATTCTCATTCCTCCTAGGGGGATAGACTCTATGGACTCTAGGAGTGTGATTCTCATTCCTCCTAGGGGAGGGACTCTATGGACTCTAGGAGTGTGATTGCTGGCTCCCTTGGTAACTCCATCATTTTCAGCCACTGCCAAACTGTCTTCCAAAGCAGCGTGAGTACAAATTTCAGATTCTCTCCACAGAGTGCCTAACTGCTTTCCGCTTTCCAGAGAGACTGGCGGATCTTCATTCCTAATAGCATCCTTTAAGTCAGCTCAAAAGGAGATCAAATAAAAATCAAACAAATGAACCTGAGTGGCCTCTGTGTGGGTGTTTTGGTCGCCCTTCTTGACAGTGACTGTCTCTGCCATTTTTTCTGGCTGCTTCAATTTCGTATTTTGGGAATTCTCTATTTGCAGACTTTGCCTATCTTCCTGTGGACTGTGCGTCTATCACAAGGTTATGAGACACGCTCGCCAGCTGTGATCCACCTCCTGCTTCCCACACTGTGATGTGCCTCCTGGCGTCATGCATGAGACTGGATTGTCCTACGTTTGAGGTTCTGAGGTCATTCGGGGTGGCTAGAGGAGATCAGGGACTCCAGCTCCCGGCTCCTGAGTAGGATCCCAGCTCTGCGGCTTGTGGGTGGCCTTCAGGACATTACTTAGCACCTCCGTGCCTCCATTTCATCTGTAAAACGGGATGAGAACAGTCTGTAGCCCATGGGCAGCTGAATGAATGAGTTAATCTACCTGAGTGCCTAGGTGCACAGGGTCAGGCGTTTGCTGTCATCATGGATTTCGCCGATTGAGTTTACAATCGCAGCGTTCTTCCTCATGCCACACGCAGATCAATATTCCCCTTCACTTCCTCCTGGTCATCTCAGAGTTTCCTTTATCCTTTACTCTGCAATACCGGGGAGTTTAGTTTTGAACGTGGTGTGAGGTAAGAGTCCAACTTGGGTTTTTCCCCAAATCCAAAGTTGATTTTCCCAGCACCTGCTGCTGGTGATCCTGTCCCATCCTCACTGATTTGAGATGCTCACAGCATCTGTATCACCTCTCAGGAACACCTGGGTTCATTTCAGGACTGGGCTGTTCACTTGGTCTCTTCTGCAGATCAGAAAACAGCAGTCAGAAGAGCTAACATTTTAGCATTTACTTATGTGCTGGGAGTTTGCCAAACATGGTCCTTGTGTTAACTCCTGAGGCAGGTCACAGTGGTGGGACCCAGGCTTGGGCCAGGCAGGCGGCCCCAAAGCCCAGAGCTGCTCATACACTGCCCAAAGCCCAGACGGCTCCTCTCCTGCTGTTCACACATGTGTCTACATCAGCAGGACGAGGACACCTGGGTGAGTCTTCCGTTACAAAGTCTTTGACGCCCGAGACTGAATTACACTCTAGGATAAAACGTAAAATCATCTTGTGAAATTCTGAAAACCCATGGGAAATTGGATTCAAATCTTACTAAATGTAAAGATTAACTTTTGAAAGAACAGCCAGCCTCACGATATTTCGCCCTCCACTCCTCATGTCAGCGTCTACGACATCTTTCATTTGTTCCAGACTTTTCTCATTTCTCACAGGAAGTCTTTACATTTTACACCGGTGCCTACCATTTCTTACTCATGTTCTTTCAAGTTACTTTCTGTTTTCTGCTGTGATCAATAGTCTTCCCCTCTCATTTATTTCATGTATTTATTGTAATTAAATCATTACAGTTTGAAACACGTGTGCTTGGAAGTCAGCAGCAACGGTTTTTGTGTACGGTAGCTCCCTTTTTTGCATATGCAGAGCGGATTTCTCCTAAAGGTGACCAGCAAATTCACCACTTTCCCATCCTGATCAACACTGCACAGGCGGCTGCCCATTCCAGCTCTTGGCAGGTGGGGCTGAAGAACTTTTATGAGTCTGGTCCAGGGGTTGGCAAACTTGTGCTGCAAAGAGTCAGACAGTGTATGCATTTGCAGCTCTGGGGCCATAGGTTGTTTTGCCACCGCTGAACTCTGCTGCTGTGGCTCCCACCCATCTGTAGACAATGTGTGAACGAACACAGAGACGGACGGGCCTGATTTGGTCTGCAGGCTGGAGTTTGCTGAACACAAATCTACACCACAGACTGGGTCTGTGAAAAGTTTAACATTGGATACAAGCAGAGAACTTTCTATACTCATACTCGGTCCAGTTTACTGAAATCTTATTAGTTTCCAAGGCATTTTAGCCAATCTCTAGAGTTTCTGAAGCACCTGCTTACCTCACCTGCAAGTAACAAGGATCGTATTTTCTCATATCACACACTGATGTGATTGCATTCACCAGAACGTCCAAAAAGTCACCACGCAGGACTCCCCTGAAGGTTCCATTTGAAAAGACATAGGGCAACTTGCCCATGAAGGTTCCATTTGAAAAGACATAGGGCAACTGGGTTCTGTGTCCCAAAATCTCAGAGCTGGAGGCTCCCTGGAGGGGTTACAGCTGGGGCCTGGCTGAAGCACATGCTGGCTTGGGTTTCAGATGGATGCTGGGCCCTGGGTGGGCCTGCCCTACCCTCCAGGCTGACTGGAGGTCTGTAGCTTTTGGTGCTTTTGCTCATTTGATTTGTTTTTTAATGAGTAAGACTGTGTCCCCCCAGTGACTTTCCCCAGCATCTACTGAATTAGAAGGCTTTTTAAAAGATTCAACCTGGTGATATAGTCATCCTACCTGATTTTGAAATACAGGCATACCTCAGAGATATGGTGGGTTCAGTTCCAGACCACCGCAATAAAGCAAATATCACTATCAAGTGAGTCACACAAATTTTTGGTTTCCCAGTGCATATAAAAGCTACGTTTATACTATACTGCAGTCTACTCAGTGTGCAAAAACATTATGTCTAAAAAAAGTACATACCTTAAAAATAAGGTAGTGCTAAAAATGCTAAGGATCATCTGAGCCTTCGGGGAGTCGTCATCTCTTTGCTGGTGGAGGGTCTTGCCGCGACACTGATGGCTGCTGACTGACCAGGGTGGTGGTTGCTGAAGGTTGAGGAGGATGTGACAATTTCTTAAGACAACACTAACGTTTGCTGCATCAATTGATTCTCCTTTCATGAAAGAGTTCTCTGTAGCATGCGATGCTGTTTGAGAGCATTTTAACCAGAGAAGAACTTCTTTCAAAATCGGAGTCAATTCTCTCACACCTGCTGCTGCATTGTCAACTAGGCCTACGGAATATTCGAAATCCTATGTCATCATTTCCCCAATGTTCACAGCATCTTCACCAGGGGCAGATTCCATGTCAAAAAAACATTTTCTGGCCAGGTGCAGTGGCTCACACCTGTAATCCCAGCACTTTGGGAGGCCAAGGCGGGTGGATTACGAGGTTAGGAGATCGAGACCATCCTGGCTAACACAGTGAAACCCCATCTCTCCTAAAAATACAAAAAATTAGCTGGGCATGGTGGCGGGTGCCTGTAGTCCCAGCTACTCGGGAGGCTGAGGCAGGAGAATGGCATGAACCCAGGAGGTGGAGCTTCCAGTGAGCCGAGATTGCGCCACTGCACTCCAGCCTGGATAACAAGAGCAAGACTCCGTCTCAAAAAACAAAACAAAACAACAAAAACAACCATTTTCTTTGCTTATCCCCAAGAAGTACCTCCCCATCCGTTCAAGTTCTATCGTGAGATTGCAGCAGTCCAGTCCCCTTTTCAGATTCCACTTCCAAATCGAGTTCTCTTCCTACTTCCACCACATCTGCAGTGATTTCTGCCACTGAAATTTTAAACTCTCTCAAAGCCATGCATGAGGGTTCGATTCAACTTCTTCCAAACTCGTGTTAATTTTGATGATTTTGACCTCCTCCCATGAATCACAAATGCTCCTAATGACGTCTAGAATGGTGAATCCTCTCCACAAGGTTTACAATTCACTTTGCCCTGGTCCATCAGAGGAATCATGATCTATGACAGCTATAGCCTTATCAAATGTATTTCTTAAAGAACAAGACTTTAATGTCAAAATTACTCCTTGATCCATGGGCTACAGAATGGATGTTGTGTTAGCAGCATGAACACAGCATTCATCTCCTTGAACATCTCCATCCGAGATCTTGGGTGACCAAGTGCATTGTCAATGAGCAGCAATATCTTGAAAGGAATCTTTTGTTCTGAGCAGTAGGTCTCATCGGTGGGCTTAAAGGATTCAGTCAACCATGGCATACACAGATGTGCTGCCATCCAGGCCGTGTTGTACGTTGTATGGAGGACAGGAGGAGTAGGTTTGCTTAATTCTTCAAGGACCTGGGGTTTTCAGAATGGAAAATGAGCTCCAGCTTCAACTTCAAGTCACCAGCTGCATTAGCCTCTAACAAGAGAGTCAGCCTGTCCTCTGGTGCTTCGAAACCAGGCACTGACTTCTCTCTAGTGGGAAATCTCACAGTTGGCATCTTCTTGCAATGGAAGGCTGTTTCATCTACATTGAAAATCTATTGTCTAATGGAGCCACCTTCATCAATGGTCCTGGCTAGATCTTCTGGAGAACTTATTGCAGCTTCTCCGTCAGCACTTGCTGCTTCACCTTGCACTTTTATGTAGTTGAGACAGCTTCTTTCCTTAACACTCATGAGTCAACGTCTGCTGGCTCCATCTTTCCTTCTGCAGCCTCCTCCCTTCTCTCAGCCTTCACAGAATTCGAGAGAGTCAGGGCTTGCTCTGGATTAGGCTTTGGCTTAAGAGAATGTTGTGGCTGGTTGGATCTTGTCTCCAGACCATTAAAACTTTCTATCCCTTTCTTATCATTCATATATTCACTGGAGTAGCACTTGTAATTATCTTCAATAATTTTTCCTTTGCTCTACAACTTGGCTGGCTGGTGCAAGAGGCCTAGTGTTCAGCCTGTCTCAGCTTTCGACACGCCTTCCTCACGAAGCTTGATCATTTCTAGCTTTTGATTTAAGGTGAGAGATGGCCGCCTCTTCCTTTCACTTGAACACTTACAGGCCACTGTAGGGTTATTAATTAGCCTAATTTCAATATTGTTGATTCAGAGAACAGGGAGGCCCGTGGAGAGGAGACACGGGTCTGGCCGGTCAGTGGAGCTGTCAGAATGCAGAAAACATCCATCTGTGAAGTGTGCCATCTTACACGGGCGTGGTTTGTGGTGCCCCAAAACAACTACAATAGTCACATCAAACCTCAATGATCACAGATCACCATAACAGATATAGTAATAAAGTTTGAAATACGGGGGAAATTGCCAAAACGTGACACAGAGACACAAAGGGAGTGTATGCTGTTGAAAATATGGTGCTGTCAGACTGGTTCAAGGCAGGGCTGCCACAAACCTTCAATTTGTGAAAATGGCAATATTTGCAAAGTGAAATAAAGCAGAGTACAATAAAACAAGGTGGGCCTGTAGCAAGATACACTCTTGTTGCTCAGGTTGGCTCCACTGCGCCGCACGTGGCCTTTTCTTTTTCTTTCTTTTTTTTTTTTTTTGAGACAGAGTCTTGCTCTGTCTCCCAGGCTGGAGTGCAGTGGCGTGATCTCAGCTCACTGTAACCTCCGCCTCCCGGGTTCAAGCGATTCCCCTGCCTCAGCCTCCTGAAAGTAGCTGGGACTACAGGCACACGCCATCATGCCCAGCTAATTTTTTTGTATTTCAGTAGAGACAAAGTTTCACCATGTTGGCCAGGATGGTCTCGATCTCCTGACCTCATGTTTCGCCCACCTCGGCCTCCCAAAGTGCTGGGATTACAGGCGTGAGCCACCATGCCCGGCCTCTTTTTTTTCTTTTAAAGGACTCAGAATTCAGTGTGCTGTTATTTTATGTAGGTGTGTGCCATGCAGTACTAACACCAGAGGATGCACATTCCAGGGACACGGATCCCCAGAGGCGGCTGCTGCCCCCGGGACAATGCTGGGTGGGTGTATGCAGCTGCTAGGCTGCTTGCTGGAGGAATCGCGTGCCTGACACGGTGCCTGGTCCACATCACAGAC